>NW_011494842.1:1114463-1124743 GCF_000754665.1 Bison bison bison | reverse complement strand
CAGTCCATCCTAAAGGAGATCAGTCCTGAATGTTCATTGGAAGGACTGATGCTGAAGCTGAAGCTCCAATACTTTGGCCACCTGATGCCAAGAGCTGACTCATCTGAAAAGACCCGGACGCTGGGAAAGGTTGAAGGCAGGAGGAGAAGGGGACGAGAGAGGATGAGATGGTTGGATGGCATCACCGACTCAATGGACAAGAGTCTGAGTAAACTCCAGGAGTTGGTGATGGACAGGGAAGCCTGGCATGCTGCAGTCCATGGGGTCACAAACAGTTGGACACAACTGAGCGACTGAACTAAACTGAACAGTTAAAATAAGAAGTCTGTGACAAACTCGATGAGCCAAGTTAAAAAAATTAATAGATGATAATGAACACAGTCTTATGGCAAAAACTGGAAAAAGGGTTATAACCTCAACTGCAGTGGAAATTAAAATATTTTTAGCTACCTGGTCTTTTTCTTTAAATTAGGGACCCAAATGATATCCTTAATGTACAATTGCAACATTTTCTCCTTTTTATTCATATACAAATAAAATCATTTTTCACATTTGACCAGTTCTTTTTTTAACTTCATTTTGAAATAACTGTAGACTCATACAAACTTGTCTTATTAGAAATACATAATGGTAATTACTTTCTCAAAAAATAACCACACTAATGAAAAAGTAATACTGGCAAATAACAGTGTTAAAAGCTTAAAAAGAAATAAACCAACCTATTTATTTCTCACAAAAAGAATGCATTATATACTGAGAATTTAGAGAAAAAAGCTAGGTAGGTAAAAAGGGGAATTCTGCCCACAATTTAGTCTTAGATCCTGTCATGGTAGCTCTTTCCTTTCACTTGTACCTCATACTTCTCTGAATTTGTGCAGCCCTGAAAAGGCTGTACCCACACACATTAATGTCATAACAAAATGCCATTTTGTTTGCCGGAGTTTTCCTTTTTCTTATAGTAGTTTCCATTCTCTGACTACATAGTCATTTCCCTGGAGTCAGAGAAGACATTCCATAGTTTGTGACTTACTAGGTCTGGGAATGCCTATATGAGTCATGTAATTCTAAGGCAGACACAAACAATCTATAGTATAAACAGTCTATAGTATTAAGTATTATTTACCACCCAATGAGATCTTTATAAGAATAAGGGCCTGGGGTTTTCAAAAATACTTTGGAATTAATTTAAATATTCTTAAAGAGAAATCCTTCTATGGGGAACAAAAAAGGCAAAATTCTTTGTTCAGCCAAAAGAACACATCCAAACAGACTAAAGACACCCACAACTTACCTCGATAGTAGGCCTTGGTTATCGCGTCAAACTCCTCCTGACCCGCTGTATCCCATAACATGAGCCTGACGTCTTCGTCATTAACTCTGAAACGAGATGAATTTATTTTATATGCAAAGGAAATGTCTTTATTTTTAAAATCTGGAGGTATTAAAACTACATTGTGGGCTTCAATCTGAAAAAGTCTAAGTGCTTTTAAGTGCTGAGACCATTAACCACAGTGAGAGTAAAGGGTGAAAGACACCCCCTAACGCTGTCACTTTACACGATTTGGAGTTACCTGTTGTGTTTCTTCCTTCAACAACAGTCACAGATAGAGGTGGCTCTAGGACTAGCATCAGAAGGGCCCACACCTGCAGATTCAACCAACCACAGACAGAATATATTTGGAGGGCTTCTCGGGTGGCTCAGTGGTAAAGAAGACATGGGTCCGATCCCTTATCCTGGGAGATCCCACGCAGAGCCACTGAGCCTGCGAATCACACTATGGAGCCTGTGCTCCAGAACCAGGAGCCGGACTTCCGAGCCCGCGCGCCACAACCACTGAAGTCACGCCCTAGAGCCTAGTGCCGCACATGAGAAGCCTCCTCGATGAGAAGCCCACACACCGCAACTAGAAAAAAGCCCACTCAGCAACAAAGACCCAGCACAGCCAGAAATAAATAAAATTATTTTTTGAAAATATGTGGGAAAAACTCTAGAAAGTTCCAAAAAGCAAAACCTGAACATGCCATGTGTCCGGCAACTATTCACGCAGCATTTACCTTGTATTAGATGTTGTAAGTGATGTGGAGATAATGAAAGTCTATGGGAGCACGTGTGGAGGTTAAATGCAAACACTATGCCATCTGGTACATGGAACTGAGTGTCTGTGGAGGCTGGTATCCACAGGATCCTGGCCTGTCCTGAGAAAGCTTCCTCAGGTCAGCTGCCGCCTCCGGCCGGCCTACTCTAACACGGAGACCAGAGAGAGAGGACCAAGCAGCTCACCGCGCAGGCCCCTTAACGCAGACACTGACTGTTCTGTGCACCTCCTGTCTTACTCACGGGCAGCAGTCCCTTTATAGAGCCACTGCCAACAGCCAGTCAGCAAGTCCTGAACCGTGGCTCTAAGCGAAAATACCCGGCAAGGGGCCTTCAAGCTCCTGGTTACAACTGCATCAACCAATCAATATACAACTTCTTTTTCTGCATTGTTCTATTTAAAGACACCTTATTTAATATATATTGTTGATTCATCAACTTTGAACTCATGGCCAACAGCACTATTACTGGTACTTGAAAGAAGCTTATTTAATACATGTGTCTTCTCCACGAGGCACATCACAGCTCACCAGACAGCACTTCAGTTCTAGGCTTGGGGCCGTTTTAAACAGCAAAACCAACAAAACACACAAAAACAGAACAGGAAAAGGCCACTTATGTACTTATGAGAGATGAAACAAAAAGATGGAGGTCGTCGCGTTCAGCCTCAACCAGACCTGTGTGTGCAGGTGACGCAAATGTTTTGAGGCTCTGTACATGTCCATGAATGGGGTCCCGAGTCTGGGGTCGCAAATACATTTTAGCAAGTAGTGAATCCGAACATACAAAGTCCACAAATAATGAGAAGTAACTAACTGCATACTTAAAATATTAACATGGAATCTACAAATAATGAGGGTCAACTATACACTTAAAATATTAATTTGGTCCAGATAACAAGTACAAAAATAAACATCATCAAGATTTGAAATGAATCCTCTTAAGACACCTAAGAAAGGAAGCAAAAACAGAAGTATTTTTAGAAAGAAGGTGAAGAGATTATAAATTCAACAATTTTTACAACAATGAACACAATTATCTCTGATGCTAATGTCTGGGACAGTTACGTCAGATTTGTTTAATGTTACTTATTTCTCTGTGATAAATTTTAGTTTGTCTCCTACAATTTAAAATAACCTCAAAAGTTCTCAGGACTAAGGACAAAAATTGTTACTTTGATGTGTTTTAGAACTGGATTTCCTTTTCACAGGCGTATTTAATCCCCTCAAATCCTTCTCTTATTTCTTTAAAGTAAAAATAAATTATTAATTCTCTAACTTCTACATAGTCCTGTCCAGTTTTAAAAAGAGAAGATTATACAAACAGATCCCTTAATATATAAGAGATGAAAATTACTGTGAAAGGTAACTTTCCTTCAAAATAAAATTGTGGACAGAAATCTCAGCAGAATCAAGCACTACTTTCTATCTAAGAAGTGCCCACGATGGGACGTCCCTGTGGCCTGGTGGTTAACAATCCGACTTGCAGCACAGGGGACACGGGCTCAACCCTGGTCAGGGAACCAAGGTCCACAAGCCATGGAGCAACTGAGCCCACGTGCTGCAACCAGAGTCCGTGCGCCACAACTGAGACCCAACACAGCCAAATAATCAATGAAATTTTTTAAAAACGTGCCCAAGGTGCCACCAATAAATATAAAACAGATATAAGTAGAAAAAAAGAGAGAAGGGAGAAGGGTAGCAAAAAAGAAGAAAAATGACAGAGGAAAGGGAGAGATGGAGGAGGGGGGAGAAAGACGGTGAGGACACACAAAGGAGTGAGTGACTGAACATCGCTGCCGCCCGACACCTAGCGTTTGTGCGGTAACCAGTCACCGTCGTTCCGACACCGTCATCGGACACTGCTCACAAACCAAAACCCAGAGGATAAAATGGCCAAGTACATACTGGATTTGTCGCTCCAAAAAATCAACTCCAATGGTTTTCTTGTAGTCTTTTGTAAAAATGCCTTTGCAATACCGCTGAATCATACTTGACTTTCCAACTGCACCGTTCCCTACAACCACCATCTTGATGGCCACTTCCATATCTTCCTCCAACATTTTTGGAGTTGAAAAGGTTTCTGTGCCAACTTTAATTCCAGGTGATCAGATCTTCTCTCTCAAACCTGTGGTTTAAAATGAAATTATTCTTTTCATGACATAAAAATAAGCTATAATTATTTTATCAAGAAATAATCAAACTGAATTCCAAGAATTTGTTTTCATGATGAAGGGCCCCCCTCCCCACTCTGTTCATTTAACTTAAATTCTATGAAAAGAGAGACAATAATATTCACTTTTGAATCCTTATCAATAGCACAATGTATGACTTTTAGGTAGTGATATATGAGTAGATTCTGCCTTTCACAAAGATTAGCCGATAAAGACTATGGGCTTTAGAGTTGAGGCCTGACTTAAAGTTGCCTTTTACTGGTTCTGTGCTCTTTGTGAAGTTATTGCTTATCCTCTTCAAGCTTCAGTTTTCTGAAGATATTTAACCTCACAGGATCATTGATCGATACATATAAAGCACTTAGCACAGTGAAAGTTAAGCATTCAAAAAATGGTAGTTTCATACACCAGAAGAAATCCTCCATAGATAGTTAACACCAAATGGGAAACAAATACAAAGTCTAAGGGAACTGCTCATCATCCTCACAAGTGATAATTAACATCCCTAGGTCCGCACCCAAAAGGGTCTTGTGTAATATACTATGCAACCAAGTGACAGCATCCAGCTCTTAAGTTACAGCACTTTAGTATTTAGGTTACAATGAATCCATTACCCATAATCTTACAGCATACTTTTTTTCTTTACTTTCAGACTGCTGCTACTGCTAAGTCACTTCAGTCGTGTCCGACTCTGTGCGACCCCATAGACGGAAGCCCACCAGGCTCTCCTGCCCCTGGAATTCTCCAGGCAAGAACACTGGAGTGGGTTGCCATTTCCTTCTCCAATGCAGGAAAGTGAAAGTTAAGTCGCTCAGTCGTGTCCAACTCTTAGCAGCCCCGTGAACTACAGCCTACCAGGCTCATCTGTCCATGGGATTTTCCAGGCAAGAGTACTGGAGTGGGTGCCATCGCCTTCTCCGTTACTTTCAGACTAGTTACAGTTATTCACACAATGGAAGCAGTAGTACCTATACTGTTTGCATTTTAGACTGAATGAACTGTCTAGACCCTTAGAACAGAGGGCTAATTTTTTCACATTTCTTAAAATTATTAATGCTATCCAAGTTCCTACCTACTTAACTATTATATTCTAGCTACCTGAACCAAAAACTCATTTATACAACCACCACACAAAACACGTCTGAAATGTGAAGAGCATTCCTTTCTTTGTCCCTAATGGAGACTCAGTAACTGGCCCCAGTGCTCCATAAACTTGCATGATTTCAGAAGCATCTAAAAGTACTTGTTAAAGTGCAAGTTCTAGGTCTCCACTTCAGACATAATTAAATTATTAAAACAACCTAAAGTATCAGAACCAAAGAAAGATGACAGAAGCAAAAATATGGATAAATACAGAAAGACTTATCCTCTTGAATGTTCTATGTTACATGTGACAGTTGAAAGAAAAATCATAATACTGTTCGATGTGGTTTTCAATATACGTAGAGAAAACATTTAAGACAATTATTTATACATGGGAGAGAACAAAAGGATGTGAAGGGAGGTAAGGTTTCTATACTTCGCTTGGGCTTGTAAAATGCTGACACCAATAGACTGTGGTAAATTATCTACACGGCTAAACAAGTTACACAAAGAAATACTCAAAAATACTAGAAAACATGATAAAACAAAATGAAATTATAAAAACACCATAAAAATATCAGAATGTAATTGACATTTATAGAGCTGTCCACACAACAGCAGAACATTCTTCAAGCACCCACTGAACATGTATCAAGATAGGACATAGTCTAGGCCATCAAACAACCCTCAAAAAAATTAAAATAAAGAGACCACAGTGGGATCAAACTAGAAGTCAGTAACAGAAAGATAACAGGAAAGTCTCCAAGCATTTGGAAACTAAAAACAGATTTCTCAACAATCCATGGGCCAAAACAGAAGCTCAAGAGAAATTTTAAAAATAACTGAATTGAAATAAAATGAAAATACAAAGTGTCAAAAGTTTGTTGGACACAGCTAACTTAGTGCTGAGAGAGAAAATTTACAACACTAAATAGAGTCCCTTGGACTGCAAGGAGATCCAACCAGTCCATTCTGAAGGAGATCAGCCCTGGGATTTCTTTGGAATGATGCTAAAGCTGAATCTCCAGTACTTTGGCCACCTCATGCGAAGAGTTGACTCATTGGAAAAGACTGATGTTGGGAGGGATTGGGGGCAGGAGGAGAAGATGATGACACAGGATGAGATGGCTGGATGGCATCACTGACTCGATGGACGTGAGTCTGAGTGAACTCCGGGAGTTGGTGATGGACAGGGAGGCCTGGCGTGCTGTGATTCATGGGGTTGCAAAGAGTCAGACACAACTGAGTGACTGAACTGAACTGAACTGAAATGCTTACCTTAGAAAGGAAGAAAAGTCTCAAAGCAATAACCTAAGGTCCCACGTCAAAAAACTGGAAAAACAAGTGCAAAATAAACCCAAAGCAAGCAAAAGGATGGAAATAATAAAGAGAAGAAATCAATAAAATTGATATAACTATTAGGAAAATAAAATCTGTAACTTTAAAAACTCAAAAAGAAAGCTCCAAGCTCAGGTGATTTCACTGAAGAATTCTACCAAACAGTTCAAGAATGATACACAATCCCCCCAGAATATAGAAGAGAAGGAAACATCCCCTAACTTATTTTATAAAGCCAGCATTATCTTGATACCAGCACCAAACAAAGACAGTACAAAAAAGAAAACCAGACAGACAGCCCCTCATGAACATAATGCAAAAATCTTCAACAAAATATGAGTAAATCACATCCAGCAATGCACAAAAAGAATAACTAGGACCAAATGGGCTTTACTTGGGAATGCAAGGCTGTTTCAACATTAAAATATCAATGTAATCCACCACATTAATAGAGTAAAGAAGGAAAACCCCATCACCATATCAACTAATGCAGAGGAAATATTTAACATAATTCAACATCCATTTGTGAGAAAATTTCTCAGCAAACTAGAAAGAGAAGGGGAATTTTTCAGCCTGATAAAGGGCGTCTATTAAAAAAAACACACAGAAAAACATACAGCTAACATCATACTTAATTCTGAAAGACAGACTGCTTTCCCCCTTAGAGTGAGAACAAGGTAAGGATGTTCATTCTCACTTCTCTGGTTTATCATTAGGCATGGCCAGAGCAATAGCAACAAAAATACACAAAGTGCTTACAGACAATAGGGAAAAACTATCCCTATTCACAGATGACATGGTTGTCTATGGATTGTCCAAGGAATCAAACAAACAATCCTGAAACTAGTAAGTGAATTTAGCAAGGACACAGGATACAAGAGTAACACATAAGACTGAACTGTATTTCTAATATCCTAACAAGGTACAATTTGAAGCCAAAAAAAATTTAAATGATATTTACAATAGCATCCTCCCAAAACGAAATTCTTTGATATGAATCAAATTCAGACACGACTGACTGACTGAATTGACTGAAAGTTGGAGAAAATCATACTACCCAATTTTAAGACACTATAAAGCTACATTCATGAAGAGTGATACTGGCAAAGAGAAAGATACAGAAATCAACACAGCACAGGCCCAATACAACAGAGGGCCCAAAAATAGACCCACGAAAATACAGCCAATTGATGTTTGACAAAAATGCAAAACTATTAAATGGAGACAAGGCAGTCTTTTCAACAAATTGTGATGGAACAACTGGACATTCATATGCAAAAAAGTAAACCTTCCCCTAAATCTCACACCTTATATAAATAATTCAAAATAGATTATAGATCTAAATGTAAAACTTTAATATCTAGAAGGTGAAAACCTTCTTGACCTGGGATTAGGCAAAATTCTTAGACATGCTACCAAAAGATGTACAAAAGGAAATATAGATAAATTAGATTTCATCAAAATTAAAAATATCAGCTCTGTGAAAGATCCTGTTAAAACAATAAAACAAGTTATAGACTGCAAGAAAATAGTTGCAAAACATACCTAACAACTTGTATCCAGAGCATATAAAGAACCTTAAAAAGTCAACATAAGAAACTACCAAATTTAAAAATAGGTAAAAGTCTTGGCCAGATATTCACCCAAGATTATATATGCCAAGTAAGCACACAAAAAGATATTCAACAGCTTTGGCCATTAGTTAAAGACACACTGGGCTCCGTTGCTGCATCCTACTCTTTGCGACCCCACAGACTGCAGCCCACCAGGCTCACATTCTGTCCATGAGATTTCCCAGGCAAGAATACAGGAGTGGGTTGCCATTACCACTATATGCCTATCAGAATGGCTAAATTAAAAAATCTGACTACACCAAGTGCTAGACAGGAAGTGGAGCAACTGCAACTCTCACATTTTGCTGGTGAGAATGCAAAATGATAGTCACTCTGGAAACCTGTGTGACAGTTTCTTATAAAGTTAAACATACTTTATGTGATCCTACAACACTAATCGTAGCAGTACCCTAGAGAAACAAAATGGCAACCCACTCCAGTGTTCTTGCCTGGAGAATCCCAGGGACGGGGGAGCCTGGTGGGCTGCCGTCTATGGGATTGCAGAGTCCGACACGACTGAAGCGACTTAGCAGCAGCAGTAGCATGAATTTCCCTTGACTGGAAAGTCTTAAAACTCCTATGGTAAGTTTTCTCTCTTTTACTTTCCAAAAAGCCCCACAAACATTTGGCTGATGACAGGCAATGGCAACCCACTCCAGTACTCTTGCTTGGCAAATCCCATGGAGGGAGGAGCCTGGTAGGCTGCAGTCCATGGGGTCGCTGGGAGTCAGACCCGGCTAAGCGACTTCACTTTCACTTTTCACTTTCATGCATTGAAAAAGGAAATGGCAACCCACTCCAGTGTTCTTGCCTAGAGAATCCCAGGGACGGGGGAGCCTGGTGGGCTGCCGTCTCTGGAGTCGCACAGAGTTCGACACGACTGAAGCGACTTAGCAGCAGCAGCAGCAGCAGAGAAACAAAAACTGATGTTCACACAAAAACCTGCATAGGAATGATTACAGCAGCTATAGTCACCATAAACTACAAACAATCCCACGTCCTCCAGCGGATGCATATCCATCCACCAGAATACTACTCAGTAAGAAAAAAGGATACATTGATACATGCAGCAACTTGAAGGAATCTCAAAGGCATTGTACTGAGTGAAAAAAGCTTACATGTTGTATGATTCCATTTACATGACATTCTAGAGAAGATCAGTAATTGCCAGGGGTTGGAATAAGGGGGAGTTTATGAGACGAAAGACAGCATGAGTGGTTGGAGGTGACAGAACTGTTCCATATTCTATTATGGTGGTTACATGAATCTAAAATTCACAGAACTGCACACTCCCCAAAAAAGTCCACTTTATCACATGATAACGTTTAAAAGAATAAAATATAAAGACAAATAAGTGGAATTAGATCTTAACACAGGCAGTCTGACCTTTGTGATTATCATCAGCCACTCACTTCTCTACAGACTAAAAAGAACCAACACAATCAAGTTCTTAGAAAAGTATCATTCTAAGTATAATACCTTAAAAGCTTGACAGTAATACTGTATACGTGTTCTATTCCCAAGTTTAAGTTTACAATCCACAGCAGTCCAATACATTAGAAAAGGAAGAGTTAACTCAATGATTAAAACAGTGGTTTTTCCATCACTGCCTGTACTTCAACACATGTTATGATTATACTTAAACACGGAAAACCTCAGGTTCACTGAAGTTACCTGGAAGATATCCTGACCTGTATGAAATCTAGAGACGTAAACAGTCCTTCTCAGACTGTAAAGTCACTTGCCCGGGCCGTGACAGTGAAGCTGTCCCCCATCACATCCTAAGGGTCCCGAGCCTGGGGTCCCCATGGTAAGCGACTGTGCGGCGCCCGGTGTCAAGGGGAGCGCGCAGCCGGTTCATCCGTATTCCAGGAGCGCCCCGGCAACACCCCGGGCAGGGTGCGGCCGGGCAGGGAGGGGCCCGCTGCCTGGACCCGGTCTGGAAGCCAGGGTGGGCTGGGGCCCTTTCCCAGCCATC
>NW_011494842.1:1111288-1113716 GCF_000754665.1 Bison bison bison | reverse complement strand
GCACGCGCTTCCGCTGCACGGGGGGCGGCCTTCAGAGTCTTCACAGGACGGCCGCCCTGGACGCACCTGATGCGCCTGACTGAGAGGACCTCCAAGGGGCGGGGAGAGCAAAACCGTGGAGCCCAGTCGAAACGCGCTGAGTTCACACGCTGTGGCTGGACCGAGTGGAAGTCTGCGGTGGTTAATAACTCAGACAACCAAACCAAAATCCGGAGGTTCGCCCCCAAAGCAACCTAAACTTTGCTTCACGGGGACGGGTACTCCACAAGCTGATGAGGATGTGGAATAACTGAATTCCTCATGCTGCTGGAGTATAAATTACTAAAAAAAATAATAATAAAACTTTCGAAAACAATTTGGCGCTGTACTATAGAAGCCAAGCCTATGGTTTTTCCAGTGGTCATGTATGGATGTGAGAGTTGGACTATAAACAAAGCTGAGCTTCGAAGAATTGATGATTTTGAACTGTGGTGTTGAAGAAGACTCTTGAGAGTCCCTTGGACTGCAAGGAGATCCAACCAGTCCATCCTAAAGGAAATCAGTCCTGAACATTCATTGGAAGGACTGATGGCTGAAGCTGAAATTCCAATACTTTGGCCATCTGATGCAAAGAGCTTACTCATTTGAAAAGACCCTGATGCTAGGAAAGACTGAAGGCGGGAGGAGAAGGGGACGACAGAGGATGAGGTGGTTGGATGGCATCACCGACTCAACGGACGTGAGTTTGAGCAAACTCCGGGAGTTGGTGATTGACAGGGAGACCTGGCTGCTGCAGTCCATGGGATTGCAAAGAATCGGACACGACTGAGCGACTAAACTGAACTGAACTATAGAAGCCAATCCTGTGACCCAGCAGTTCCATGGTTATGTGTACAGCCAAGAGAAATGTGTGCTTACAAGGCACCAACAGTTATCAGAATGTTGACGATGCATTTGTTTTAATAACCCCAAATGGAAATAACCAAAAAGACCATCAAGGATAGAATAAGGTAATACATTCACAGTGTTCATATAATGGGATACTTCTCAGCAATGAAAAGAATGACCTACTACAGGCGACAACATGGATAAACTGCGAAAACATAAAGTTGAGCATAAGATGTCAGACAGGAAAGGACATAGGGGTAAGGCCATCTCTATAAAGCCCAAAAATAGGAAAAATAATATGCTGAAAGTCATGATAGCGATTACCTAGGTGAGGAGGGGCTAGTGAATGGGGGAGGGGCTTCTAATGGGCTCTGGTTGTTGATCTTGGTGCTAGTTACACATGATTTGCTGAAAATCTACTAAACTGTACACTTACGCACATATATATGTATATGAATTATGTGGTGCAGTAATTTAAATTTTTTAGTTTAAAAATGTACAAATTGTTTTAGCTATAATTTCAATATAGTCTTGTAAACATAGTAATTATTTGCAAGAAATTTAATGTCAGATACCCACCTTATCTGTAGGATTTGGTTAGTATCGTCTGGTACATGAATGTGAAGTCGCTCAGTTGTGTCCGACTCTTTGCGACCCCATGGACTGTAGCCTACCAGGCTCCTCTGTCCATGGGACTTTCCAGACAATAGTACTGGAGTGGATTGCCATTTCCTTCTCCAAGGGATCTTCCCAACCCAGGGATCGAACCCCGGTCTCCCCCATTGTAGACAGATGCTTTACCGTCTGAGGCACCAGGGAAGTCCATTGTCTGGTAAACTTAAGTAATATCAGATCAGATCAGATCAGATCAGTCGCTCAGTCGTGTCCGACTCTTTTCCACCCCATGAATCGCAGCACGCCAGGCCTCCCTGTTCATCACCAACTCCCAGAGTTCACTCAGACTCACATCCATCGAGTCAGTGATGCCATCCAGCCATCTCATCCTCTGTCGTCCCCTTCTCCTCCTGCCCCCAATCCCTCCCAGCATCAGAGTCTTTTCCAATGAGTCAACTCTTTGCATGAGGTGGCCAAAGTACTGCAGTTTCAGCTTTGGCATCATTCCTTCCAAAGAACACCCAGGGCTGATCCCTTCAGAATGGACTGGTTGGATCTCCTTGCAGTCCAAGGGACTCTCAAGAGTCTTCTCCAACACCACAGTTCAAAAGCATCAATTCTTCGCTGCTCAGCCTTCTTCACAGTCCAACTCTCACATCCATACATGACCACAGGAAAAACCATAGCCTTGACTAGATGAACCTTTGTTGGCAAAGTAATGTCTCTGCTTTTGAACATGCTATCTAGGTTGGTCATAACTTTCCTTCCAAGGAGTAAGCATCTTTTAATTTCATGGCTGCAGTCATCATCTGCACTGATTTTGGAGCACAGAAAAATAAACTCTGACACTGTTTCCACTGTTTCCCCATCTATTTCCCATGAAGTGATGGGACCGGATGCCATGATCTTCATTTTCTGAATGTTGAGCTTTAAGCCAACTTTTTCA
>NW_011494842.1:1110706-1111158 GCF_000754665.1 Bison bison bison | reverse complement strand
TCATTCCATAGTTCATCAGGCACTCTGTCAGATCTAGGCCCTTAAATCTATTTCTCATGTCCACTGAGGGTATAATCATAAGGGATTTGATTGAGGTCATACCTGAATGGTCTAGTGGTTTTCCCTACTTTCTTCAATTTAAGTCTGAATTTGGCAATAAGGAGTTCATGATCTGAGCCACAGTCAGCTCCTGGTCTTGTTTTTGCTGACTGTATAGAGCTTCTCCATCTATAGCTGCAAAGAATCTGATTTTGGTGTTGACCATCTGGTGATGTCCATGTGTAGAGTCTTCTCTTGTGTTTTTGGAAGAGGGTGTTTGTTATGACCAGTGTCTTCTCTTGGCAAAACTCTATTAGCCTTTGCCCTGCTTCATTCTGTACTCCAAGGCCAAATTTGCCTGTTACTCCAGATGTTCTGGACTTCCTACTTTTGCATTCCAGTCCCCTATAATG
>NW_011494842.1:1099878-1110606 GCF_000754665.1 Bison bison bison | reverse complement strand
GACTTCACATTCCAGGATGTCTGGCTCTAGGTCAGTGATCACACCATCGTGATTATCTTGGTCGTGAAGATCTTTTTTGTACAGTTCTTCTGTGTATTCTTGCCATCTCTTCTTAATATCTTCTGCTTCTGTTAGGTCCATACCATTTCTGTCCTTTATCGAGCCCATCTTTGCATGAAATGTTCCTTTGGTATCTCTGATTTTCTTGAAGAGATCTCTAGTCTTTCCCATTCTGTTGTTTTCCTCTATTTCTTTGCATTGGTCGCTGAAGAAGGCTTTCTTATCTCTCCTTGCTATTCTTTGGAACTCTGCATTCAGATGTTTATATCTTTCCTTTTCTCCTTTGCTTTTTGCTTCTCTTCTTTTCACAGCTATTTGTAAGGCCTCCCCAGACAACCATTTTGCTTTTTTGCATTTCTTTTCCATGGGGATGGTCTTGATCCCTGTCTCCTGTACAGTGTCATAAACCTCATTCCATAGTTCATCAGGCACTCTGTCAGATCTAGGCCCTTAAATCTATTTCTCACTTCCACTGTATAATCATAAGGGATTTGATTGAGGTCATACCTGAATGGTCTAGTGGTTTTCCCTACTTTCTTCAATTTAAGTCTGAATTTGGCAATAAGGAGTTCATGGTCTGAGCCACAGTCAGCTCCTGGTCTTGTTTTTGCTGACTGTATATAGACACCCCCTTTAAAAGAAAAGAAAACAAACCTCAGTGAAGAAATGGATGAATGACTTGAATAGACATTTCTTCAAAGAAGATATAAGAAGATATACAAATGACTAATAATTCCAGGGAAAGAGGCTCAATATCACTAATCATCAGGGAAATGCAAATCCAAACCACAACGAGATACCATTTCACACCCATAGGATGACTATTATAAAACAGACAAAGGTCAGAAAATAACAAATACTGGCAAGGATGGTGAGAAATCATAACCCTGACACACTGCTTTCTGGTAGGAATGTAAAATGGGGCAGCAACTATGGAAAACAGTACGGCAGTTTGTAAAAAAAAATTAAAACTACTAATAAAAAGGAAGTACATTCTTAACAAATGCTGTACCATGGATGAAATTTGAAGACATGATGAGTCGTAACAGGACAAATACAAATATGATTCCACTTATATAAAGTAACTAAAGTAGTCAAATTCATAGAAACACAAAGTAGAATCATGGTTGCCAGAGGCAGAAGGGAGATGAGAATGAACCCATAGTGTTCAATGGGTACAGTCTTACTCTTGCAAGATGAAAAGAGTCTTGGAAATGGATAATGATGGTGGTTGTGCAATCATGTGACTATTTCTCGTACCCCTGAACTGTACACTTAAAAATGGTCAAAATAGTAATTTTTATGTTAAGTACTTTTTACCACATTTTTTTGAAAGGGAAAAAGAAAAATTCCTAGTGAATCTCAGAGAATAAATCTGAAAATTCAAATTTGAGAGAAAATTCTTTTGAGAAAAACGTCTTCAAGGGGATCCTCCCCAAATCATTATTTTTCTTCTCCACCTCCCGCCCTGCTTTGCCCTTCCATGGGATTGTTGGACATTCTCAGTGCAGTAAAGTCCACCTTTTATTTAACTCAAGTCTGTACCCAAGGACACAGCAGAGCTCCTTATACTGCCTTTAGTGAGATGCGTGACTGCGCGTTAAGTCTCTTCAGTGTGTCCGACTCTTTGTGACCCTATGGACTGTAACCCACGCAGGTCTTCTGTGTCCATGGGATTCTCCAGGCAAGAATACTGGAGTGGGTTGCCATTTCCTCCTCCAGGGGTTCTTCCCAACCCAGGGATCAAACCCACATCTCTTATGTCTCCTGCATTGGCAGGTGGGTTCTTTACCGTTAGCTCCCCCTGGGAAGCCCTTTCAGTGAGATAAGGAAAGCCTATGTAAAAGCCCTGCACTTGTGCTCTAGCACAAATGGCAACAGAATTAATCTGAAGGGCTCGGAAGGAAATTTTACCTACTGTGACTAGAAATGAGGGGCACAAAATTGTTTTAGGGAAAACATTCTGAAAAGTCATACTTTTAACTCATTTAATGAATCTAGTACCTTCCCTGACCCAGAAGAAAAATGTCTATTGATCTTTGCTAGTCAATTTCCTGCATCTGACTCTAATGAATTAAATACTTTTCAGAGATCACAAATTGTAGATGAGTGAAATGAAAACCATCAAAGAAAAATTAGAACGCATTCTTAAGAAATCCTTGAGAATTTTACCACTTAGACCACAGGTCTGCAAACACATGTGAATGCATCATGGGCCTCATGAGAAGCTTAGTGGAAGCCACAGTATTGGTCTAAACAGGTAGCATCTAATAGTCAATAAAATCAAATAAATGATACTGGAAAAATTTTTAATGTAATACTTTCTACTCAGACCCCAGAGTGCTATTCCAGGTCTTAAAAGTTGTTTCACAATGGATCTTAATATCCTCACCTGTAATATGGAATAATCTACCTTACAGGGTCATTCACTCAAAAAAAAAAAAATTTATTGTGCCAAGTTCTGTGCTGAGCATTGGGTATTCAGCGATGGACAACTGAGTGATGGATATGATTTGTGCCCTCTTGGAGCTTATAGTCTTGGAAGGGAGACATTATGGCTATATCTCATAATTATATGAAGAAAATTAGCCAATGTAATGGAAATGTATAAAATTTTAAATTGGAGCCAGAGAAGCTTTTCTGACAAAGTGGCTTTCAATCTATTATCTGTAAGGTAAATGAGTTAGCTGGGTAAAGTATAGGCAGAAAAAGATATTAAAAAGAGGAATCACCAAGCACGAAGGCCCGAGGCAGAAAATAACCTGGTGAGTTTGAGGAATTGAAAGGGAGCCAGTATGGGGGAGTGGTATAAAACGAAGTGGTATAAAACGAAGGCATGAGGGAGGCAGGGACCAGATTGTGCAGACCTGGTAGGTCACATAGGCAATTTGTATTATATCAAGAATATTAGGAAGCCTTTGAAGGATGTTTAGTGTGATGGTAAGAAGATCCACTTGGAAGATTACTTTGGCTGTTACGAAAGGATAGAGTAGAGGAAAAATGGACCAGTGGAAGGCTGATCTAGGGGAGAAATGATGGAGGCTTGCTGAGCTGGTAATAGGGTTGATATGGAAAAGTGGATCTATTTGTTTTTAAGTTTGGAGGTAGAATCTCCTGGACTTGGCTATGGAGCAGGAACAGAGGGAACATCAACAGTGACTCGCGGGCTTCTTGAATGATCCCCTGAAATTCTGATTTTTTTCCACATGCCAGCAAGCAGTTTTCAAACACCAGCTAGATTGTCCTACAATTTAATACAGTTCAAATACTATGTACCTGGAGATGGCGTCAGATTCTGCAGGTTAGGGGCTCAGTCCTGGAGGACTGCCCTCTTCACCTCCCACCCCCACTTCAGATGCCAATCACAAGTCCAGGTTATCACCTGTGTTTCTGATCAACCACCACCCTCTCCTTGAGGGCAATTAATTTGCTATTGTGGCTCACGGAATTCAGAAAAACATTTTATTTATTAGATACTGGTTTGCTGCTGCTAAGTCATTTCAGTCGTGTCCGACTCTGTGCAACCCCATAGACGGCAGCCCACGAGGCTCCCCCGTCCCTGGGATTCTCCAGGCAAGAACATTGGAGTGGGTTGCCATTTCCTTCTTCAATGCATGAAAGTGAAAAATGAAATTGAAGTTGCTCAGTCGTGTCTGACCGTTAGTGACCCCAAGGACTGCAGCCTACCAGGCTCCTCCATCCATGGGATTTTCCAGGCAAGAGTACTGGAGTGGGATGCCATTGCCTTCTCCGAGATACTGGTTTATTATAAAAGAATATAGGAACTTCCGGTGGTCCAGTGGTTAAGAATCCACCTGCCAGTGCAGGAGACACAGGTTCAATCCCTGGTCCAGGAAGATCGCACGTGCCGCAGGGCAACTAAGCCTGTGCACAGCAAATACTGAAGACTGCAAGCCTGGAGCCTGTGTTCCGAAAGAAGGGAAGTCATTGCAGTGAGAAACCTGTGAACTACAACTAGAGTAGCCCCTGCTCACCAAGACTAAAGAAAGCGTGTGCAGCAACGAAGAATTAGCACAACCAAAAATAAAGTAAATAAGTAAAAATGTTTTAAAAAAGAATATAACTCAGACCAGCCAGATAGAAGGGATGCATAGGGCCAGCTATGGCGAAAGGCTGGGGAACTTTCATGCCTGTCAGAGCCTACTCTCCCAGCATCTCCGTGTGGTCACCAGCTCTCCAGGCTGGTCCTTTCGGGATTTATGGAAGCATCATTCCATAGGCATAATTTACTTGATCATTGGACATAGGTGATTGAACTTAATATTCAGTCCCCAGAGGTCAGGGGCTGGAACTGAGAGTTCCTACCCTCTAATTATTGGGTTTATTCCCCTGGCAACCAGCTCCCATCCTCAGGTGACTTCGGGATTTTCCAAAAGTCACCTCCTAAACATAACAAAAAGCACCTTTAAGGCTCTTATCCCATAGGAAATTCCAAAGGTCTTAGGAGCTCTATCCCAGGAGCTAACAAGGACAAAGACCAAATATATTTTTCATATTACAAATCACAATATCACAACACGCTGCCGATAGTGGTCACTACAGACACTAATGACAACTGCTAACCAGTGTGAGTCAGGGAATCGTCAGTTCATTCTAGATTCCTTTTTGGTTTTTCACAGATTGTTTTTGTCTCACATGAGCTAACTATAACATCCATACACTTCTGGATTTAAGGCACTTACTAATAAATAAATTGTTAGAACATAAAAATCTTTATTCTCCTTCACTGCCCAAGTCTTTCTCATATACACATTTGTTTTTGTTGAAATGGTCTTAATGTACTGAGAGATCTCTGAAAGGGCTGGGTTGTTTAGACAACTCTGATTTTTGAGGACTTCACTGATGGTACATCAGAGTGTCATGGTCTTGTACATCTACCGGAATATTAGTTTAGACATCATACTAATGATCTGGCAGTTAATGCATTCTCAAGACCTTATTCACATTCAGCATTTTGTCACCCACTCCATTTAAATTCTTCTCAGTGATCTCACCAAATAAGTAGGGGAGTATATGATCAACCCTAATTTTAGATGTAAGTAAAGGTGATGTGCCCTGCAGGTAGATTAGGTATAAGAATCCATTTGTTTTAATGGTCAATTATGAATTCAAGCTCATTGAGTTGTCCATTCCCTTGATGTACAATTATTAAGCCACATACAGTGGTGGGGAAATGTTCTACTTATGGTAACAATCAAATCCTTGCTCACAACAGAATTTTTTTCCTCTCAAATATAGTCATTTCCACATTGATCAGAGATTGGAATTTCATGACTGAAGCTATTTTTAAAATTGAGTTACTATCAACCAGAGGGACAAATAAATGGATTGGGCAGGCAAAGGGGGGGCGTTTGGGAATGAACAGAAGATTAAGTCTAAGATAAGATACCCATGGCAGTTTTACACTGATAGCTTGTGTAGTGTGGGAGTGTCCCAGATGGTAGTATTCATATTTGAAAGCCACTATGGCAATGGAATGTGCAGAAATACCTCTGAATGAACACATCTCCAGAAATGCCAATGGCATTGCCAATGATACATCTTTTTTTTTTCTTCTAGTTGCATTTAAGAGTTTTTCTTCATTTTTACTGTTCTGTAGTGTCTGAATACAAGCTGTTTTTATTTTACCTACAATATTTGATGAGCTACTACAATAATGCCTTTCTTCAATTCTAGGAAATTCTCAGCCCTATCTCTTCAAATATTGCCTCTAACCTATTTTATTTTCTTCAGCTGGAGCTCCTATTGCATGAAGTCAACCCTCTCTTATATTTTCCATATCTTTTGTGTTTAGGGCTTAATTATGTGTGATGAATGATCTCTCAGTTTACTAATCTCTCCAATTACAGTTTAAATGTGTCCATTGAGTTTGTAATTACAGTGACTATGTTAAAAAAAATCTAGATGTCCACTGCTATGTTAAAATCTTTATTTTTTTCCTGCAGTCAAATTATTTTATTCCTTATGCTTTTGAATCTTTTTTGCATTGCTGTAATTATTTTGAACACAATTAATTAGTCCTTTTTAGATTGTTCCATTGTTTCTAATTCTCTTTCTTTGTTTCCCTTGATGACTCTGCCTTATTATATGTCTTCGTGTAATTTGTAGTTTAGGAATGTGAACTCATCTTCACTGAGGCTGTGTTTTCTATGTGACTGGGGCTGAGCCCCTGCACAGTGATTTAATATCTGCTTTTGATATTTGCTTTTTCCAAAGTCAGAGTTTTAAAATATTCATGGATCTGGGACTAGCATTTATGTTAAATTCACAGCTGTAATTACCACATCACATGGATAGTATGAATTAAGAGACTATACCTACACGTGGTATAAATTTGGGGTTTGACTCTTGAGAAATGTCTTGCCTATTCAGAACCCTAGAGGATGACAAGCTTCCTTGCTGCTTCTCTGAAATTTCACTTGATCTAATTTTTCTAGTTCTCTTTTCACAGCTTGATGGCTCTTCTAGCATCTTGTCTTTATGTAAGTGTCTCACTTTCAACTCTGTCTTTCACCAAGACCAAGACATATCTTCAATCCTTTGAGTCATTAAAATCTCTGTTTTGAGACTCAGGAATGGCACTGTCCTGGATTGTTCCTTTTCTTTCTCTTGATTTAGGCTATATGTTCTTGAGTGTGTGTGTTTATAGTTTATCCAGCTGTGTCTGTTCATCTAAGCTTGTCAAGTCTATGTATACCCAGTGGGAGGGTTGAGATAAGCTCAGTCAGCTTTGTTACAGGAACAGGAAATCTTGCTCTGTTTTTCATATCGCATTCAATTCTGATCTGAGCCCTCACTTGTTAGGGTTGTAAGATACCCAATGTGGGGTGATGGTTTAGTCACTAAGTCATTCCAACTCTTGCAACTCCATGGACTATAGCCTGCCAGGCTCCTCTGTCCATGGGATTTCCCAGGCAAGAATACTGGAGTGGTTGCCATTTCCTTCTCCAGGGGATCTTTCCTACTCAGGGATTGCATCTGTGTCTCTTGTGTCTCCTGTATTGGCCGGAGGATTCTTTACAACTGCACCACCTAGGGACACCTTAAGATATGTAATATCAGTCTTTAAGAGCTCCTTCCCCTTTCCACAGTACTGCAAGGCTTGTCAGAGGCTTGCACAGTTTGCAAAACCTGGGGAAGCACCTCTGACACAGTCAACTATAATAATCACTGAGGTGTGCGTTGCCTAAGATCATTAAGTCTATTTGAATAAATCCACATCCTTTATAACAGGTTTGGTCATAAGTACCTTTTTAGGTTCCAGAAAAACATCTACTTCTGCCTTATTGACTACTCCAGAGCCTTTAACTGTGTGGATCACAACAAACTGTGGAAAATTCTTCAAGAGATGGGAATACCAAACTACCTGACATGCCTCCTGAGAAATGTGTATGCAGGTCAAGAAGCAACAGTTAGAACCAGACATTGAACAATGGACTGGTTCCAAATTGGTAAAGGACTACATCAAGGCTGTATATTGTCACCCTGTTTATTTAACTTATATGCAGAGTACATCATGTGAAATGCCCAGCTGGATGAAGCACAAGCTGGAATCAAGACTGCCGGGAGAAATATCGATAACCTCAGATATGCAGAAAGCAAAGAGGAACTAAAGATCCTCTTGATGAAAGGGAAAGAGGAGAGTAAAAAAGTTGACTTAAAGCTCACCATTCAAAAAATGAAGATCATGGCATCTGGTCCTATCACTTCATGGCAAATAGATGGGGAAACAATGGAAATAGTGACAGACTTTATTTTCTTGAGCTCCAAAATCACTGCAGATGGTGACTGCAGCCATGAAATTAAAAGACACTTGCTTTTTGGAAGAAAAGCTATGACCAACCTAGATAGCATATTCAAAAGCAGAGACATTACTTTGCCAACAAAGGTCCGTCTAGTCAAAGCTATGGTTTTTCCAGTAGTCATATATGGATGTGAGAGTTGGATCATAAAGAAAGCTGAGCACTGAAGAATTGATGCTTTTGAGCTGTGGTGTTGGAGAAGACTCTTAAGAGTCCCTTGGACTGCAAGGAGATCCAACCAGTCCATCCTAAAGGAGATCAGTCCTGGGTGTCCATTGGAAGGACTGATGCTGAAGCTGAAACTCCAGTACTTTGGCCACCTGGTGCAAGAACTGACTCATTGGAAAAGACCCTGATGCTGGGAAAGATTGAAGGCAGGAGGAAAAGGGGACAACAGAGGATGAGATGGTTGGATGGCATCACCTACTCTATGGACATGAGTTTGAGCAAGCTCTGGGAGCTGGTGATGGACAGGGAAGCCTGGTGCGATGGAGTCCCAAAGAGTCAGACACTACTGAGCGACTGAACTGAACTGAACTCAATCTCAAACTCCCAATCCTTCCCTCCTTCACCATCCCCACTCCCTTGGCAAACACCAGCCTGTTCTCTATGTCTATGAGTTTGTTTCTGTTATTGTAGATACGTTCATTTGTGTCATGTTTTAGATTTCACATATAAGTGGTATCAAATGGTGTTTGTCTTTCTCTGTCTGACTTACTTTCCTTCGTGTTATAATCTCTAGGTCCATCCATGTTACTGTAAATGGCATTATTTCATTTTTTATGGCTGAGTAATATTTCACTTGTCTTTTTTGTCTTTCTATACAGTTAGATATATCGAATTATAAATCAAACTGTAAATTTAAAAAAATCTACCTCTGTTTCATCGACTAAAGCCTTTTTCTGTGTGGATGGTAACAAACTGTGGAAAGCTCTTAAAGTGATGATAACACTAGAGCATCTTACCTGTTTCCTGAGAAACCTGGATGCGGGTCAAGAAACAACAGTTAGAGCCCTGTATGGAACAACTGATTGGTTAAGATTGGGAACGGAGGACAATAGAGCTGTCTGCTGTCTCCCTGTTTGTTTAATGTATACGCTGAGCACATCATGAGAAACACCGGGCCATTACAAGCTGGAATCAAGATAGGTGGGAGTAACATCAACAACCTCAAATATGCGTATGACACCACTCTAATGGCAGAAAGCAAAGAGTAGCTAAAGAGCCTCTTAATGACAGTGAAGGAGGAGAGTGAAAGAGCCAGCTTAAAACTAAATATTAAAAAAAATAAGATTGTGGCATCTGGCTCCATGGTGCTTGTGTGTGCTCTGCGTGCTCAGTTGTGTCTGACTCTTTGCGACCCTCTGGACTCCCTATTTATGTGATAGAAGGGGGAAATGGTGGAAGTAGTGACAGATTTCCTCTTCTTGGGCTCTAAAATCACTGCTTATGGTGACTGCAGTCATGAAATCAGAGGACGATTCCTTCTCAGCAGGAAAGCTAAGATAAACCTAGACATCATGTTGAAAAGCAGACATTACTCTGTGGACAAAGGTCTGTATAGTCAAGGCTATGGTCTTGCCAGTGGTAATGTACATTTGTGAGAGCTGAACCGTAAAGAAGTCAGAGCTCCAAAGAATTGATGCCTTTGAACTGTGGTGCTGGAGAAGACTCCTGAGAGTCCCTGGGACAGCAAGGAGATGAACCAGTCAATCTTAAGGGAAATCAACCCTAAGTACTCATTGGAAGGACTGATGCTGAAGCTGAAGCTCCAGTATTTTGGTCACCTGATGGAGCAAATGACTCATTGGAAAAGTCTGTGGTGCTGGGAAAGATGGAGGGCAGAAAGAGAAGAGGGTGTCAGAGGATGAAATGGCTGGATGGTGTCCCCAATGCAATGGACATGGATTTGGGCAAATTTCAAGGGACAGGGAGGTCTGGTGTGCTGCAGTCCATGTAGTCACAGAAAGTCAGACACGACTGCATGACTGAACAGCAACAATATTCCATTGTGTTTATATACCACATCTTTATCCATTCATCTATTGATAAACATTTAGGTTGTTTCCATGTTTTGGCTGTTGTGAACAGTGTTATGAACATAGGGGTCAATATATCTTTTTTTTCAGGATGATGTCTGTGTTTATTAAAAACGCAAATTCCAGGGCTCAACCTTTACCTACTAAGTCAGAATCTCAGGCCAGGACCAGGGAAACTGTGTTAACAGTTTCTAGGTAATTCTTAAAGAAAGTGTGAGTAACACTGGAGATGGGAAAGTCTGGCTTTATTTCCCAGCACATGCTTATGGCCTCATGACATTGTATGTGTCTTAACATGTTAATAGTTATTAGAGCTGAGAATGTTTTGTGAAATGTATAGGCTCCTCTATCCATGTAAGAAGCACTTATGAAACAAATAAAGGGTTACGATTCTGTGAAAAAATAAAACATACCTGGAATATGAAAATTTTATACTCCCTATACCATTAGATGGTGACTGCAGCCATGAAATTAAAAGACGCTTACTCCTTGGAAGGAAAGTTATGACCAACCTAGATAGCATATTCAAAAGCAGAGACATTACTTTGCCAACAAAGGTCCATCTAGTCAAGGCTATGGTTTTCCCTGTGGTCATGTATGGATGTGAGAGTTGGACTGTGAAGAAGACTGAGCGCCGAAGAATTGATGCTTTTGAACTGTGGTGTTGGAGAAGACTCTTGAGAGTCCCTTGGACTGCAAGGAGATCCAAGCAGTCCATTCTGAAGGAGATGAGCCCTGGGATTTCTTTGGAGGGAATGATGCTAAAGCTAAAACTCCAGTACTTTGGCCACCTCATGCGAAGAGTT
>NW_011494842.1:1098207-1099778 GCF_000754665.1 Bison bison bison | reverse complement strand
TCCATTCTGAAGGAGATGAGCCCTGGGATTTCTTTGGAGGGAATGATGCTAAAGCTAAAACTCCAGTACTTTGGCCACCTCATGCGAAGAGTTGACTCATTGGAAAAAGACTCTGATGCTGGGAGGGATTGGGGGCAGGAGGAGAAGGGGATGACAGAGGATGAGATGGCTGGATGGCATCACTGACTCGATGGACGTGAGTCTGAGTGAACTCCGGGGGTTGGTGATGGACAGGGAGGCCTGGCGTGCTGCGATTCATGGGGTCGCAAAGAGTTGGACATGACTGAGCGACTGAACTGAACTGAACTGAACTGATACCATTAGAACACAAACTTTCTATGGAATTGTTGCTTGGCAAGAGAGGAGGTCAGGATTTTTTTTTCCCTATGGCCTGAATATACATTTTTGCTTATGTTGCCTGTGCCACGCTGCCTGCCTATTTTAGTTATTTATTTATTGGTTTTAATTTTTTTAATCAATTTATTTTTAGTTGGAGGATAATCACTTTACAATATTTATTGGTTTCTACCATATATCAGCATGAATCAGCCATAGGTATACATGTGTCCCCTCCCTCTTGAAACTCCTCCCACCTCCTACCCCTTCCCACCCCTCTAGGTTGTCGCAGAGCACCAGATTTGAGCTCCCTGTGTCATACATGAAATGTCCGCTGGCTATCTAATTTTCCGTATGATAATATGTATGTTTCAATGCTACTCTCTCAGTTTGTCCCACCCTGTCCTTCCTCCCCTGTGTCCACAAGTCTTTTCTCTACGTCTGTGTCCCCATTGCTCCCTGCAGTATCTTTTGAATACTTTTTTATCTCTACAGTTTTACCTGAGTATATGTATGCCCAGGAATGGAATTTCTGGATCATATGGCAACTCTGTTTTTAGCTTTTTGAGGGAACTCCATAATGTTTTCCATAATGACTGCACCAATTTGCATTCCCACAACAGTATTAGAGGGTTCCCTTTTCTCCATGCTCTCTCCAACATTTGTTATTTGTAGACTTTTTAACAGTGGCCATTCTGACTAGTGTGAGGTGGGACCTCATTGTAGTTTTGGCTTTGTTGTTGCTGTTGTTCAGTTGCTAAGTTGTGTTCATAGTTATTGAGGATGAGCACGTTTTCATGCGTTTGTTGGGCTCTGTATGTCTTCTATGAAGAAATGTCTACTTACTGACCAGCTGCTTTTAATTATAGTGAAAGATCAAATCTGAAGGACTTATCTTGGTTATGTTGATTACTAAATGCTGAAATCATTTAATGAAGTAAGAAGAGCAGTCTCTATAAATGATAACATTAAATTAAAAAAATAGACTATTATCCATGTTGAATGCCATCTTGGATGTAGAAGTTGTCATAAGAATCTTTTTTATTTTTCCAATTTCTTACATCTTCTAGGATTCAATTTTTCATATAGTTAAGACAGATTTGCTTAAGTATGTTTTTATTATTTTTAACTGGTTAAGAAATATCAAAGGCTGAATTTGCTTTCTCCTTGACTTTTGTATTGTACCATGTGTAACTCTTCCATAACTCATCAAATTCTACCTTCGTACTGTTATT
>NW_011494842.1:1090742-1098107 GCF_000754665.1 Bison bison bison | reverse complement strand
ATTCAAAAGTTTCTACTTCTAAAATAGTAATGATGCTATTCTGTCTTCTCTTAGATTGTAGGGAAAAATTTATCATACTCTCTTGAAATTTCCTCTCGGAACTTTTAGATTAAAAATTAACAGTAATTACAGCAGATTATAAACAAACATTTTAAATTAAAATATGTGATACCTATTGCTGAGATAAATTAAAGAAGACTTAACTAGAGAGATATGTTATGTATATGATTGGAATCATATCTTATTTTTTGTCATTTCTCTCCAAAAACGTGTAAAACTCATTTATAAAAAGGCAAACAGCACAAGTAGATTTTTGTATTCATAGTTACAGGAATGCTTTCATCTCATATTTTGTAACTTGATATGGAAACTGTCTATTCTTGAATTATAAGGATTTTTAATAATACACTTTATTTTTTTTCTTGATGATTTAACGTTAGGGTCCTAGGATATTAATTGGATGGTATTAATATGGATATTGCCTATGAGGGACTCTGGTTTTTTGCCAGAGGTTAATAAAGCATTGCTGAGATGTAATAGGAGAACTAAACTTGGGTGAGGAGGTTCCCTTGTTGGTACTTGTTTTCCTTGTTTGTCCACAGCCAGGTGCAGGGCCTGGCTACCCAGCACCATCTGTGCTTGGGGTGTGCTCAGCACTTCCCTCTGAAAGGCGGCAGGATCTTGGGGCAGTGGGAGTAGTTCTGGGGGAATCACAACACTTGGGTTCTAATTAGGCCACTTTTAATCTGAAATTATGAGATCAGGGTTTCTTCTTTCTAATTTATTTTTCATTGATGTGTAGTTTAAAAACAGAATCACTGTGTTGCACACCTGAAACATTGTAAATGTGTTTAACATGGGCAAAATACTTTAATGGACACTTCACAAGGAAATGTCACAATGAATGAGCAATAAATGCATGAAAATGTGCTCAACATGATTAGTCATCAGGGAAATGAAAATTAATACAACAGTGGGATACCATCACACTTCTAAGTGTGTGTTAGTTGCTCAGTCTGTTCAACTCTGCGACCCTATGACCTGTAGCCCATCAGGCTCCTCTGCCCATGGAATTCTCCAGGCAAGAGTACTGGAGTGGGTTGCCATTTCCTTCTCCAGGGGATCCTTCCAAGCCAGGGATCGAACCTCAGTCTCCTGCATGCAGATGAATTCTTTACCATATAAGCCACCAGGGAAGCCCACTCACATTTGCAGAATGGCTACAATTAATGACTGACAACACCAAATACTTACGTAGACGTGGAACAACTGGAACTCTAGTTCAACCACTTTGGGAAAGTGTTTGACAATTTCTTGTACAATTAAAGAAATGTCTTCTCTATGACTTAGTAATTTACTTCCAGGTGAATTCCTAGTCCTAACCCAAAATAAAGAAAATATTATATGTATGAGTACAAGAATGTTCAAAACCACTTTATTTGTACTATCAAGGGCTTCCTTGGTGGCTCAAATGGTAAAGTCTACCTGCAAAGCAAGAGAGCAGGTTCAATCCCTGGGTTGAAAAGATCCCTTGGAGAAAAGAAAGGCAACCCACTCCAGGATTCTTGCCTGGGAAATTCCACAGACTAAGGACCCTGGGGGGCTATAGTCCATGGGGTCATAAACAGTCAGACATGACTGAGCAACTAACTTTCGAAGGGAAAACAATTCAGGTATCCACTAACAAATGAATAGTTACTAAACTATAAATATATTCATAAAATGAAATAGTACTCATAATTAAAAGGAACAAAATAATAATACACAAAACAACATGAATGAATCTCAAAAATTTTATGATGAACAAAAGTCTAGCACACCAGAAGAGGTGCTTTATAATTTCATTTATAATTTCATTTAAGTTCTAAAGCGGGGAAGTCTAATCTAAGATGGAAAAAGTCAGAGCAGTGAGTGGTTCCCTCTGGAAACATGTCTTGACAAGGAAAAAGCACAAGAGAATGTTCTAAAGTGAGAAACATAATCTGTACCTTGATGTGGGTACATGTTACACAACTGTGTACATGCACCAAAACTCATTGAACTGTACACTTAAGACTGTTTGTTTCATTGAATGTAAATTGTACTTCAGTAAAAAAATTAGAACAGCAATGTTGTGCTTCTTTTCTGGGAGACACCACTTATTAATATGACCAATGAAATATAACACTGAGGAGCAACCTGAGTAGTAAATACTCTCTGAAGATGCCTCCAAATAATTCTGCCCATCCCTGTACATCACACACATCCTTTCCTCAGGCAGGAGAGCTTACATCTCCTCCTCTTGAGTCTGACCTGGGCCTGGAGCTGCTTTGTCCAGGGGAATGCAGAGAAGTGGCGTTCAGGGTCTCTGAGCGCAGGCACGAGTAAGCCCCGCTCGCTTTCCTCCTTATCTCTGAGACTCAGTGGCCATGCTGCAGTGAAATGTCTGAGTCCAGTGGGGGTTCCCATGGCCCAGAATGAAGGCCTCTGCGGCCCTGTTGAGCTCCCACGTGATAGCTGAGGGCCAGCTTACACGTGGACCCCCAGACTGAGTCTCACCAGCCTCCTCAGTGGCACGTAGGGGAGACAGGAGCTGCCCATGGAGCCAGCCCAGGTTGCAAAATCACAAGCAAAGAAATAGTTATTGTTTTAAGTTACTAAATTTGAGGGCTGTGTATTACACAGCATTTGATAGTTAAAAGAGCTTGAATTAATACTGAAATATGAAGAAAAATACCATCTATATGCTGCAAATGTGGAGGAATTTCTGTCAGTACATGTGGGATCAGATCAAAGGAAAACATGTAGGGCTTCTCATAACTCCTTTCCTGAGGAATGAATTTCTAGGAGCAGAGGAAATTCTGGTAACATGAAATTCCTGCTGGAAAAAGTGTACATTGACATGAACAGGCAAGAGAGAAAGCAGGAGGGCTGTGGAAAAAGCCATAATCTTACGAGGTACCTAAGAGTACGGTGACAGTGAAGGCCATTCTGGGGAGATCCAGACAGAAGTGGGGAACATGTTCTTGGAAGCTGGAGAAAGGGTGATTCTTGTTACCAGGTATCAAAGAACTTGGCTGAATTATGTTCTCGTTTTGTCCCGGTTCCCACTTCTCTCTTGGTCCTGTACTTCTAGCCTCCGCCTCTCATGCGCCTTACCTGTCGCTGCCAGGATGACCTTTCCAAACTGAACTGTAAGACTTTCTGCTTCAGAGTCTGGAGCAACTCTTTCCAGCACATAATTGTCAAATTCTTAGCATGACATTGACCTGGTCTTGTGCTCTGGTCTCCTCTCTCTCCGAATCCCTCCATGTCTTCCATGTTACCCTGCTGTTTGGAATAAGTTCCCAGAATACATCATGTTATCTGATGTCTTTGTGACATTGATCTGATGTTTTTTCTCCTGGAATTCTCTTCCCTCCCTTCCTTGCCTTACTAACTCTTTTATGCTCTCTAAGATGACACCCCACTCCAGTACTCCTGCCTGGAAAATCCCATGGATGGAGGAGCCTGGTGGGCAGTCCATGGGGTCTCTAAGAGTCGGACATGACTGAGCGACTTCCCTTTCACTTTTCACTTTCATGCATTGGAGAAGGAAATGGCAACCCACTCCAGTGTTCTTGCCTGGAGAATCCCAGGGACGGGGGAGCCTGGTGGGCTGCTGTCTATGGGGTCACACAGAGTCGGACACGACTGAAGTGACTTAGCACATAGCACAAGAATTAATTTAAACACCACCGCCCTTAGGAAGTCCTCCCTTATCATCCCACGTTGAATTAAATATCTTTACTTAATTCTATTTCTTCTAGAATCCTCTTCTAGTGTCATGATACATTTAATATCGTCCTAGTTCTTAATCTGCTATGTAAATTTTGGTTTGCTTTAGCACACCTACGATGTATCAGGCCCCATGCTAAATCTAACTGGGAAAGAGGTGATGAATAAAGACAGCTCTTGCTCGTGTACAGCTCACAGCCTGAAGGGAAAACAGCAACTATAAGTGCTACAAAAGAGAAGTCACAGGAAGACCCATGGGATTAAGAATCTTTAGGGTCAGACATTTCTGCCTACTGCATTTTCATGCGTTCCATGATGCAAAGCTCTTTATTTCATGAGGCAGCAGATTAAATTTTATTATTCTTTTTTGATTAAAAAAATTTAAAACATGCATTTAAAAAATTATTTATTTGGCTGCACCAGGTCTTTGTTGCAGCATGCGGAATCTTAGCTCCCTGACCAGGGATGGAACTTGTGTCCCCTGCAATGGAAACACAGGATCTTAACCACTAGACTGCAAAGAAGTCCCTTACATTTTCAGAGTGTATAATATATTTTTTCTTTTGTTTATCTGGACAGTCTCTTTAAAATTTTTATTCTTTGTTCCTACATATGGTCTGGAGGTACTCAGGGTAAGCTCACTCTTTCTTCTGTGTTAGCTCTTCAAGTATTTTAAGATAAGTAAGTTATATGGCCCTGTGTGTATCCTGTTCTGGGCAGAAATGGGTGGAGTGGAGTGGTTAAATATCCCCATTCCTTCAAAGTAAGAAGGAAAAAGCATTTGTGTAAGAGGTAGTATTTGATGACCAGTTAAAGGTGGTGGGTTGAACACAGGCACTCACCTTTGCTGCCTCTCCAAATCCCACTCAAATGACCATAAAAGATTTTTTTAAAAGACATAAATGTCTTCCATTCAAACAGAATGATGGAGGTACAGCAGGAAAAGATTTTGGAAGCTGGAGAGTAGCTGGACGGGTGAGTAACCCTCACTTGTCATAATCATCTTTTATCCATGAAAGCAGAACTGAGAACAAGCAGTGGACGAAATCTAGAAGGGAGCCGTCTTGCAGACAGTCCTTCTCAGAGGCTCAGGAGCTGGCGATGCCAAGTACATTATGCACACCTTTTACTCCCTTGTTTTGACATCTGGGGCCTTACTTCATGAGGAGACTGCACCTCCCAGAACCAGCCAATTCTTGGAGATGATAAAGATCCCTTTTGATGTGCCTTTCACCTGTAAACCAACCAATCCTGAGCCCACATCACCCCCACCTCTTCTATATCCCAGGGCTAGGTACCTGGCGGCTAGGGACAGCCCCAATGCCACAGAGCTGAAATTAATCAAGCTGCCCAGTCCTCAGCCCGCTCGCCCTGCCCCTCGCACGCCTCCCGTGAAAACCACAATAAAGGCTCTTGGCCCCAGCCCCCCGTTCCCGTCTGTCTTATGACCAACCCTGGAGCTTCCCCATGTGGTTCGAAGGCATGTGGCCTGCTCCTCCTCTCAGGACAAGCGACTCACAGGCTATCTTTTCCACAGCAGTTGTTTCCTAAGCTGTTGGCCTCACAGTATATGGATAAGTATAAAACCTAAATTTTAAAGTGCCAGGAATCTCTGAAAAAGAAGGTAAAGCAGGAGGATTTGGGGAGTTTATATAAGAGGCAGTTAGACACTCCAGTTGTCCTTGGCTGTTCCCCCACGCCTTACCTGCCACCACACATGGCTGCTCAACCCCCCTCCCCACTCAGCAGAAACTTTGCTTTCTAACACAAGTGAACCAGAGCGAGCACTAGGCCCTGGAGTGAGGCCACTACACTGAAAACAAGAGTAGCAAGTGCAAGTCTAGTAGTGAAGAGAGAAACCATAGATTCATTCCACTCCAAGGTTAGAAGCAAATAGACTGAGAGCCTCTAAGCAGAACATTGGACACATTTTCTCTGCAACTCTAAGAAGCCCAAAGACAGTCCTAAACATCCTGATAATTGGGGGTCTTTCCTAATTCCCCTCAGCCGGATGATCACTCTGTAGTGAAGCCCACCAGTCAATATGTCCTGCCCATGCACAAAGAGCTTCAACTTGGACTTGAACGCGTTCACCCTTAGATGAAGTGAACAGACAAGGATTTCAAACAGAGAAAAGTCTGCAACACCAGTGACAGAGACAGAATAAAAATTTAAGCTAGAATTTATAGAAAACAGAAACTAAGAGAGAGGAAAAGTTATAAAAAACCTCAACTCAATCTACAGAAATATAAGGAAAAAATAATACATTCATGAAATGACCAGATGAGTACAAAAAAGAAATTTATGAGAACAAAGAAAGAATTCCTGGAAATTCTCTAGGTCTCTCCATGTTGCTGCAAATGGCATTATTCATTCTTTTTATGGCTGAGTAGTATTCTAGTGTGTGTGTGTGTGTGTGTGTGTGTGTGTACCACACCTTTATCCATTCAACTGTTGATGGACACTTAGGTTGTTTCTATGTCTTGGCTATTGTAAATAGTGCTGCTATGAACATAGGGGTGCAGGCATCTTTTTGAACGGTAGGATCCTTCTTGCGGTGCACTAGACTCTGTAGTTGTGGCACAGGCTCAGCTACTCCTCCTCAGCACATGGGATCTTCCTAGACCAGGGTTCGAGCCTGTGTCCCCTGCATTGCAAGATGGATTCTTAACCACTGGACCACCAGGGAAGTCTCTATTTTTAGTTTTTTTGATGAACCTACATACTGTTTTCCATAGTGGCTGCACCAATTTATATTCCCACCAGCAGTGTAGTTCCCTTTTCTCCACACCTTCTCCAACATTTGTTAGTCGTAGAATTTTTATGATGTCCATACTGATGGGTATGAACTCTTTATAGTTTTGATTTGCATTTCTCTAATAATTAGTAGCATTGAGCATTTTTTCCTGTGCCTTTTGGTTATCAGTGTGTCTTCTTTGGAAAAATGTCCATTTAGATCTTCTTCCCATTTTTTGATTGGGTTGTTTGTTATTTTGTCATGGACTCATATGAGCTGTTTGTATAATTTGGAGATTAAGCTCTTGTCAGTAGCATCATTTGAAACTGTTTTCTCCCAGTCCATAGATTTTCTTTTCGTTTTGCTTATGGGGCTTCCCAGGTGGTGCAGTGGTAAAGAATCTGCTTGCAATGCAGGAGACACAAGAGATGTGGGTTCGATCCCTGGGTCACGAAGATCCCCTGAAGTAGGAAATACTGCTCCAGTATTCTTGCCTAGAAAATTCCATGGACAGAGGAGCCTGGTGAGCTACAGTCCATGGGGTCACAAAGAGTTGGATACGACTGAGCACATGGTTTCCTTTGCTGTACAAAAGCTTGTAAGTTTGATTAGGTCCCATTTGTTTTTAAGTCGAAACATTTTTAGACATTAGATCAGATCAGATCAGTCGCTCAGTCGTGTCCAACTCTTTTCGACCCCATGAATCACAGCACACCAGGCCTCCCTGTCCATCACCAACTCCCGGAGTTCACTCAGACTCACGTCCATCGAGTCAGTGATGCCATCCAGCCATCTCATCCTCTGTCGTCCCCTTCTCCTCCTGCCCCCAATCCCTCCCAGCATCAGAGTCTTTTCCAGTGAGTCAACTCTTC
>NW_011494842.1:1087960-1090642 GCF_000754665.1 Bison bison bison | reverse complement strand
GTACTGCAGTTTCAGCTTTAGTATCATCCTTCCAAGAAATCCTAGGGCTGATCTCCTTCAGAATGGACTGGTTGGATCTCCTTGCAGTCCCAGGGACTCTCAAGAGTCTTCTCCAACACCACAGTTCAAAAGCATCAATTCTTCGGCGCTCAGCCTTCACAGTCCAACTCTCACATCCATACATGACCACAGGAAAAACCATAGCCTTGACTAGACAGACCTTTGTTGGCAAAGTAATGTCTCTGCTTTTGAATATGCTATCTAGGTTGGTCATAACTTTCCTTCCAAGGAGTAAGCGTCTTTTAATTTCATGGCTGCAGTCACCATCTGTAGTGATGACATTCCAAGGTCTGAAAAAATTATCTTCTATACACATTTGTTCAGGAAGCTAATGGAGACGATGCTTTATTAAAATGAAAGAGTCAGCAAAGAAAGGGGCACGTGCAGGATCCAGGAAATGGAGATCCAGCGCAGGTGATCGAGAAGGGAGAGCCCAGGTCAGAGACAGGAGCACAGGCGCAGCCCGACTGGTGGAAGAGGGAGAGGCAGGAAGGGCTGTCTCCAAGGAGACAGAACTGAGGGAGGGTGCAGCGTGCTGGAAAAGGATGCGAGAGAAGACATGTTCTAGAAGGCGTTCAGGGTAAATTCATGCAAGATATGCAGAAAACTAAGCAAATGACAGATCAAATACCAGAAAAACAAAGTGGTAAAGAAAGGAAACATAATCATATATGGCTGAGTAACAAAAAATATTTCACAATCATAGCAATGTAGGTACGGATTATTGATTCAAAGATGAGACAATAATACATCACATTAAGAGGAAGAAGGAGACATATAAGTGAGTATGTGTTGGTGGAGGGGCAGTAAAGGTGTAGGAGAAACACGTTCTCACCTTTTGTAACAGGAAGTTGATATATAAAACTGAAAAATTGTTTAAAAGTTATTGACCAAATATAGAAATACAACTATAAATACTAAACGAAACAGAAAAGGGTTGAAAACTAGTGCTTTGAGAACAAGAATTGGGAAGAGAGCATATGAACCTTTTTTTGATTTGTTATTTTTCACAATAAACTTGTGCAGCTATTTAATTTTTAAAACTATGATTATGTAAACTCATAAAGAAAATTACATTAAATTTTCTTTGTAAACTGTAAAGCGACAGAGATTATCATGATTACAATTTTTTAATTAATTTATTTTGGCTGCAGGGGGTCTTTTTCGCTTTTCCGCGGGCTTTCTCTCATTGCGGTGAGTGGCGGCTCCTCTTTGTTGGGTGTGGGCTTCAGTAGTTGCGGCTGGTGGGCTCTAGAGTCCAGGCTCAGTAGTTGTGGCACACAAGGGTGTGTTGCTCCCGGACATGTGAGATCTTCCTGGAGGAGGGATCGAACCCATGTCCACGGCATTGGTCAATATAATGTCCGCTGCTTGGCACATAATATAAGATCAATAAATATAATACGTTTTTTGATATCTGCTGCTTGACACATGATATAAGATCAACTCATGTCCACTGCTTGACGCATAAGATCAATAAATAAAGATTCCTTTCTTCTATACCTCTAAATCAGAGTACCTAAAAACTGTCCTCATATCAAAATACATTAAAAGCCTCTATTAAAAGCATTAGTAATTTCCTGTCAATAGAATAACTGGGTTAACAAATACAAAAATTTGAAAAGAAAAGAGAATAGTGATATGCTTTGATTTTTTGGATCTACCAACAAATATTCCTTGAGAGAATTATCATAATATACAATAATATTTTGATACTGAAAAATTATAGTTCTGTACCTACAGAATGAAAATCAAATAGCTTACAATTGACTTAAATTGTTTCATGTTTTCCCAAACCAACATGATGGTTACCAAATCAAAAGGGAAATCATGCCAGTTAATCATAGCATAAGCTTTTTTCCTAATATGGTAGAAACAATTTTAAAGTTCTTACTGTATAACATTTTAGGGTGTGTATTTTCTCAGAGGATGATTAGTAACGTATCATGTGCCTGGTTTTTTTTTTAACCAAGTTGCTACCCAGACTTTGTTTAGAGCCCTGAAAAGTCCAGGCTTCTTACATTATAATTAAGTGATGATGTGATCTGACCTGGATTTGTATATGGAATAATCACATGTCATCTCATAGTTTGAATTTTGTGTTTTAGGAATATTCATTCCTAATATTCATTGCATGGAATATTCATTGCATGGAAAAGAAGAGCTTTCTAGAAATTTTGTTTTAAATGGCTTGGGGAATTTCATTATTGCTTCCCTGGTGGCTCAGAGGTTAAAGCGTCTGCCTGCAATGTGGGAGACCTTGGTTTGATCCCTGGGTCGGGAAGCTTCCCCTGGAGAAGGAAATGGCAACCCACTCCAGTATTCTTGCCTGGAGAATCCCATGGACAGAGGAGCCTGGTGGGCTACAGTCCACGGGGTCGCAAAGAGTTGGACACGACTGAGCGACTTCACTCAGTCACTGAGCGAATTTGCATGGAAAAGAAGAGCTTTCTAGAAATTTTGTTTTAAATGGCTTGGGGAATTTCATTAACATCCTCAATCAATATAGTATTACTTGTTCACCAACCTGGTATCAAATGTCAATACCACATACTAAGGCAGGTCACCTGTGAAAAAAAACTGAATCTTAGAAGGTTCCTAATGTCAGCCCACTCTCATCTG
>NW_011494842.1:1082098-1087860 GCF_000754665.1 Bison bison bison | reverse complement strand
ATCTACAATTCATAATTTCACATTTTCACATTTCCTGAATATCAATATTACATAGCTTCTTAAAATGCAGGTGGTGAAAAAGGCAAATGATGTTGGCAGAATGAGGCCTTGACTCAGCTTTAGGCCCACAATCTATTTCTTCCTGTATCACTGGAATTCAGTTAATATAATGTGGAAACACTGCTACCTCGATCACCTGAGAACACTTTCCTGCTTCCCCAGTCCTCTTAGTTATAGTCTTTTCTTCCACAAGTTTATTAAGTTTGAATTTTACACATATTTGTGTGATTCTTTTATTTCATTATTCTCACCCCCTAGACTGTAAGTTCCCTAAAGAGAAGCACCTCATCTATTTTTGGCTCAGCATTGTAACCCAGTGTTTGGCAGTGTGCCTGGTTAGGGGTAGATTTTCCACAAATGGTTATCGAATGAATCAATAAGAATACATACTATTCAATACATACTATACATAATCCCTGGTTGTCCAGTGGCTAAGACTCTGTGCTTTCAACGCAGAGGGCCCAGGTTCCATCCCTGGCTGGGGAACAAGATCCCACATACTGCAATTAGGAGTTTGCATGCCACAACTGAAAGATCTGCACACCCCAACATTTATTGAAGATCCTGCGCGCCACAACTAAAACTAAAATTTTTTTTTTTTAAAGAATACATTCTAATTATAAAGGTCATTTTACCTCAACAGAAGTCACTGCAATGGAAGCAAACACATAGATTCTACCACTAAAATTGTCCCATGATGACTTTGGATTTTGTTGCCAAAAAGCATGTTTGCCCTCAAGCATAGTCAACTTGTGGTTGGGGCACTTCAGTGAAAGAACATCACAGGGGTGATGAATGGGACGACCCAAGTTTCTCCAGGATCACTGACTATGATGAAAGATGCCAAGGACCCCACCCCCTGAAGAAACTTCCACAGTCTTCATAAATGAATTATGAAATTATGTTTCATATCATATATGAAATGTATCACAATTATGATATATTGTGATATATGGGCCCTCTGGGCTTCCTAGGCATTGGCTCAAAGACAACGCCTTATCCCACTTCCCTCCAGCCCATCGGAGCAGAAGGCTGGGGAGGAGGAGGGGACTGAGCGGCTGTGGGGTCAAGACGAGCACCGAGCACTGGTGAGAGCGAGCTTCACGGTGAGAGGGGAACTATTCCGTGATGGGGGAGACCCTGCGTCCCCCGCTCTAAACCAGGCTGTGGGAGTGCTCACAAAACGGTTCAGAAAGGTGGAGGGTGCCCACAGGGAGGGCGGTACTGCTGTGTGCCCTGTGCCGGCTGAATGAGGAGAGGGCAGTGGAGGGTGCCTTTTCGGGAGGAGAGAAGGAAGGGCAGATGCAACCTGCGCACCTGTGCTTTGGTGTTGAAAGGATTCATCGTTTTCCAGCAGATGCGGTGAAAATGCTGAAGGGGGCTGGGCTGCCGCCATCTCGAGGGTACCCTGCCCCCACCCCACCCCCACGCCCGCCCACCCGGACGGGTGGGCGTCATCGGTGAGTGGGCTGCAGCTGCCCACTCAGGAGAGGCTGCAGGCAGGGATGACAAACCAGAACTGGACCTCACATCTCACACGTCTTATGGGAATCTTGCAGCCAGAGGTCTTCTGGAGCCCTGCAAAGAGCTCACCCTGAGGACACCATGAGTCAGCTTTAGTGTGAGAAACAAGTTGGTAAAAATCCAAAATCATATTCAGCCCAGATCTTGTAAATACTGAGAAGTAAGTTTGTGAAAACAGAAAAGCAATTGTGGAATAAGCTTTCCGCAAATACGACCTGGCCGAGACCACTCTGACCTACTCCTTAGCATCTCTGTTGAGGAACTTACTGGAAGGTAAATTAAATTCACCCAGACGACCAGCCAGAATTCCGTCCTCATGCATTGAGGTACAGCAGCTGTACAGGGTTACTTGCTCTCGGCTATAGCAGTGTTCATGAATAACTGCTTGAATATAACATGTCATCACATCATATCGTAATTTCAGTATAACATAGGAGTTTTTTCTTTAATAGAAGCTTGCACACAGGGAGCTCAGCTCTGTACTCTGTGACGACCTAGACGGATGGGATGGGAAGCGGGTGGGAGGGAGGTTCAAGAGGGAAAGAATATATGTATACTTAGGGCTGATTTATGCTCTTGTACTGCAGAAACCAACACAATATTGTAAAGCAATTATCCTCCAATTAAAAATAAAGTTTAAAAAATATAAGAAAAAGAAGCCTGTAATGAAGTCATTGTTTAAAATCTATCATAAGCATGCTAATTTATAACCAGAGCCTGGACTTCCTTATGTTTTAGGATTCCTAGCACCATGTCTGCTGCGTTAGTTACAACTGGTTAACTGGACTTGTTTCTTGTAACTGTTTTAAATTTCTTAGCAATATTAATGGAAAAGAAATTGTTACCTTGAGGATTGTCTTGAGTTTAGATATTTTAGAAATCAGGACTCCTAGCTGCAAGCAACAGATACTTTAAGAAAAATAATTCATTAAATGAACATTAAGTAGTTCTGAGAATCTCTGGGAGGATGAGGAAGCAAGGCCTCAAGTCTACAAAGCCAGAAACCAATCCCTAAATCGTGTTCAGAAATGGGTGTTGTGAAGATACACTCTCCCTTCCGGGCAGACACTGCAATCCCCACGGCTGATCTCATCAGGACCCAGAACCGAATGCAGCTTCAGCATTGCTGCTGTTGCTCACGTTAGCGTCCTGACCAGCTGTGGCCACTGCTGCCACAGCGTGTCCCTGGAAAGGACCCCGTGTGGACACGGTCTCTCCATGTGCATAGCTGTGGCTTCAGAGTCTGGCGCAGGTGGATGTGGTTGGCAGAGCCTCGTTCACATGCTCGTGTTCCAGCAGTGAGAGGCTGGGAAAGTGGAACCCAGCACTTTCAGCTTCTGTAGTGGAAGGGGCTCTACCTTGTAAAGGGCAGGGGCTCCCACCACACAGAGGAGAACCGGCAGAACATGTATGTGCATGTGTTAGGCTGGAGGTTTCTATTGGAAATTCAAGTTGAGTCACTGCATGTGCCGTGTGCTTAGTTGCTCAGTTGTGTCTGACTCTTTGCAACCCCATGGACTGCAGCCCACCAGGCTCCCCTGTCCGTGGGATTCTCCAGGCAAGAATACTGGAGTGGGTTGCCATGCCCTCCTCCAGGGGATCTTCTCTACCCAGGGATCGAACCCAGGTCTCCTGCATTGCGGGTGGATTCTTTACCATCTGAGCCACCAGGGAAGCCCTGAATAGTCACTGAATAGACAGCTGGGTATGTGGGTCTGGAGTTCAGGGGAGAGATGGAGAGTGAGAAACATGAGTCATCACGGTGAGGAGGCTAAAGTCACGGAACTGGGCAAGGTGAGCTCAGGAACGTGTCTGGATAGAGAAGTGGAGAATGGGTCCTGTTCTTGGGGACAAGAGAAAGAACACGTAAAGGAAACCACCGTCCTGGACTCACATCTCAAGAGCCTGAAGTCACTTGAAGAAGGCTTCATGAGGAGGAAATGTTGGTGAAAAGAGAACTGACCCCTGATTACTCTCTTGACTAGGGTCAGTACCTCAGTAGGACCTTCACTCAGGGAGCAGCAGAGGCCCCGCAGCAGTGTCCTGCCTCGCAGGCACCTGCAGACGCTGACAGCCCGAGGCCTCATCCACAGGGCATCGGGGACACACTGGGATCAACGGGAGCTCTTCTCAGTAACCTGAGGAATGATGTTGCTTTGTGTGACATTTCCCCCTTTATCTTGCAACACAAAGCTGAACTCTATTCACCAATGATACAAAACATTCAATTAAGAGTGCACTTTTCTAGGCAGGAGGGTGATACTGAGGATGATGTCTGAACATCATGGCAGGAGTTTGAGGGGAAATGACACCGTTTAAATAGATTTTTCTTCTTGTTTAGTGTGAAAGGGTAAGGAAGTACTTTGTCTTTTTTTTCTTTTTCCTTTAATACACAAAAACCACTGAAGTATTTGTCTAAGAGGACTCAAATGAGAGTGAAAAAGCTGGCTTAAAAACTCAACTTTAAAAAAACCTAAGATCATGGCATCTGGTCCCATCACTTCATGCCCCATAGATGGGGGAAAGTGGAAACAGTGAGAGACTTTATTTTCTTGGGCTTTAAAATCACTGAAGATGGTGACTGCACCCATGAAATGAAAAGATGCTTGCTCCTTGGAAGGTAAGCTATGACAAATCTAGACAGCATGTTAAAAACCAAAGGCATCATTTTGTCGACAAAGGTCCATATGGTCAAAGCTACCGTTTTTCTAGTAGTCATGTATGGATGTGAGAGTTGGACCATAAAGAAGGCTGAGCACTGAAGAACTGATGCCTTCGAACTGTAGGGCTGGAGAAGACTCTTGAGAGTCCTTTGGAGCAAGGAGATCAAACCAAAAGAAACCAAACTAAAGGTAATCAGTCCTGAATGTTCATTGGAAGGACTGATGCTGAAGCTGAAGCTCCAATACTTTGGCCACCTGATGTGAAGAGCTGACTCCCTAGAAAAGACCCTGATGCTGGGAAAGACTGAAGGCAGGAGGAGAAGAGGACAGTTGATGAGATGGCTAAATAGCATCACCAACTCAATGGACATAAATCTGAGCAAACTTCAGGAGATAGTGAAGGACAGGGAAGCCTGGCGTGCTGCGGTCCATAGGGTCTCAAAGAGTGTGAAGCAGGATGTTAGTTCCCTGACCAGGAGTCCTAACCATCTATGACAGAGTTCAGTGGCTAGGGCCTAAGTCCTCCAGACCTTGACTACGTTGACAAGAAAGAATTCTGACCAGAAGGTGGAAGGTAAAGAGAAAAGTAAAACATTTATTGGGAAAGCAGAGTACATGGAGAAAGATGCACGGGCGAACTCTGCGAGAGTCCCGAGAGTCGTGCCTTTGGGAAGTTTAAATCTGTTACAGGGGGCAGTTTTCTGGGTCTTTGTCTTCTCTCTGGCCAATCATCTTGCTTTGCCCCCCTGGCTGATTTGTCTCTGGACCCTCCCCTGGGTGCGCACAGCCTAGACGCACAGATAGTGTCACAGATTATTGTGTCTCACCGCTAGCTCTTCATGACTTTAAAAGAGAGAGAGAGATTCTTTGCAAAGGAAATGGATCCTTGTATAACATGGCACCTCCCTCTTTGTTTTTGTGAACAGCCACATGGAACAAAGCCCTATGCTGTTTCTGAGTATCCTCAGCCAAGACGGATTTCAACACAAAGGCCCCCGGGAGGAAAGAAGCAAAACTCATTATGGCCTGGCATTGTCCTCTGGCTTTTGATCCCCAAGGAGCGTGTAGTGTCTCCCTGCCCCAAGGAAGGGAGGAAGTAGAGATCCCTTAATCGTTTATTCAAACAAGGTGCAACTCCTCTCTTCTCGTCATGACTGTTACCTTGAAGTGTCCACAGGTGACAAAGCCTGGCTATTTACCGTTTCCGTTGTTACTTCCACACTGGAGATCAGGAGGCAGAGTGCAGACGCCTTACCTGCAGCCCGCGCGTCTTAGGAAATGCAAACAGCAGGCTAGTTGTAGTTTCCAAGGCAAACCATTCAACATCACAGTAATCCAAGTCTATGCCCCAACCAGTAACACTGAAGAAGCTGAAGTTGAACGGTTCTATGAAGACCTACAAGACCTTTTAGAACTAACACCCCAAAAAGATGTCCTTTTCATCATAGGGGACTGGAATGCAAAAGTAGGAAGTCAAGAAACACCTGGAGTAACAGGCAAATTTGACCTTGGAAT
>NW_011494842.1:1080835-1081821 GCF_000754665.1 Bison bison bison | reverse complement strand
AGGTACAGGAGACAGGGATCAAGACCATCCCCATGGAAAAGAAATGCAAAAAAGCAAAATGGCTGTCTGGGGAGGCCTTACAAATAGCCGTGAAAAGAAGAGAAGCAAAAAGCAAAGGAGAAAAGGAAAGATATAAGCATCTGAATGCAGAGTTCCAAAGAATAGCAAGGAGAGATAAGAAAGCCCTCCTCGTCGATCAATGCAAAGAAATAGAGGAAAACAACAGAATAGGAAAGACTAGAGATCTCTTCAAGAAAATCAGAGATACCAAAGGAACATTTCATGCAAAGATGGGCTCGATAAAGGAGAGAAATGGTATGGACCTAACAGAAGCAGAAGATATTAAGAAGAGGTGGCAAGAATACACAGAAGAACTGTACAAAAAAGATCTTCATGACCAAGATAATCACAATGGTATGATCACTTAACTAGAACCAGACATCCTGGAATACGAAGTCAAGTGGGCCTTAGAAAGCATCACTACGAACAAAGCTAGTGGAGGTGATGGCATTCCAGTTGAGCTATTTCAAATCCTGAAAGATGATGCTGTGAAAGTGTTGCACTCAATATGTCAGCAAATTTGGAAAACTCAGCAGTGGCCACAGGACTGGAAAAGGTCAGTTTTCATTCCAATCCCAAAGAAAGGCAATGCCAAAGAATGCTCAAACTACTGCACGGTTATAGTCATCTCACATGCTAGTAAAGTAATGCTCAAAATTCTCCAAGCCAGGCTTCAGCAGTATATGAATTGTGAATTTCCAGATGTTCAAGCTGGTTTTAGAAAAGGCAGAGAAATCAGAGATCAAATTGCCAAAATCAGCTGGATCATCAAAAAAGCAAGAGAGTTCCAGAAAAACATCTATTTCTGCTTTATTGACTATGCCAAAGCCTTTGACTGTGTGGATCACAATAAACTGTGGAAAATTCTGAAAGAGATGGGAATACCAGAGCACCTGACCTGCCTCTTGAGAAACCTATATTCAGGT
>NW_011494842.1:1079832-1080639 GCF_000754665.1 Bison bison bison | reverse complement strand
ACATAGAACAATAGACTGGTTCCAAATAGGAAAAGGAGTACGTCAAGGCTGTATACTGTCACCTTGCTTATTTAACTTCTGTGCAGAGTACATCATGAGAAACACTGGGCTGGAAGAAGCACAAGCTGGAATCAAGATTGCCAGGAGAAATATCAGTAACTTCAGATATGCAGATGACACCACCCTTATGGCAGAAAGTGAAGAGGAACTCAAAAGCCTCTTGATGAAAGTGAAAGAGGAGAGTGAAAAAGTTGGCTTAAAGCTCAACATTCAGAAAACGAAGATCATGGCATCTGGTCCCATCACTTCATGGAAAAGAGATGGGGAAACAGTGGAAACTGTGTCAGACTTTATTTTTTTGTGCTCCAAGGTCACTGCAGATGGTGACTGCAGCCATGAAATTAGAAGACACTTACTCCTTGGAAGGAAGGTTATGACCAACCTAGATAGCATGTTCAAAAGCAGAGACATTACTTTGCCAACAAAGGTCCGTCTAGTCAAGGCTATGGTTTTTCCAGTGGTCATGTATGGATGTGAGAGTTGGACTGTGAAGAAAGTTGTGCACCGAAGAATTGATGCTTTTGAACTGTGGTGTTGGAGAAGACTCTTGAGAGTCCCTTGGACTGCAAGGAGATCCAACCAGTCCATTCTGAAGGAGATCAGCCCTGGGATTTCTTTGGAAGGACTGATGCTAAAGCTGAAATTCCAGTACTTTGGCCACCTCATGCGAAGAGTTGACTCATTGGAAAAGACTCTGATGCTGGGAGGGATTGGGGGCAGGAGGAGAAGGGGACGACAGAGGATGAG
>NW_011494842.1:1056826-1079732 GCF_000754665.1 Bison bison bison | reverse complement strand
CGTGCTGCGATTCATGGGGTCGCAAAGAGTTGGACATGACTGAGTGACTGAACTGAACTGAACTGAACTTGGAGTCCATCTGTCTCCTGCCTCAAAGCCATATCCTAAAGCCTGAACTCCACATCCTTTTAAATACTTTTTATACTTTGGGGACTTCCCTGTTTGTCCAATGGTTAGGAGTCTGGTTTCCAACACAGGGGGACACAGGTTTGATCCCTGACTGGGGAACTAAGATACTGCCTGCTGCACCTTGTGGCAAACAAAATACCCCTGAAATAAACAAAAGCAAAACAAGAAATCTTTCTTTGTACTTCACATGCCTTTGACATGGTGACATTCAGTAAACTCTTGGATAAAAATAGTTAAATGTGACAATGGCTGATGAAACCTAAGCATAATTATCTCAATGAATTATTCTTCCATATTTTGAATATTAGTTTGTTTTCTTTTTTAACCGTACATATGAATAAGGTCACTAGGAATAATTCATGAATAATCAGAGCAGGTTCTTATGATGTAACTTTACAGACACTGTGAAAGCTTTCCTGTTCCACCTCTTTTCAAAAGAAAAAAATTTACTCCCATAGTTCTGGGGTGATATAGAAAAGCAAATTGTTAGACAGCCAGTTCTTTGGTTTAGTCCTATCTTCAGGCTGGCTATATGATCGGAAGGGACCAGTGCAAAGTAAGACTGTGGAGCCCCTTGTTCAAAAAGTAGGGGTAAAGTGTCACTAAAGGAGCTAAAATGTAATGCTTTTTCTTAATGTCTTTATTACTAAAGATGAGCTGGGAAATAGTGACACCTAAGTAACAACATAACTTTCAAACTGAAAATTAATGTCTTTGATGTCATAATTTTCATTACTACAATAAATAATAACATGATAATATAATATCTTGAATGATCATAAGACTTCTGTATTGGATTTCTGCAAATTAATTTATTAGGTCATCAAATTTACACTTTTAGCAACTTCGTTTTCAACTGATATAACAGAAAGTAGTATGAGTCACACTTGGCAAATACAAGACCACACATGATTGTTTTATAGTTAAAATTTTTGAGGTCTGCTGATGCAGCTGTTACTGAAGCTCTTATGAGTATTTTACAAGCTGTGACAAGGTTGTGATATGTTTCTGATTAATTATTTTGAAATATAAATTGTGACACATGTAAATCTTATGCTTCTTGTGGAACAATTTTTCTAGAAAGATTTAATTCTTCATACCAATATGTTTCGTGTAAGCCCGAGTGGAAATTTAATTTTCAGTGAAAGTGTATATAATGACATTAAATTTTTTTTATTAAAATATAGTTGATTTAAAATGTTGTGTTTCTGTTGTACAGTAAAGTGACTCAGATATACATATATATATTCTTTTTCATATTCTTTTCATTATGGTTTATCACAGGGTACTGAATATGGTTCCCTGTGCTGTGCAGCAGGACCTTGTCTATCTGTCCTACATGTGACAGTTTGCATCTGCTCATCCCAAACTCCGAGTCCAGCCCCCCTCCCTCCCTCTCGGCAACCGCAGGTCTGTTCTCTATGTCTGTGAGTGTGTTTCTATTTTGGAGATATGTTCATCTGTGTCATATTTTAGTTTCCACCAATAAATGATATCACATGACATCTGTCTTTCTCTTCCTGACTTATTTGACTTAGTGTGATAATCTCTAGGTCCATGTTGCTGCAGATGGCATTATTTCATTCATTTTCACGGCTCCATGGTATTCCATACGATGGCATTTTGATGTTTCTTCTGACATTTCCTTTAACTGTGGAGGTCTTATAAGAACCTAAAATGGCTTCATGATTTTCATAAAATTCAGTAGACCCATTTATACATGCATTGTTGTATCTTCAATTTCAAGGAAAAAAGCAATTTTAAAGTTATCTTCCTTCTTAATAATTCATTCATTCAAAGCCACTGGGTTGGCCAAAAACTTCATTCTGGTTTTTCCATAATGTCTTACAGAAAAACCCAAGCAAACTTCCTGGTGAATCCAATAGCATTCTTTACCACTGAATAGAACAATCTTTGCACTTAATTTCTATTTGTAAGCCTGCAGCAGTTTTCAAAACCAAAGATTCCAAACTCCTTGAAGAATTGAAATAACTCCCTTAAAAATGCTTAATGCAGTGTCTATTAAGTCTATATTTTTATTGCATAATAATTTCCTTTATTTTGTAATACACTACAAAATAAAAGTTTACCAAGACAAAATTTACTGAGTTTACAGCCTGAGCTCGGGCGTTTCCTGCCTCACTGAGCTGATAAGATGTCTGTTCAGATGCAGCGCCCGGGACCCACTGAGGATGGACGGGCAGTGGTCCTCCCAGCATGGCCCTAGTGGAGGCCCTCCTCGCTCCCTGCTGCTCCAGCCTTTGCCGGGCCAGTCTCTGATCACCTTGGGACCCCACACACCCTCGGCTGCCTGCCCCGAGGCACGCAGGTGCCCGCCAGGTCACCCAGCGCGGGGTGGCTTGGCTTCCTGCGCAGGCCTTGCTCCTGGCCTGAGCCCGCCTGTGCACGCAGGCACCCTGCCTGTCTGCGCTCAGTACCTGTGCGGGGCGCCCTCACACCTCACTTACAAAGCACAAGCTCAAGGGGAAATTATTAATGATTTCAAGACCGTGTGAGTCCTTCTGAGAGCACAGCCCGAGTCTCACACACGAGGCCCAGTCTGCTGACCTCCTGTTACAGACTGCTGTATCGGTCCTCTCTGAAAGCGCACCTGTAAGCTCACTTTGCCTGGGCCTGGTAACCAGTTAGCCAAGTAAGCTCCAGAAATCGCAAGAAAGCTCCGTTTTCACTCTCTCCATCCTGCTCTCCGTGGTTTCAGTTTTGCACATTATTGCCTGGATTCTCCTCTGAGAGACTGTGGCCCAGGTTCCTGGGTTAGCACAGCTGCTGGGACCTCAGAGCTCCGAGGGATCAAACAACTTGTAAGTCTATTTATCCTTATAGCATATAGTGTTAGTCACTCAGTCTTGTCCGACTCTTTGTGACCGTATGGATTGTAGCCTGCCAGCTCCTCTGTCCATGGGACAGAGAAAGTTATTGAAGTTTTGATTTGCTGACCTGGCCTTTGGCAGGAGCTGCTCCGTCTTGGGCCTAGAGGTGTATTTCAGCCTAAGTTTTCTTGGTCTCTATTCCGAAGGCATCTATTCCTTCTATTCCTGTATAACTTACTTCTTCAAGTGACAAACAGTAGGAAATCATAGATTTTCTTTCCTCCAGAGGCCAAAAGAAAAAATGTCTGTGAAACTTGAGATAATACCATTCTACCTTCGCTGTGCCTGGGTGTCCTGGGATGCTCATTAGATACAGCTGAGACATGCTTCACCAGGGAGGAAAAAGCAGCCACTCCTTCCTCTTCTGGCTCGGATCCTACCAACAACTTGCCCACCTAAGTGACGCTTGTTCTGGCAATAGGGCAGGAGCTGAAGGCAGGGCAGGGTTGCAGCAGCTCAGAGACCAGGAGCGCAGTGAAGCCTGATGCGGTGGTGTTCGTCTACTCAGCCTGTTCTGTGGATCGAGCCTGTGCTGGGAGGATGGGGAGGAGAGGCTGGGGGGCGCTCACCACCGCGGGAGTGCTGGGGTCACCGCCCGGCGGGGGTCTGCTCACTCATATGCGTGAAGCCAGTCGGGACAGCAGGTCTTGGTGAAAGAAAGTGTTTACTGCAGGTCCCAGGCAAGAAGTTCTGGCAGCTTGAGTATTCAAAAGGCCCGAACTCCCTGGAGGCTTTCAGGGAAAGGTTTTTAAAGATGAGGAGGTGAGGAGGAAGGTTTGGGTGTGTGGTCAACTCGTGGACATTCTTCTGATTGGTTGGTGGCGTGGTAAATTGGGTGTCAACAGCATCAACCTTTCGGTTCCAACCAGCCTGAGGGTCTATGTGCTTGTGAGCAGCATGCTGTTAACATCTCCCACTTGATGGGGTTTCAGTATCTGCAAAACAGCTCAAGCATACAGCTCAGAATATTATCTACAGCCGTTGCGTGCAGTGCACGGGTGCTATTGCTCAATTGTGTCCCACTCTTTGTGACCCCATGGACTGTAGCCCCCCAGGCTCCTCTGTCCATGGGATTTTCCAGCAAGAATACTGGAGTGGGTTTCCATTTCCTATTCCAGGGGATCTTCCCAACCCAAGGATCAAACCCGCGTCTCTTGCCTCCTGAATTGGCAGGCAGATTCTTCACCACTGTGCTGCCTGGGAAGCCCTGAGGAGAAATGAAAGGTCCTTGATTTTGTTTAATGGCTAAACTATTATTATTTTGTCTTATTTGTTTTCCTTTATGCATTTTCTCACTTTTCTGATTAAATTCATTCTTTGGAATTTGGAGGCTAACGTTTTTCTACAGACAAGAGGTGGGGTGTGTGTGTGTGGGGGATGTTCTGCTCTGGGAAGCCCCCCCAGGGTGCTGCTCTGTTACGCTGGGCAGACGCCTACCAAGGGAACACTCCTGCAATCCCCTCCCCTGCTAGCTTCAGCCACTGCTGTCCTCACGTGCTCCTGCCTGTCTGGCTGACATCTCTGGACATAATTCCTTGATCGCATGGAGCCAGGGTATCCACAATCTCTCCCACTTTGCTGGGAAACTAGCCTTACATCCAGAGGTGATGCTGGTTGAGGGTGGAAGTCTTCTCTGCCCTGAATGTATTGTAATGAGTTTTAGGGCTTGTCAAATTTCAAGGCTCTGTTTCATACCACACCTAGTGTTAGGAATTTGAAAAATGCTTAATAATTCCCCATCAGTGAATAACTTTGAAGGAAGAGAAAAAGTGTAGTGAAATAAATGACAAAGTTATAATTGAGACTTATTCAGGGCAAAATTATTTCTGGTATATTTTGAGCACCAGATAAATGTTGAGGAAACCAATGATAAATAGCAAAAATGACTGAAATGGCATAAATTCACATTTGCTCCTGCTGCAGACAAAACAGAAATTCTCTCTATGTGGTCTGTGTGAGAAAGTGTTTCACAGGGCTACCAAAATTATGTCTTAAAATGTGGTTTAGATGTGGCATCTAAAGTACGAAACAAATGAACTTATCTACCAAACAGACTCGCAGACAGAGAGAGCAGACTGGTGGTTGCCAAGCGGTGGGGGAGGGAGAGTGGGAGGCGGGTTCAGCAGATGTTGTTATATACAGAACAGATAAACAGCAAAGTCCTACAGCGTCACATTAAGGAACCATTCAATATCCTGTGATAAACCATAACAGAAAAGAATATGGCAAGGAATGTCTGTATATGTATAACCGAATCACTGCTGTATAGCAGAAATTAACACAGCATTATAAATCAACTATATATATTTTTTTATTTGGCTTGAACAGCGGATATTTATTTCTCAACAGTTTTAGAGGCTGGAAAGTCTAAGATCAAGGTCCTGTCTGATTTGGTTCTTGGGGAAGGCTCTCTTCTTGACTGGTTGCACAGTATCTTCACATGGTGTTTCTTCACTGATGTCTCTTCTTCCTCATACAAGGTCACAAATACAATCCTGGGGGTTCCACCCTCATGACCTCAGCTAAACCTAATCACTTTCCAAAAGCCCCACCTCCTATTACCACCATATTGGGGTTAGGGCTCAATATATGAATTTGATGGGGAGGACTCAAAAACATATATATATATATATATATAATTTAGGATCCTAAAATTTTCAAGTGGTAATTTAAAGAATCTTGGGGTTTTTCTCTTGACATGGCCTAGAGACCTCTGGCAACAGATTTCTGTATAACTCAAAGGATTTACTCTAGCAAGGGAAACCTCTATTTAAGCTTTAAAAAACAAACAAACAAACAAACGCTCTCTCTGGATGTATTTGTAGCCCTAGCTAGTGAGTGTGATGAGATCATTTCTGAAATCCTTAGAGAATAGTGAGTTTAAAGAAAAGACCAGAGGTGCAGTAACACTAGTGAACATAGCATGCCACTCAACTTTGCTTGGGAATTTTGAATTTAACCAAAAAAAGAATTGAATCTATTACAGATGCCAATGGTCAGAATGAGACCATACCTTTCATGTGAGGAATATGCATAAAATCTTGGATTATATAGAATCTTGTTGAGTGGCATAACCAAATCATATAACATGTATGTCACAGGCTTTGACCAAATGTGTCCAAATGTAGATCCACATGACTTTGACTTGTGACTGCAGAGCTGGCTGGGAACACACAGCAGCAGGTCACTCGGCAAATTAATACTGGGAACAGATGGTGGGAGCAGTTTGAACCTGAGCCAACTCTCTGGGTTACAAAGAGATTTTCAAATTCATTTTGCTCTCCATGGAGAGAGATAAATCACACGTATTAACTTACCTAATTGTCCTTAGCTAAGAATTTTAGGTTCAGCTTTGTGAGCCTTCCACTCTCATTTGACAGCCATCTGAGAGAGAGTGCGATATTTAGATGGTGCCTGACAGTGGGGCTAGTGGTATCTCTTCATCCCTTTAAGTAGTTGTTACTTCAAAACACCAATATTCACTGACTGGCACTGTGTCAACTTTCTCAGCATGTTATTTCTGTAGATCTATTCTGCCATTCCCCTTCTCCACATTATTGAAGCCACGTTAATATACTGGGGAAATGACTCAGTTCCCTTTGAACAATGATCAGAGGACAGTTGAGGCTTACCCAATGGCTCAGTGGATATAGAATCCATCTGCAATGCAGGAGACACAGGAGACATGGGTTTGATTCCTACATTGGAAAGATCCCCTGGAGGAGGAAAATGGCAACCCACTCCAGTATTCTTTCCTGAACAATCCCATGTATAGAGGAGCCTGGTGGGCTACAGACCACGGGTCACTAAGAGTCAGGCATGACTGAACGACTAAGCATGCAAGCATGCAGAGGACAGTTATGAAAAAATGTCAATTTGAAAGACTGGACTATGACGCTACAAATTTGTAAAAACTGTTCTCCAAAAACATTTGCATCTGGGATGTGACATGCTGATTTCAGCGAACATTTTATAAGACGTGAAATATTCTAGGAAAATCTAAACTAGCTTTTTCTTTCCTCCTTTGCTTCTGCAAAGAGCATATTTTGCCCACATATTTGCTGAGCAGGTTTTCTCTATTATGAAAAATAGGCCAGCTGTGGAAGAAAGAAGTCCTTTTGTAATTGGATATTGGGAGTAAGACTAGCCCCAGTCTCCCTGGTCAGAGCGGGATGAGGCTTCCTAAGAGGGGACACGGGCTCTCTAGTGAGAGAGAACGGACTTTCAGGTCAAAGTGCTGGTCAAAGCCTGGGAGCCCACAGGCTGTGGAGACCCACGAGCTGGTGCCCTGAGCTTGACAGCCTGAACCAGGAGAGGCTTTAACGTGGAGTCTTGGTCATTGCCAAGGGGGAGAGTTGCTCACCTACAGGCCTGAAGCGCCTAAGGTCACTCCATCCTGCCTGGACTAGTTTTTGGCCTTCTTGGATTTAGGAAGATCAGTATCTAAAAGCCATCTTTCTTCTTTCAGTGGGAGTATCATGCTGGCAGGCGGTTCGCCTGCCAGTTTGGGGCACAAGCCCCAGGAGACAAAGGAAGGAGCTGACCGCTCTTGTGCCCTGGACATGGCACCTGACCACTGACCTTCCCTGACTCACTCACTCTTATTCCCTAAGCCTTTAATTATTTGATTCTACAAATATTGCTATTTCTTCAACATGTGAATACTGGCTCAGGTAGTGTGTGTCATTTCTCCAGGGTTTCAGGTTAGAAGTCTGGGAATTCATTCATCCCCTCAGCAAGTATTTATGGAGTATTTGCTAGGCTAGTGTCAAGTATGAAGCTGGGGACTCGGTATAAAAGAGTGACTCTAACTTCATGACACTAACCACCCAGGGGGACAGACTGACTGTGAGTAAACTAATAGCTACAGATATTTGTAATCACAGCTTCAAGAGTGATTTATGGTTAATACTGTGACAGAAAAAGTTCAGGGAACTGTGAAAAACAATAATGAGGCTTGAGGAGTCAAGGAAAGCCTTTTATAAAAGTGATACATGAACAGACACTGGAGGACAGCCAGGAGAGAGTTAGCCATGTGAAGAGAGAGGGTAAGAAAAGGCCAAGCAGATAACCACAAAGACCTCTGTGCACAGGGAGGTCCGCTCAGTATTCTGTGATAACCTATATGGGAAATCAGTCTGAAAAAGAGTAGATACATGTATAACTGGATCACTTTGCTTTCTACCTGACACTAACACAACGTTGTCAATCAGCTATTGGTTGTTGTTCAGTTGCTAAGTCATGTCTGACTCTCTGTGACCCCATGGGCTGCAGGACACTAGGCTTCTTTGTCCTCCACTGTTTCCCGGAGTTTGCTCAAACTCATGTCCATTGAGTCGAAGATGCTATCTACCCATCTCATCCTCTGCTTCATCCTTTTGCCTTCAATCTTTCCCAGAATCAGAATCTTTTCCAATGAGTCGGCTCATCACATCAGATGGCCAAAATATTGGAGCTTCAGCTTGAGCATCAGTCCTTCCAATGAATATTCAGGGTTGATTCCTTTAGGATGGACTGGTTTGGTCTCCTTGCTCTTCAAAAAACTCTCAAGAGTCTTCTCCAGCATCACAGTTTGAAAGCATCAATTCTTTGGAGCTCAGCCTTCTTTGTGGATCAGCTCTCACACTGTACACGACGACTGGAAAAACCGTAGCTTAGACTATAGGGACTTTTGTCGGTAAAGTGATGCCTCTGTTTTTTAAAATGCTGTCTAGATTTGTCATAGCTTTCCCTCCAAGGAGCAAGCGTCTTTTAATTTCATTGTTGGAGTCATGATTCAGAGTGATTTTGGATTCCAGTGGAAAAAAATCTGTCACTGCTTCCAATTTTCCCTCTTCTATTTGCCATGAAGAGATGGGACTGGATACCATGATCATAGTTATTTGAATGTTGAGTTTCAAGCCAGCTTTTCACTCTATTCTTTCACCCTCATTAAGAGGCTCTTTAGTTCCTCTTCGCTTTCTGCCATTAGAGTGGTATCATTTGCATATCTCAGATTGATATTTCTCCCAGAAATCTTGATTCCAGCTTGTGTTTCATCCAGCCTGACATTTCACATGATGTACTCTGCAGAGAAGTTAAATAAGCAGGGTGACAATATACAGCCTTTCCCAATTTGGAACCAGTCCATTGTTCCATATCTGGAACATGTTGCTTCTTGACCTGCATACAGGTTTCTGGGGAGACAGGTAGGGTGGTGTGTTACTCCCATCTCTAAGAATTTTCCATAGTTTGTTGTGATCCACACAGTCAAAGGCTTTAGCATAGTCAATGAAGCAGAAGTAGACATTTTTCTGGAACTCTCTTGCTTTTTCTATGATCCAACAAATGTTGGCAATTTGAACTCTGGTTCCTCTGCCTTTTCCACAACCCCACTTTTACATCTGAAAGTTCTCAGTTCACATACTGCTGAGGCCTAGCCTGAAGGATTTTGAGTATAACTTTGCTAGCAAGTCGTGTAGTGCTTCCCTGGTGGCTCAGATGGTAAAGAATCTGCCTGCAATGCAGGAGACCTGAGTTTGATCCCTGTTTTGGGAGGGTCCCCCGGAGAAGAGAATGACAACCCACTCCAGTATTCTTGCCTAGAGAATTCCATGAACAGAGGAGCCCGTTGGGTTATAGCCCATGGGGTCCAAAGAGTCAGACACAGCTGAATGACTAACACTTTCACTTGCTAGCATGTGAAGTGAGCGCAATTATACAGTAGTTTGAACATTCTTTGGCATTGCCCTTCCTTGGGGTTGGAATGAAAACTGACCTTTTCCAGTCCTGTAGCCATTGCTGAGATTTCCAAATTTGCTGACATATTGAGTGCAGCACTTTAACAGCATCATCTTTTAGGATTTTAAATACCTCAGTTGGCATTCCATCACCTTCACTAGCTTTGCTTGTAGTAATGCTAAAAAAGAAAATTTCAAGCAAAAAGAAGGACTGAGGCAGGAGACAGCTGAGTGTGTTCAAGATTCTGAGTGACCACTAACGACAGTGGGCAGGTGGAGAGGGTGAAGGTCAGGTTTCCTTCTCACTCATCATACCTGATTGGGGTTTCAGGATAAAGTTTATTATTACTTAGGCACTGTGAGGATGCACAGGTCGGGGCACTGCCACTGAAGAGAGAGGTTGCTCTCCGCAGTTAGGAGAGCAGGGGCGCATGTGCCGTGCTGGGCTGCGTGGGCTCTGAGGAAAAGCACCAGGGCGTCGCGGCAGAGCGAGGAAGGGAGGACAGGATGGGAGCCTTAGTGCTGGCTCCAGGGGAGGAAGGTGTGGGGTGGGGGCGGGCTTAGGGTGACGCATGGGAGTGGTTTCTGTGGGCTACGGGGCACCGGGGTCATCTCCAGTTGTCTGTCCCTGGCCCTTGAGCGATAAGGGCAGGTGAAGAGCAGGTAGTTACCCTGTGGGGTCTGGACGCCTCAGTTTACACAGGGGTGCTGACTGCCTGGGCTTCTCCATCTCTAGAAACTAGTTAGCCCTGGAAGGGCCAGGCTCCCCAGGGTCAGAAAGATGCCAGATGCCAAAGCATTAGAGACACAGGCTATAGACAGACATGATTAATGCAGTTAGTTATTTTGATTTATTTTTTGTAATCTTCCTCTCAGTCATATCTTATATTCTGTTTCTTCCCTGTTCCCAAATTCCCTTTCCCTCTGATGCATCTTTCAGGTCGTCTAAATGTTAGACTTTTCAAAAATCTTACTTTCACTAACAAATAGAAGCTTTTGAAGGATTTGAAATATTTAAAGGTGAGACAGTCTGGCTTACTATATTCTCAAGCAGGGCAAATGCTGCGGCAAACATCCCCGAGTCCTGGGGGCCTAACGCAAGGCACGTTGCTTCCCGCTGGTCACAGGCCAGTGCGGGTTGGCAGGGGTGCTCTGCTCCAGCAGTCGTTTCGTGGTCACTTCTGCTTGGTGGGTAAGTCACCACTAAGCTTTCGACTCTTCTGGACCAAGTTCAAATTTCCAGAAGAGAGACTCTGAATGCCTAGCTTGGATTAGATGTTTCCTTTGGTCCCATCAACTGAGGCCAAGGAGGCGGGTGGTTAAGTCCTTCAAACATGGGTGTGGTGGTCATTTTTGTGGATTGGAACCATTGACACAGAAGGGGGAAGGAGCTGGGCAGATACCAGGGGTGTTGTTCAGGCAGCCACTTCTACTTTGTATAATAGCTCTTCATATGGTTGAAAAATCATCCAATCCTTTTCTTTCCCACCAGCTTCATTTTAAATACTGTCAGCTTTCTAGAGCCTGAACAATCTAGGTTATTTACACTAGTTTGTCAACATTCTTCTAAAAATTCTAGTTAAAAATTTCCTTTAAACTTTACCTCCTCTAAGAAGAGGTTCTTAGTTAAGTCCTTTCCTTACTAATTATTCTGTGGTTCCTAATTCCTACAATCTATCCAATCAAACAGCTTTTAACCTTGTTTGACAGTTGCTTAGCATTAATCTTCGGCATTTAAAATTCCATATCTTGCCTTACAAGCTTTACAAACATTAGTTCAAGATGGATCATAGAAATAAATGTAAAAAGCAAAGTTAACAGATTCCTAGAAGAAAATATAAGAGAAAACCTAAATGACCTTAGGTAAAGTGGTACTTTTTTAAATACAACACCAAAGACATAATCCATGAAAGGAAAAAAAATGAGAAATTGGACTTCATTACAGTAAAAAATGTCTGCTCTTGAAAAAGACTGTCAAGACTATTAGAAACTCAGCCACACACTGGGAGAAAAGATTTGCAAAAGACATATCTGATAAAAGATTGTTATCCAAAATATAAAAGGACTCAAACATTGACAATAAGAAAACAAACTACCCAATTAGAAAATGGGCCAGTGACGTTAACAGACACCTCACCAAAGAAGACATACACACGACAAATAAGCATGTGAAAAGCTTCACATTGTATATCACCACCGAAATGCAAACACAAATGAAAATAACAGTGAGATACCACAACTCACTATTAGAAGGGCCAAAATGCAGAACATTCTGGTGTTAATGCAAATTGGTCTAGCCCCATTGGAAGACAATTTGGCAGTTTCTTATAAAAACCAAACATATTTTTACTATATGATCCACCAATTACTAGGTATTTACCCTTGATATTTACCCAAAGGTGCTGAAAACTTTTGTCCACACAAAAACATGCACGTAGCTGTTTATAGAAGCTTTATCTTTACTTGGCAAACTGGGAGGCAACCTTCCTTCAGTAGCTGAGTGTGATTCATCCAGATAGTGGAAATGTTATTCAGCACTGAAAATAAGTCAGCTATCAAGTCATGAAAAAACATGAAGGAATCTTCAATGCACATTACTAAGTGAAAGAAGCCAATTAGAAAAGGTTGTATATGGTATAAATCCAACTATAAAGAATTCTGGACAAGGCAAAGCTGTGAAGATGATAAAAAGATCAGTGGTTGCCAGGGTGGGAGTAGGGAGAGAGGAATAGATAGAACACAGGCAGCTTTTAGGGCAGTGAAAATACTCTGTATGTTTTAATGATGGATATGTGCCTTTCAGTTTTGTTCAAATTTGTAGAAAGTTCAACGTGCGTGTGTGCTTAGTCGCTCAGTCATGTCTGACTCTTTGCAACCCCATGGATAGTAGCCGTCCAGGCTCCTCCAGGTAAGAACACCAGAGTGGGTTACCATTCCCTTCTCCAGGGGATCTTCCTGACCCAGGGATCGAACACTTGTCTCTTGGGTCTCCTGCACTGCAGGCAAATTCTTTTACCATCTGAGCCACCAGGGAAAGCCAGAACGTACAACAGCAAGAGTTAATAGTAAACTACAAACTTTGGGTAATTATGATGTTATCAATGTAGGTTCATCCTCCATAAAAAAAAACAAAACATGTATATCCTTCTGCTGGGTGATGTTAATAATGAGAGGGGCTGTGCATGTATGGGGGCAAGGAATATATGGGAAATTTCTGTGCCTTTCAGTTTTGCTGTAAACCCAAAAGTCCTCCAAAAAATTAAGCTTTTAAAAATTTCCTGTCTTCCCCGTTGAGAAAGAAGACATATCTTCTACTAGGAATTCTTCTTCGACAACTGTATTCTTCACTGAATCTTATTTGAAGACTTCATAGTATCTCCTTCCTCAGAAATATTTTTATGCTCATCAAAAGCAGCAAATACTCAATTATCACTTGGTTCTGTATTGTGCATTGTCTCTTAATTGGCCTACGGGATGGTGTCGTTTATCTACAAGAAGGGCAAACTCACGTTACCATTTATTGAGGTTCCCCTCTACTGAGAACCCTGCACATTTATATGCATTATCTTGTAACCTGTAACGCTATCACTATTTTCCGGGGTCACACGGCTAATTCCTGGCTCATCTCCCAAGTCTGTCTACGTTTCCAAACTCTCGCCTACATTACCAAACTCACATTCCCAGTGAGGCTCCGGATGTTCTCAGACCCCACGTTCCTCACTGTGGATGCCCCATCCTACCTTCCCGCCATGTCCACTGGGGTTGTATTTTTTTTTTTTTAATTTATTCATCTGGCTGCTCCAGACCTTAGTTGCTGCATGTGGGATCTCTTTTAGTTGTGACAGGTGGGATCTAGTTCCCTGACCAGGAATGGAACCCTGGCCCCCTGCACTGGGAGTTCTTAGCCACTGGACCCCCAGAGAAGTCCCCACTGGGGGTTGTTTGATCAGAAAGAAGATCTATTTTATTGAAGGAAAGAAATGTATTTGGCTAATAGTTATTTGAAATAGGTCAGTAAATGCAGGGAGACATTGGGAGTTTCAGACAAGATAAAGAGGGTGAAGTTCCCAATGTGTGCAGTGCGGGGTCTCAGAAGCAGAGAGAGCTGAGAGCAGTGTCGTGCACAAGGAGTGGAGAGAGTCCAGCTATATACACCCCGCAGGCGCCAGCCCCCACCCCATCCATCTCCATGGTCTGCGTTCCAGGACCCCTCCTCAATTTCCTAAGGAAGCAACATGCAAATGACATAAACAGCAATGAAGGAACTTGTGTAATTAGGGCTGAAGCAACGTGAGGCGTAGTTAGTTCTATTTGGGGGTGATCCCAGTGGTGGTTCAGGAGGAACTTATATCTCTGAGTATAAATCACTCCATGAACTTGAGTGCTTCTTAGGTACTCAGGCTTGTTGATGTGCTGTTGGACTGAGGCTAAGCTGAACAGTCTTCAGTCTGTGTGGCTCTATCTGTTTCATCTGAAAAACTAATGTCCCATCCTTCTGCACTGGCGGACCGGGAGCTTGGCCTGCTGGTTTTATAATTGCACCTGGGTTAATCGTTACAAATTACGTTTAGTTACTAGAAGTTTGGCTGTTCTATAAAGCACTGACACATAGTTAGTGGTCCAACTGGCCCCGAGTTTCCATCGTGGACGGCTGAGGATAGACAGGCAGAGGGTCCACTTCAGGCTGCCTTTGGAAGCTCCTTCCGCTGTGACCATCTCCTCTCCCTGCAGATTTTCTTCATGATGCTCCCTGCACTTCCTGGCTTATATTGGAATTTAAGCTTCCCAGGTGACTCACGAGATGGTGTCATGGTCAGCTGGTGGTGCTGATTTGCCCTTCAGTCCTCCCCACGGCCACCTTGGGACCAGTGGCCATCACACTTTGGCAAACCTCAGCATCTTTCCAAGGGCTTGTCTAAACACTGATTTCTGAGCCTTGCCCTCAGTTTCTGATTCTGTCCCTCTGGGGTGGAGCCTAGAATGTGCATTTTATTTGTTTTTTAAGGGAAATCAGCGTGGAGTCTTCAATTAGAGAAGGTACTTTCCTGCATCTCTCTTTTTCTTTTTTAAAGATGTGTTTATTTCTTTTTGGCTGTGCGGGGTCTTGGTTGCTGCGCTCAGAGATCGTGGGGGCTACTCTTCTCTTGTGGTGCCCCGGCTTCTCACTAAGGTGACTTCTTTTGCTGCTGAGCATGGGCTCTGGGTGCACAGGCGTCAGCAGCTGTGACGCGACGGCTTAGTTGCTCCAGCAAGTGGGATCTTCTCAGACCAGGGATGGAACCCATGTCCCCTGCACTAGCAGGTGGGTTTTTTACCACTGGACCTCCAGGGAAGCCCCCAGAATGGGCATTTTAAACAAATTTCTAGGTGATGCAACTCAGGAGCCACACTGTGAGACCCAGCATGAGATTCCTTGCTATTTCAGCCTGAAAATGCTCTTCTTCCTTTGCTACCCATTCTCCATCCTGTGGCTGTGTTTCACAGACATCCCAGTAACCCCATATACTCTCTCTCAGAGGACCTAACAGCATTAAGCTTGCTGTTTTCCCTGCTGCTTTAGTTCTGAAGGTCCATGGATGTCGAAATGCCTTGGACAAATTCAGCCCTTCTAGCCCTTCTTCTAACCCTATATGGCCTGGAGCCCAAGGCTGGTTGTTAGAATTACTCTCCGTTTATTTCCAATCTTATTTTTCTACTGCCCTTTCCAGCCTATCATGACTGTTGTTCAGCGTGCTAGAAGAGGTGATAAGGTATAAATATAGGCAACCCACCATGTGCAGTGTCGCATAAAAATGATAAGCATAATACGGAAATCCATGAACTTGCAAAGCTGGGAAAGACTATCTAATTAGGATGATCAGAAAAATCTTCAAAACACAAATACAAGAGACACACTGCTAGTCTCTAAAGTTCTTTCAGAATGCTGCAATTTATATTCATTTCACTCATAGTACCTAACACTTTTAAAAAGAGAATTAATGAATTGTGTCTTCTCTAATGTGATACTTTATCTTTTATGCAGTACAGTGTGAAATACCCTAAGGGTGCGCCAATGAATACATTTTAAAAAGTGATTTATTACTGTTTATGTGTGTGTAGATACTTACACATACATATTTGTTCTGTAAAGATTGAAAAATCTGGGGAGGAAGATAAATAGTGCCTTGCTTTATCCATCAGCATGATGTTTTTATTTGTGCAATGAGGTGAATGCCCCCTTTTGCAACTTAAGCTTCTGTAGTAAAAATTAAAATATTATTTGAAGAAGAAGGAAATCAACTTGCTTTTGGCAAAAAGGGGTAGAAATAATAATACTTCTTATGTTTCCTGAGGACCTACCATTTGTTAGGCATATGTTACCTCATTTCTTCCCCACCACGGCCCTGCAAGTCTGTACTGTGTATTAACTTCACTTTGCAAATGGGATTTTGATAAATGATTGTAGTTCATCAATTCCAAAATGAAATTTAAAGAAATGCTTTTGATCTTTGAAATGTGGATGAATCTTTTAAAAAGAAGTTTTATTTACTTGTTTGGTTGTGCTGGGTCTTGGCTGTGGCACCCGGGATCGTCCATCTTCGCTGCAGCTTGCGGGGCCTTCAGCTGCTGCACGTGGAATTTCTTAGTCGTAGCAATGCGGGATCTAGTTCCCAACCAGGAATCAAACCCAAGCCCCCCGAATTGGGAGCGCGGAGTCTCAGCCACTGGACCACCAGGGAAGCCCCCTGAATGAATCTTGTCATTGACGACGTTGTAGAACTGATAAAATAAGCTGCACTCTTAGTATTACATACACTGTTCTCATTCAGCGTTGAATTTGCTCTGAGTCTTGTACCTTTCCCCCAACTAAATAGCATGGGCTTTCTGAACAAAAGCAGGCTTTGTGCTCCTTCTCCAAAATTTCTCTCTCCCTCTTAGACACACACACACACACAGAAAGTCACACGTACACACACACACACACTTTCTTCCTCTCTCTCTCTTTCTTACATGGCCTGAATCTCGGTCCAAACTAAAAATATTCTGCTTATAAGGTGCTCTGCCTTATGTTGAGTCTCTGTTTATGCTGAATTTAGCCCTGGTGAGCATCTAACTCACGTGTTAGCCTCCTTTCTTCTGCTAAGTTACTGTTAATCTATTTTATTTGATTTCATTGTACCCACAGCCTTTGGAATTAGTTGCCTTGACTTTGGGGAAGAAATGAATCTTTCTTATATATCTGGTGAATTGAACACATTAATTATGACTGCTACCATGAAGGTATTTCTATTTTGCGGGGGCAAGTTAGCTACCCTGGGTCAGTACTTCTCAAACTGTGCAGTCACCTCAGACGCTTGGTGTATCTTCTTGGAGCATCAGTTTTACTTGAAAGGGAAGTTAAGTAGGACCTTGGAAAATGTAGATAAAAACCTTTGAAAGAGTATTTTTAACTTAAAGCACATGTGTAAATATCATGGACCAGAATAAAATATTCATTTTTTTATTATATGAATTTTTTATTATGTCATGAGTGTGGCCCTCTTACCATCTTGTTGTGGTATCCTCTTTGTCTTTGGATGTAGGATTTTTTAGGTAGGTTCCAGCCTTTTTATCAATAGCTGTTCAGCCGTTAGCTGTGATTTTGGTGCGCTCACAAGCGGAGATGAGCTCAAGTCCTTCTACGCCACGTCCTGTCTCCTGCTCTCCACGTGCATTTTTAAATTTGTGAGAGGACCACTCATGCCGACTCACGGCTGAAACCGCAAGCTCGGAGCGAGACTTTGAATCCCAGCCCCATCCTTTTCTAGCCAGGTTCTTGGGATGTAGCTTCACCTCCTTGTGGCTAGTTTCTTAATCTTCTCGTCTATAAAATGGGCGTAGTAGTGAGGTCACCGTGAGAATAAAGGACAAGCACACGCTGCACGCGAGGAGCGGGGCCGGCGCAGAGCCAGCCGTCACCGATGTGAGGACTGTTCATTTTGGATGTGAGGACTGTTCATTTTGTCTGTGCGCCGCGCGTGCCGGGCCGCCCTCTCCCCGTCTGCGGTGGTGGCTCGGTGATGGCGTCTGAGAAGCCCTCTCCAGGATCTCCTCCAGTTGCCGCCCCTGCTTGTCTTCTGTTGGTCTTTTGTAATGTCTCAGGAATGCACTGTTTTCTTTCTGTGTTTTTTTTTTTTCCTAACACCATTGCAAACAACTAGTGGCTGTTTTAGGAATTTGAGGAGTGAAGGGGGATGGCTCTCAGTGTCTCTCATGTTTAAAATGAAATAACCTAATAATTAGGAATAGTGTGCCATGGTTAGGATTTCAGAACTGGAGATTTGAACAGTTTCAAATCTCAACTGCCTTTGAATCTCCTGCACATAAAAATATGAAATTTGCAATTAGAACTTTCTCTTGTAAGACTCAGGGGACGTGGAATCTCATCTGGTTATGGCTCATTTGGGAATGGATTTTCTGACGCAAATGAGGTTAAAAAAAAATAGTCTCTTTATTTGGTCAACATTATTTCTGCACTTTGTCTCTCCTTGTCAGCTTTAAAAGGAAGAGAAAAAAAGCAAAGCACATTGCCAAAACCTGGCAGTAGAATTTTCAGGGAACACAGTCTCCCCGGCCTCAGCAGCGTTTGAAGTGATTGCACAGTGAGGCCCCACGGCTGCTCCTGATGCCTCAGGGCACAACGTGACTTGAAGTGAAGCAAGTCCCAGAGGCTGGAAGACACGGGGAAAGACACAGGGTCCCTGCCCCACGTTCCTCCTTGCTTCTTCCATCTGACACTGTCTTTGGCTCAAGGATCAGGAACCCGTGAGCAGACACTCCAGTTGACCACGGGCACTGCCGTACCCAACTCCAGCTGCTCGTCCACAGCCAGAACCTGCATGTGGAGGGCAGAGGGCTGGGCCGCGGGGGCTGGAGGGCAGCAGGGACTGAGCCCTCTGTGCCCCTTTCACCCACAGGGCCTTCCAGGGGCAGGATCCCTGCGACTAGAAATAAAAGCAAGCGAATATGAACCGTAACTCACAGTGATCAGGTGCTTCTGAGTTGCCCTGGGGAGATTTCTTATGATGATTTGTGGAGGCTGAGAAGCCCCCTAAGAAGATGATATCTGCTTTCTGCATGCTGGAGCCCAGTAGAGTCAGTGGTGTGACTCAGTCTAAGTCCAAAGGTCTGCGAGCCAGGGGATCTAATGGTGCAAACCTCAGTCCAAGGGCAGAAGATAGGGCGCGATGTCGTGAGGTGTAGTGAGCTCAAGTAGTGAGGTGGGAACAAAACAAATTCCTCCTTCCTCTGCCTTCCCCTATCCAGGGCGGTGACAGTGGATGCTGTCCACTCACACGGCGGGTGGTGGTGGGGGGGGGCAAGTTAGTCCACTGACTCCGGTGCGAGTCTCAGCAGGAGACACCCTAACAGACACACCCGGGAATCATGCTGACTCTGGGCACCCACAGCCGGTCACCGTGACACATAGATTTAACCGCCACAAGTACTGGATGCTGGACCAGGGTGGCTGAGATGGAGTCTGTCCTGGCCACTTGCTGTCAAAGCATAAAAACCACATTGTACACAGCTAGCACTTGTCCGATGGCTGCAATGGGCCTCCCTGGGGGTCAGTGGGTCTGCACCAGCCTGGGCCGGGTGGCTGTGGGAGCTGCGGAGGTGACGCACACGTGCCTGAGAGCAGCAGGGCCGCCTGGACAGGACAAGCAGGAGACTGGAAACACGCAAGCTCTCCTAAGGCCGATGCTTGGTGCTGCACGCCCACTTCTGCCCCGTTCCCTGGGCAAGGCCAATCGCCAGCCCAAACCTGGTGTCAAGAAGAAAAGACACACCTCCCTGACTGTGCTCTGTGTTCTGATCCTTGCTCAGAACGAAGGCTCTGATTTACTGGGCAGCTGGGAGCAGTGCTTGCTGATGGCGGCTCCCAGACAGACTCACCCCAACTCCCACCTCCGCCCTCACCCCTGGTCCCCCAGCCCACTGCCTGCTAGGCATGGCCCTCGGGTGAAGGACACGGCCTTGCCCTTGGGTGCCCGCCTCGGGTGGCCCATCCACACTGACGGGGTCAGATGTGAGCAAGTGAAGGCCTGACACCTTGCCTTAACCCAGAACATCTCTGAAGGGCCACAAGCTCCAGAGGTCCCCGTGGGACTGGCTGAAGCCTCAGTTGCATCTAACTGAGCCCCCTTTCCTCTCTGTCCAATCTTGCTTCCTCATTCTGTAAAAAGTGCTGCTCCTAAGAGTACTTCTCAGTAGCGACCACACACACACATCTAACCTTTGGAGAAATTCCAAAGACGGTGCCAGAGGGTACGGATGGAGTGTGGGAAGAATCCCACCAAGAAGGTGATTTCCTACAAATCACACCTCCGCATTCAACAACTAAATGCATCTCAGCTTAGAACACAAGTGTGTGTTAGAGAAACACTGAACCTGTGTCTGAAATGTCCTAATACGTACTCGGACCCTTAACTAGAACTGGAACTCAGTTTGCAAAGGTAGGTGGTCCTGAAGCGTTGTGGGCAAATGGAAGCTTTGTAAATTGAATTTAATTTCAAGTGCATGGTGGAAGTTTGGTGTTCTAAAGTGAAAAAGGCACAGAACTGTTTTGTGGACTATCACCTTAATCACATCGATTTTTCTTTGTCGGGTTTTCTATATTAGCATTTACTTCATTTTTATAAACCCATTCCACTTTGTTTATAATTCCGCATGTGAAATTACAGCACATTGTCATTAGTTTGGGGGCTTCGATTCTTAGTAGATTTCCTTTGCATCAACAGATAGGAATCTCAGCAGATTAAGGAACTCTGGAGAAAGACATGGGTGCAGGACTGCTGGATACAGAGAACAGAGCAGAAAAACATCCCAAGAGAAGAGATTTTTGACCAAGTAGTGTTTCTCTGGTAAACAAGCAGGAACAGAGAAAGAAGACAATTTGCTCTATTCAGGGATGGTATTGATAACACTACTGTAGCAGGAGGACAACTCTGCAAGAAAACCAAGAATTCTGGTAGGATAGTTCTTACGTGGTGTTCGCGACCCCAGGGGTCAGAAGGGCGTGCTGGGCTGGAAAGCAGATGGGAAGCCTGGGGTTTGGGGAAGCGGGGGTCCCGCTGAGAGCAAGAGACAGGCTCACGATAGCCATCTACTCCGTCCTTTGATGGTTTGTGAGTCATGCTTACATTCCTTTTCTTCCTACTTTGCTGGGAAGGTGAGGTTTCTGATGTGTTTTCTATGTCATTCATTCAGAGTTCAGCAAATATTTTTGATATTTTAAACAGAGAGAATTTCGTATCAGGGAATTGTTAAACAGGAGATTTCAGAGTAGAGAGGCCTGGAGTGGGACAGAGAGGCATCTTCGAGGTCATTCGGAGCGAGACCCTGCTGCCCCTCCCTAGAGCTTAAGGGGAAAGGACCGGGCTTGCCAGGAAGAAACCCGGGCGGCGGTGGTTCTGGCTGTGAGAACAGGGCCCACAGAAGAGGCAGCCGCTGCTGCGACAGTGCCCAAGGCAGCAGGAGAGAGGGCAAATGCCCTGCTTCTACTCTCCTGCCCCAGCGTCTCCGTCAGGGCCTCCCTCCGGCTGAACTGATGCAGAAAACAGAGGGCGAGAGAGACTGGGGGCCACGACCCCCAGTGACACCAGACAGGGCGGGGCGGGGCCTCAGCGCCCTTCTCTCCACTGACGTGTCCGCCCTCTCCGTGGTCTGGGGAGGCTCTGATCCCCGCTTCCCGCCTCTCCAGGCTCTCTGACAGCGGGTTTCCAGCGGGCACAGGGATCCCAGCAGGCACAGCTGGTAGGGGGCAGGGGCAGATGGGCAGTGAGAGGAGAGGTCGGATTACCCTTGCCCGCCCTCCCCCTGTTGCGCGGCCGCACCCGGCAGGGCTGTGTGCCTCCAGGTCACGGGTGAGGCTGGCGGCCTGTCCGCTGTGGCTCTAGGTCCCACGAGGACCGCCCGGGACAGCCCTGGTTCCTGTCCGCTGCTGGCCTCTGCGTTTCCCACCATCCCCGATGGTTCTCCTGATGCTGCGCACAGCTGCACCCGCGTGCCTTTACCCGCGTGCCTTTTGTCTCTTTACCTGAACAACTTGGGCAGCATTCCCTTTCTTGCCAGAGCTCTGGCTGGTGTCCTGACCTCCTGCAGTCTTTTCCAAACTCCTTGCAAGTGTCATGCGCACCCCCTGCCTGGATCAGCAAACATGGAACAACAGAAAGAGCACAGGAAGCCAAATGCGGATTTATTTCTGGTTCGGTCACTTGGTGACTGGGTCACAGGGTTGGAAGGTTATGTAACCTCCAGAGCTTCAGTTTTCCGGCCTGAAAGGGGGGACAGGGATGGGTTTCGGGTGAATCAAGTGGGAAATATCTGTCCTGACCAATGTGTTCTGGGCCTCCTTTACCTGCTATCACCAAACAAGGTCTCACATTCCCTTCCTATTTAAATTTTTATGGCATGAATCTCTTCATACTTGCTTGCAGGCAGTGAACTCCCTTCAAAGTATTTCCAGCTCTTCCCCGAAGTTCCTGAAGACGCTCTCTTGCCGCCCTGCCTGCGCAGACACTGCTGAAGGCCTCCACCCTGCTCTGTGCTCCTCCCCCATCTCCCACATGCCCACCGTCTGCTTGCAAGGCCGCTGGCTGCAGCTTCGTCAAGGCCGGAGTGTCCCCAGGGTCACCGTCCACCATGAGAACACGGCCCGCGAGGGTCAACTCCCCTAGAGCCTGGTCCTTGGATGCCTCTGTGTGGCCTCGCGCTGGGGGAGGGGATGGGCTGCACTGGCTGGAAGCTGTCTCAGCCCTGAGCGCAGAGCCTCCTGCACTTGGTTTCACACCAGAACAAAACAGGTCAGAGAGCTTCTGGACCTTGCTTCCATCCTGTCTCCTTCAGGGTATCATGGCAGGGCTGGGTGGAGATGCATGCTGTGCCGGCTGCCCCACTATTCTCCCCCTCCTCAGCAACACACCCCCCACCTTTCCTCTTCCATTTACCAAACTGAAGCTGCCACACGTGTCAACCACTGTGGGTGGGGTGGGAGGTCAACTAGGGAGGCGAGTCTAGCTCCCGGAGTCTGAGCCAGTGATACACAAATGATTCCTGGTACAATATTGGCACATGGTGTGACCTCGTAATGGTAGACTCTATGACCATAGAAATAGGAAATCCCATTTCCTGCCATTTAGATGTTGC
>NW_011494842.1:1049103-1056726 GCF_000754665.1 Bison bison bison | reverse complement strand
TAGATGTTGCCAGCTCCAATACTTTGGCCACCTGATGCGAAGAACTGACTCTTTAGAAAAGACCCTGTTGCTGGGAAGGATTGAAGGCAGGAGGAGAAGGGAACGACAGAGGATGAGATGGTTGGAAGGCATCACTCACTCAATGGACATGAGTTTGAGCAGGCTCTGGGAGATGGTGAAGGACAGGGAAGCCTGGTGTGCTGCAGTCCTTGGGGTTGCAAAGAGTCAGACACAACTGAGCGACTGAACAGCAACAAGGTTTTTCAAGGTTCCATTTAGAAGAACTTACAATAATCTAGTCCCACGAAGTGTTCTCTCCCTCTGTGTTAGGTTCCTAGGGCTGCAGTTACAACTTACCAAGCACTGGGTGGCTTAGAACAACAGAAATTTATTCCCACAGGTCTGGAGGCTGGAAGTCTGAAATCGCTGTGTAAGCGATCCGTCTTCTCCCTGTCTGTTTGGTGCATCCTCGCCTCTCCCTGGAGTCCGCTGGTCTCTGCCGCTCTGGCGCTCCCTGGCTGACGGTCATCCCTCTGCTCATGCCTCCTCCATCCTCTTCCTGTGTCTCTGTCACTCACGGCTTTTCTTTTCTTCTCCTTCAGTCACAGCAGATTAAGGCCCATATCAGTGACCTCACTTTAACTTGATTGTATTTGCAAAGACCTTATTTCTAGATCAGGTCATATTCTGAGGTACTAGGGGTTAGGATTTTAACATATTTTGGGGGAGGCTGGACACAATTCAACCCATAAGACTCTCCAATCATCTAAAATCAAACGGTAATAATCTTATTTCTCTTTTGACAACCTTAACATTTTAGCTTATTTTATACTAATTTATTTCTCCCTACAGCACTGAACACTCCAAAGAAGAAAGTAAAGTCGCCCAGTTGTGTACGACTTTTTGTTACGTGCACTGTAGCCCGTCAGGCTCCTCTGTCCATGGGATTTCCCAGGCAAGAGTACTGGAGTGGGGTAGTCATTTCCTTCTCCAGGGGATCTTCCCGACCCAGGGATCGAACCCGAATCTCCAGCATTGCAGGCAGACTCCTTACCATCTGAGCCACCAGGGAACACTCCAAGGACAGAATCTACTTCTGATCCACTTCCGTGTCTTTGACAATACCTACCTGGCCATAGTAGGGTTACTGGTTAATCAGTCACTGGGCTCCCCTGCGGACTCAGGACCAATCCATCAGGCTAGAGCATGCTACCACATGCTTAGAACATGTATTTCTGACTTTCTTGTGTTTTCAACTCTTTGGTTGATTTCTTTTCTTAAAAGAATATGGGTCTGGGAGTTCCCTGGTGCCTACTGGTTAGAGTTGGCACTTTCATGTTGTGGTCCAGGTTCAGTGCCTGGTTGGGGAACTAAGATCCCATAAACTGAGAACTGTAGCCAAAAAAAGTGAATATAAACTAGAAGGATGGTTTTGGCTAGCTGAAATAGCTGGTTACAGTCTGCCTCAGATGGTTAAATATTTATTCTTTCTGGGAGTGAACAGGGGGCTTCATGCTACCAGGAAACAACCTTGTTTGTTCCCAGTTCATGTTTTTTTCTTCATTTCAGTTTTCAATGTTCTGATGATGGGCTTAGTTACAGTTGCTATGGGAGTATTTTGATATTTCCTGCAGTGCTGGGTGGGGCGCTGCCTGGAGACATTTTAGTGTGGTTTCTGACACTGCCCGAGCTGGGGGTGCTTCATTTGCTAGTTTTCTGGCCTCCTAACTTGTTGTCATCAGGGAAAAGATGCATGTTTATTTTAGTCTCCTGATTTATCATAGATTTTTTTTCGCATTGGTTCTGGAGTGCTCATCATCTTAAATAATCAACCCATTATTTCACAGAGTGTAATGACAGAAACAGCCTCGTTCTCTTGACATTGAATAAATCGGTAAACAGATGCAGTCCCTCTGATATCAGTGTGGTAAGGGGCAAGCTAAGCTTGTGAAGGCACTTGAACTCTTTTAAGAATATATATACAGTTCAAGAGCTGAGCTTGAGGAGTGGTTGGAGGAGGGAAAACTGAGCTGCCTAGAGACGTGGATTCTGGTCTCTTCTGTGAAAGGGAAGCAGTAATAGTGATATATGTCCTGCTTGCTTGATAGGATTGTTATAAGGATAATATGATTAATGTCTATGAAAGCGATTTGTAAGCTTTACAGTGCTACAAATGCTCACAACGTCATGTGCATCACAGCAAGTAGAATCCCAGTAGTCCTGGTTCTGCCTGTGACCTGGTGAGGGGGAGGCAACTTAAATCTGAAGACCTGATTTGGCCTCTTTCCTAAATCACCTGAGCAAACAGGCCGTCTCACAGCATTTCAATATCATTGTGTATGTTAACCTTGTCTATTCTTTCTTCCTCTTTTATTTTGGGGAGGGAAGGGATAATGTGACTTTTATTATTAGATTGAAAAGGAGGAAAAATCTTCATGGTTTGGATATCTTTTTCCAGTTAGTTGTTTAATATACAGTTTCTGTGATGCCCCTGTTGCTTGTTTGGCGTCTTGGCATGCACCATTGTAATTCTGCTTCTCTAAAAAGTGTGTTTATATGTGTGTTTTTAATGTACTTTGTTTTAGGATAGACACTCAGTGACTTACCAGAACACATTTTAGGCCTGCAGACTCTAATCATTCTAGGGAAAGTACTGAATGTGTTTAGTGATGTATTTTAGGTTTTTTAAAATCTATCAATTTAGTCTAGAGATGCTTCAGAAACTGATGTCATTGCAATTCAACAGAATTCTTTATAAAGAATTTCCTGCCTGACAACTCTAGATATATTTAATATGCAGCTTCTCTTGACACATTTTCAATTTGCTGCTTCAGAGCCAGTCTTGTGTGTTGAATGCAATTGGTTCCCAGACACTGACTCATTTTCAGAATACGAGTACATTTTTTTTCCCAATTGACTTTTTCCTGCCAGTGTGTTGTCCAACTTTTTAAAATACTGTCAGAATATGGTCAACTCATCATTAATAGGGAACAGGCTTTTTGCCTACTCTTACAGAAATAGAATGAAGTCAGATAATTTGATTTTTAAATTATAAGGAAAAAAAAAAAAAGAATAGCCAGAAACCTAAGTAATTTCCAAGCTTGGGACTACTATTCTAAGAAGCTTGAACAAATGAGACACCCAGAAACAAAAGCAAGATCTGTAATTTGCATGGTTTTGAGTAGAATGCAGCAAAGTTTCCATTTTACTTTAAATACAAAATAGCTGTAATGTGAGTCAATATATATAAACTAAGGAGCCAAGGCTTCATGGAAGATGACAGCCGTTTCATGTGGGCAGACAAGTATTTAAGCATCTCGACATGAAAACTTGGCCATATGCTCAGGACTATTTCTCTGTATTTAGAATTTTGGTGCAAATTCCATCTCTGTATCTAGAAAACAAACCCAGAAGTCTTACTAAGTCAAGAATAAACAACTCATTTTACTTAAGTTCTGATAATGTCAGCTCTAAAAATACGCAAATTTTTAGTTCTACTAAATCAAATAATCACCTTGACCCTTTTGCAGCCATTATTGATTACTGGGCTGACCTCAGTGGCCATTTGTTTAAGATGAAGTCTAAAGTTAGCTGAATGTACAATATATAGGGGAGATTTGATTCAGCCACATGGATAATTCATCTGCAAAATGTTCTTCATAAGTTACCAGGGAAAAGGATAATTTGTGGCTGTTGAATGATCAGTTTACCTGCCTCTGTCATCCTCTCTACTTCACCTGTGTATGCAGCCTTTATTAGAACAATATTTTGTAGGGTAAAAATAGTTTACCTTGCCTATTTATATAAAAGGTTCTATTTTCCAGTTCAAAACTTTAAAATAGGTATAGTAACACCTCTAAAACAATATACGGTTGTTGTGATGATTAGTGGGATGATGCAAAGGATTTAACACATTTCTGGCATATAGTAAATGCTCAATAAATCTTAATTAGAGGTGGCAAGAATACACAGAAGAACTCTACAGAAAAGATCTTAACGACTGGGATAACCACGATGTGGTCACTCACCTAGAGCCAGACATCTGGGAATGTGAGTCAGATGGGCCTTAGGAAGCATTACTATGAGCAGAGCTAATGGAGGTGATGGGGTTGGGATATCAGACCAACTTACCTGTCTACTCTATGCAGGTCAAGAAGCAATAGTTAGAACTGTGCCTGGAACAACATACTGGTTCCAAATGGAAAGAGTATGACAAGTCTATATATTGTCACCCTGCTTATTTAACTTCTCTGCAGAGGACATCATGTGAAACGCCAGGCTGGGTGCATCACAAGCTGGAATCAAGATTGCTGGGAGAAATATCAACAATCTCAGATATCCAGACAATACCACTCTAATGGCAGAAAGTGAAGAGAAAAATAAAGAGCTTCTAGATAAGGGTGAAAGAGGACAGTGAGAAAGCTGGCTTAAAGCTCAACATTCAGAAAACTAAGATCATGGCATCTGGTCCCATCACTTCATGGGAAATAGAAGAGGAAAAAGTAGAAGCAGTGACAGATTTTATTTTCCTGGGCTCCAAAATTGCTGTGCACAGTGACTGCAGCCATGAAGTTAAAAGATGCTTGCTTCTTGGAAGGAAGACTATTACAAACCTAGACAGCATATTAAAAAGCAGAAACATCACTGCAACAAAGATCTGTATAGTCAAAGCTATGATTTTTCCATTAGTCATGTTTGGATGTGAGAGTTGGTCCATAAGGAAGGCTGAATGAGCACTGAAGAATTGATGCTTTCAAATTGTGGTGCTGGGGAAGACTCTTGAGAATGCCTTGGACTTCAAGCAGATCAAACCAGTCAATCCTAAAGGCAATCAACCCTGAATATTCATTAGAAAGACTGATGGTGAAGCTGAAGCTCCAATACTCTAGCTGCTGCTGCAGCTGAGTCGCTTCAGTCATGTCCGACTCTGTGCGACCCCATAGATGGCAGCCCACCAGGCTCCCCCGTCCCTGGGATTCTCCAGGCAAGAACACTGGAGTGGGTTGCCATTTCCTTCCCCAACGCATGAAAGTGAAAAGTGAAACTGAAGTCTCTCAGTCGTGTCTGAGCCTTAGCGACCCCATGGACTGCAGCCTACCAGGCTCCTCCGTCCATGGGATTTTCCAGACAAGAGTACTCAAGTGGGTTGCCATTTCCTTCTCCAAATACTCTAGCTACCTGATGTGAATAGGCAACCCAGTGGAAAAGACCCTGATGCTGGGAAAGATTGAAAGCAAAAGGAGAAGGGAGTGGCAGAAGATGAGATAGTTAGATAGCATTACTGATTCAATGGACATGAACTTGAGCAAATTTCAGGAGATGGTAGAGGACAGAGGAATCTGGTGTGCTATAGTCCATGGGGTCTCAAAGAGTCAGACAGGACTTAGGGACTGAACGATGACAACAATTAGTACTTTTACTGTTAAAGATGGGATCTTGAAAGTCATTAAATCTTTTGCAGCCTAGTTCTTTAGCTATGAAAGATAATGTCTCAGTATGAGTCTGGATTTAAAATAGCTCAACTGGGATTCCATCACCTCCACTACCTTTGTTCATAGTGATGCTTTCTAAGGCCCACTTGACTTCACATTCCAGGATGTCTGGCTCTAGGTCAGTGATCACACCATCGTGATTATCTTGGTCGTGAAGATCTTTTTTGTATAGTTCTTCTGTGTATTCTTGCCACCTCTTCTTAATATCTTCTGCTTCTGTTAGGTCCATACCATTTCTCTCCTTTATCGAGCCCATCTTTGCATGAAATGTTCCCTTGGTATCTCTAAGTTTCTTGAAGAGATCTCTAGTCTTTCCCATTCTGTTATTTCCCTCTATTTCTTTGCATTGATCGCTGAGGAAGGCTTTCTTATCTCTCCTTGCTATTCTTTGGAACTCTGCATTCAGATGCTTATATCTTTCCTTTTCTCCTTTGCTTTTCGCTTCTCTTCTTTTCACAGCTATTTGTAAGACCTCCCCAGACAGCCATTTTGCTTTTTTGCATTTCTTTTCCATAGGGATGGTCTTGATCCCTGTCTCCTGTACAATATCACGAGCCTCCATCCGTAGTTCATCAGGCACTTTATCTATCAGATCTAGTCCCTTAAATCTATTTCCATTTCCACTGTATAATCATAAGGGATTTGATTTAGGTCATACCTGAATGGCCTAGTGGTTTTCCCTACTTTCTTCAATTTCAGTCTGAATTTGGCAATAAGGAGTTCATGGTCTGAGCCACAGTCAGCTTCTGATCTTGTTTTTGTTGACTGTATAGAGCTTCTCCATCTTTGGCTGCAAAGAATATAATCAATCTGATTTTGGTGTTGACCATCTGGTGATGTCCATGTGTAGAGTCTTCTCTTGTGTTGTAGGAAGAGAGTGTTTGCTATGACCAGTACATTTTCTTGGCAAAACTCTATTAGTCTTTGCCCTGCTTCATTCCGTATTCCAAGGTCAAATTTGCCTGTTACTCCAGGTGTTTCTTGACTTCCTACTTTTGCATCCAGTCCCCTATAATGAAAAGGACATCTGTTTTGGGTGTTAGTTCTAAAAGGTCTTGTAGGTCTTCATAGAACCGTTCAACTTCAGCTTCTTCAGCGTTACTGGTTGGGGCATAGACTTGGATTACTGTGATATTGAATGGTTTGCCTTGGAAATGAACAGAGATCATTCTGTCGTTTTTGAGATTGCATCCAAGTACTGCATTTCGGACTCTTTTGTTGACCATTATGGCTACTCCATTTCTTCTAAGGGATTCCTGCCCTCAGTAGTAGATATAACGGTCATCTGAGTGAAATTCACCTATTCCAGTCCATTTTTGTTTGGTGATTCCTAGAATGTCAACGTTCACTCTTGCCATCTCCTATTTGACCACTTTCAATTTGCCTTGATTCATGGACCTGACATTCCAGGTTCCTATGCAATATTGCTCTTTACAGCATCGGACCTTGCTTCTGTTTTCTTGGAAAACTCAGCAGTGGCCACAGGACTGGAAAAGGTCAGTTTTCATTCCAATCGCAAAGAAAGACAATGCCAAAGAATGCTCAAACTACTGCACAATTGCACTCATCTCACACACTAGTAAAGTAATGCTCAAAATTCTCTAAGCCAGGCTTCAGCAATATGGTGAACTGTGAAGTTCCAGATGTTCAAGCTGGTTTTAGAAAAGGCAGAGGAACCAGAGATCAGATTGCCAACATCCACTGGATCATGGAAAAAGCAACAGAGTTCCAGAAAAACATCTATTTCTGCTTTATTGACTATGCCAAAGCCTTTGACGGTGTGGATCACAATAAACTGTGGAAAATTCTGAAAGATATGGGAATACCAGAGCACCTGACCTGCCTCTTGAGAAACCTATATGCAGGTCAAGAAGCAACAGTTAGAACTGGACATGGAACAACAGACTGGTTCCAAATAGGAAAAGGAGTACATCAAGGCTGTATATTGTCACCCTGCTTATTTAACTTATATGCAGAGTACATCATGAGAAATGCTGGACTGGAAGAAACACAAGCTGGAATCAAGATTGCCAGGAGAAATATCAATAACCTCAGATATGCAGATGACACCACCCTTATGGCAGAAGTGAAGAGGAACTAAAAAGCCTCTTGATGAAAGTGAAAGTGGAGA
>NW_011494842.1:1029637-1048884 GCF_000754665.1 Bison bison bison | reverse complement strand
TGAAGAAAGCTGAGCGTTGAAGAATTGATGCTTTTGAACTGTGGTGTTGGAGAAGACTCTTGAGAGTCCCTTGGACTACAAGGAGATCCAACCAGTCCATTCTGAAGGAGATCAGTCCTGGGATTTCTTTGGAAGGAATGATGCTAAAGCTGAAACTCCAGTACTTTGGCCACCTGATGAGAAGAGTTGACTCATTGGAAAAGACCCTGATGCTGGGAGGGATTGGGGGCAAGAGGAGAAGGGGACGACAGAGGATGAGATGGCTGGATGGCATCACTGACTTGATGGACATGAGTCTGAGTAAGCTCCGGGAGTTGGGGATGAATAGGGAGGCCTGGCGTGCTGCGATTCATGGGGTCACAAAGAGTTGGACACGACTGAGCGACTGAACTGAACTGAACTGATGAGTCTGGAAATGCTCTTAAAATGAATATATTACCTCCACATTCAAAGTAGAATTTAAACAATTACCTTATTAATCCAGATACTGTTTACCTTAATGGTTGATACATGCTTTGGAGAAGAATTTAACGCATGAAGGTTTACTTTGCGGGTTTTAGTCACTCAGTCATGTCTGACTCTTTGCGAACCCATGGACTCTAGCGTACCAGACTCCTCTGTCCATTGAATCCAAGCAGAAATACTGGAGTGTGTTGCCATTCCCTTCTCCAGTGATCTCCCCGACCCAGGGATCAAACCTGGGTCTTCTGCATTGCAGGCAGATTCTTTGCCATTTGAACCACCAGGGAAGTCCACAAAGGTTTACTTTACTTGGATATTATTTTTATTCTCATTTTGCCAGTTCTTTGGGTACTCGATATTTACTAGGACGGAATCAGAATTTGGGTGCAAAAAGCTCATTTGGGAAGTGAAACCGGCTAACGTGATCATGGAGGGGGAAGTGAGGCTGGCAGAAGGAAAATGGCACTCAGGGTGCCTTGGTGAGCAGCCACTGCCAAGGTCAGCTGGGCCCAACCCCACTGGGGTCCCCCGGGACTGCCCTGGAACCTGGGAGTTTTGAGCAGCCTTACCCATCTAGCCCTGCACTGTTCAAATCTCATCACTTTCCACATGTGGTACCACGTGAGGAAGTTTGGGAAGTGTTGCTATGAAGGACGGCTGACAGAGATGTGGAGTCCTAACCAGGACTGTGGAACACCTGAGTTAAGTTTGGGGGTCAGGAGGTGTGAGTTTGGGTGGAGGTTAAAGTCTTTGTCTACTCGGAAAACTGGGAAAGAGTAATTCGGGTAAAAACAGGGTCAATGGGGGGGCAAATACACAGGGAGGCAAATGCAAGTTGCCATCAGAATTGTCCCAGAGTGAAACGGACCACTTGTGAAAGGCAGTGTCTTAGCTCATTTGATTCTAGAATAGTCTTGGAGATTGAGACCTTTACTTTTTTCCTCAACCCCGAATCAAACTATACATATTAGATGAGAAAAAGGACATTTCAGAGGTTTTGATAGTACCCAAGGTCACAAAGCTAGTAACAGCAAGCACATGGATTAGAACTCGAGCTGTTTGTGTTGGAGCCCATGCTCCTTTCTTCATTCCAGACCAAATTTCTTCCCTCTCCCAGGAAGTGTTCAGGCAGAGACTGGTTGAATACTTGGAAATCAGGAGGGATTCTCATACCACAGTAAAAGAGTAAAATGACTTCCAAGTTTTCTGCCATTAATGATTCCATAAATTGGTAAAGTAACTGTTGTGTGCTAAGCCTTCAATATTCCTTCCTTTAAGAATTGTTTGTTTCTTAAGAATTTAAATTCTTATTTTAGTGGATTATTTTGAATTACCTTCGATTTGATACTAGTAGCGTCTGTTTTGTTAACTGTTTTTACTACTCATTATTAGCATCTCTCTTTAAAAGTGTTAGTTGCTCAGTCGTGTCCAGCTCTTTGCTACTCCATGGACTGTAGCCCACCAGGCTCTTCTGTCCATGGGATTCTCCAGGCAAGAACACTGGAGTGGGTAGCCATTCCCTTTCTCAGGGGATATTCCCCACCAGGTCTCCTGCATTGCAGGTGGATTCTTTAATGTCTAAGTACCAGGGAAGCCCCAGCATCTTTCTTTAAGGAGACTGACATACTCTGTTTGAATCAGTTTAGGGAACCAGAGGTGATTACAAATAATCCAGTAAGAAAACTTGTAAATTAATAAAGGCTAGAAATGGAAACACAGGAGAAACCCAGACAGAAAATGCAGAAGGGCAGATTATATTGGACTCTGTCCGGGGAAAGATGTGAGAGACGCATGAAGGCAGACTGAAGTGAGACAGAGGCGCTGAGCCATAGGAGCTGGGCGTGTGGGAGCGGAAACCATCCTGTTAGTGTGTTCGCTGCTGTTTGGGCTTGAAAAGAAGGACGCTTCTTGTTTCTGGCTTTGCAGTTTACGCGAGATGGATTTAGAAGAGCCCAAGGAAAGTTATTAAAGTGTTGGGGTGGGAGGAAGGGTCTGTGAATCAGGCAAGCTGTCACTCCCCGCCGTCTCCGGGTTGGGAGGGCGCCATCTTCTTCCCGGGTCCAAAAAAAACCGGCTTCATCTCTCTCTCCCTCCGAGCCCGCCGGGTGGTGCTCCAGTTACTGCCCTCTAGTGGGACGTAAGGATATTACATTAGGATCAAAGGGAGGATGCATTCTTTCGAACTCAAGTGAATGTTTCAAATATCAAGGCTTTTAAAACATCATGCGATATGAAAATGTCTATACACAAAAGATGAAAAAAATGCTACCTCATAGTCAAGATTAACATCGTTGGTAGCAAAGGGAATTTCATTCAATATTTTTTTCTATTAAGCTTTAAGAAAAATTCTAATACACCAGGTTCTTGAGCATTTATGAGGATTTTAACATATCTTTTGGCTGCCAACACCACTAAGACGTTGTTTTTCCACGTTTGTACATAGTCTTTTAATTTCATCTCCAAAGTGGATAAGTCGTGGATCAGTAATTCTGTCAAATGCAATGAAAAAGAGAAAAAGGCAAGCAGAATGAAATTCCACTTGTGGGACCAAGAAAACAAGACTACGGTTAAAAGCAGAAGGTGTTACTGTGTCTAAGTTTGTACAGCGCGCCCTTCATAATCCAATAAATCCAGAGAGGAGGTGTTGGGGCAAGGAAAAGCAACTTTATTCAGAAAGCCCTCAGGTGGAGAAGACAGTGGTCTAGAGTCTTAAAGAACCATCTTACCGAGTTAGAATGCAGGCTTCTTTTATACTAAAAGGGGAGGGGGTACGGTTGGTTGTTGCAGGCTTCTAGGTGCTGGCCAGACTCCGGAGGATATGTCATAATCCTCTGTTCTTGCAGCTGTCCATGCAGGTCTGGTCAGGTTGTTCCTGTAAACCTCCACAAGACAAGTGTTACTCTCTGATCTGAAACTTTTTATCTCTACATGAATGGGAAAGCGTTATACTTTTAAAGGTCAGACTCCTGCAAATGGACTCTCCTGTATATTCCAGGCTACAAGCAACATTCCTTTACAGAAGGTGCAGAGCTAACAATACTGAGTTCAGCAGCGGAGCACAGGGTTAGCGCTAAAGGAACAGATGCAACGTGGGGTCAGGCTTGCTCTTCTCTGTGATGGTCCTGCTGGATGGTTTCGGACACCTGAGGCACAATCTTAGAATAATTTTTTTTTTTCCCTCCCAAACCCAGTCATGGATCAATCCAAATATTTGCATTCTCGAGTCTTGCACTTGAACTGCCAAGCTGCTAGAGAAGCATCACACAGAAGGGCTTTGCTTTGGTGTCATGAAAAGTCAAAGTTTTGTACAGAGGGTTGGAATTTTGGAGAGATGGCAACTTGAACACATTCTTCCTCGCTGTCAGTATCAAACCCGGCACAGCTTCCTCTGAGCCCCCAGGTTCCTGGGTCTGATGAGGCTCGAGGGTGCCAGCTCTTTCTGAGTCTTCATGAAGAAGCCAGTGGACTTTAACCCAAGGCCCCATCTGGAACTCCTCTTCACCCCCACCTAAGGGTAACTAAAATGTCCATAGACATGGTTCTCCTAATAGCAAAATTAGAAACAATCCACACATCAATTAGTAACAAAGCAAATTGATGAGCTGTGATATATTTATGCAAGTTACAGCAGTGACAAAGAAGGAACTAGACTGCACGTTTCCCTTGAAAATGAGCGAGTATTATTTATATATAACAGGAATTTAATAACTGAAATAATTCTATATATAAACACACACATTATATACATGCATATATGTAGTAAAAAAATAATGGATAGTGGCTACTTTTAGGAAGGGAAAGCATGTTGGGGGTAATACATACAGGGGCTTCAGTTATAACTGTAAATCTTGATTTGTGAGCTGAGTGTTGGGTGGAGACATGATCATTAAGACACAGTGTACGCTTTTTTGCATGTCTCAAATAACTAAAGGGAGAACGGGAGAAGAAGGCGGAGGACAGGTGATGTGGGCAGATGAGGAGGACATTAAAAGGGGAGGAGAGAAAAGGAAGAAGACCAACTCGGAAGGACCAGGACCAGGAACTTACAAGCCAGTGAGGTCCACGGGGTTTACGGTTTAGGCCAGAAGTCACCATCTCAGAGACTCAGGATGAAAAAAGGGACCACCAAGAGGAGGAGTGTACAGCCAGAGTGTGTGACTGCTAGGAAATAAGACACAATAGAAACGGTAAGAAGGCACCTTTTCAAACTGAGCAGATTCACGCATTCAACTTGTACTGAAGATTTATTAGCTGTACATGCCCTGCCCTCTTTCAGGACACAGCAGTGGACAAAAGAACCAAGCATGTACCCTGACAGGGTCGAGGTGTCACAGGTGAATTTGTTCTGTGTCCAACTTGTGAAATTCCGATCTGGGCATCCAAGAAGGGAGGGAGATGGATTTATCCTGCAAATATGCACCAAACACTTTAGAGATGGCATGTTTGCACATCTCTGAGTGCTGGGGAGATGAGATGAGTCCCTGCCTTCAAGAAGCTCCCAGTTGTCTAGAGAGGACCGTGTGTGCACTTACACTTTGCAAGCAGGGTGCAGGAGGGGTGCACTAGGTACCCTGGGAACTCAGAGGGGGCACTTCTGCCTGGAAATAGAGTTGATGGTCTTGCAGAAAAATGGTGGGAATTGATGTTGTGGTCCATGCAAGCATTGGAAAAGAATTTCCAGACATGAGGCAGAACGAGAGGAAAATAAAGTTTATTAGAGTGGAAGACTCTGTTAGAACAGCGGGCCAGCTCAAGGGAGATCCAACACTGAACAGGGGTCCTTAGTCCACTTTTATAGCCAGGGTACCAGGAGTTGGGTAGGGGTCTTATGCTTCGCTTGCTGATTGGATGAGGCGTGTATACTGGGTGGGGGAAGAGTAGGGCAGACACCTTCTCCCTGTGGGGTAGGAGGGGAGTCGGGTGATACTGTTCCATTAATAGTTACAGCATGGGGGAGGGAAGGACGATAGGGTCTGGGTTTTCCATTCCTGCGTTCCAAGACCCTCCTTGGTTATCTGCTCTTTCATCCTTGGCTCACCACAGTTGAGTCAGTTACTCATTAAGTAGATAAAAGAGTCTGCTTGTGTAGCGTATATGTAAGGGCAATGAAAGCTTCTGCTTGTGGAGCATATATGTAAAGTGAGGTGTGTGAACCAGAGTTTAAGACCAGAACTCTACTCCATGGCTCAGGACATCTCTTTCTCTCTCTCTCCCCAGTTTGACTGAGATACAATTGACATACAGCACTGTATCAGTTTAAGGTATATAAATAATGATTTTACTTACATCATGAGATGATGACAACAATAGCTTTAGTGAACATCCATCATCTTATATAGATACATTAAAGAAATAGAAAAAAAATTTTTTTCTTTGTAATGAGAACTCAGGATTTACTCTCTTAACTTTCATATATAATGAACAACAGTATTGTTATAAAGTCCAAGCTTGCTCTGCTCACCACTCGATAGGCCAATAAATCAGAGAGAAGTGTTGAGGCAAGGAATATGACTTGATTCAGAAAACTGGCTGACGGAGAATTTGGCAGATTAGTGTCTCAAAATAACCATCTTGTCTGGTCCTGGATGTCAGTTTCTTTTATGGATCAGAGGTGGGGGAGATGAGGAAACAGAGTAGAAAGACCATTTAATTCTCGCAAATATCTCCTAGGCAGGGGGATGTGTCAGTTTCATTTTCTTACAGCCATTTCACAGGTCATGTGAAATGGAGTATCTTCTGCCACATCAATGAACAAGGATGTCACAGTTGTCTGTGATTCTGGCCTCCTAAACAAGACTTTCTGAGCCAGGCTGACAAGTGGCCCTGCTCTTTACACAAGAAACTTAAGGATGTCACAGTCATTCACAGGTGGGCAGGGTCAGGTTTCTCCCCAGTGAGCTAAACAAAGACACTTTAGGTGAGTGTCAGGCAGAGAGGGGTAGGGTTCCCTTAGGCAGGTTATTATGCATGCTTTTATAACAAAAGCGACTCCACGAGGGTGAGAAACAAATTCAACGGAGTTAAATTTAACCCTTCCCGATTACATCAGTTCTCCCAGTCTGTGAGTGTATCTTTCCATTTATTTGTGTCATTTTCAATGTCTTTTATCAGTGTCTTACAGTTTTCAGAGTACAGGCTTTTTATCTTCTTTTTAAAATTTTTTTATTTTATTTATGTTTGGTTGTGCTGGGTCTTTGTTGCTGCAAGGGCTTTCTCCAGTTGTGGAGAGCAGGGGCTGCTCTGGTCCCCGTCTGTGAGCTTCTCACGGCAGTGACCTCTCTTGTTGCGGAGGGTGGGCTCTGGAGTGCCAGGGCTTCTGTAGCTGTGGCTCCAGGGGCCTCGCAAGAAAGTGAAAGTCAAAGTCGCTCAGTTGTGTCCAACTCTGAGACCCCGTGGACTATACAGTCCATGGAATTTTCCAGGGCAGAATCCTAGAGTGGGTAGCTGTTCCCTTCTCCAGAGGATCTTCCCAACCCAGGGATCGAACCCACATCTCTTACGTCCCCTGCGTTGGCAGGCAGATTCTTTACCACTGCACCACCAACATCTATGTCTTAAAATGTCTCATTAACAAAATCACATCAATATCTGTGACATTCAGAGAGACATGATATATTTATTATAAAATATGGACATGATGTGTCCTTGCTCTTGCTTTCTTAGGAGGTGTGGGTGAGGGAGTGTCTTCAGTTCGGACAGGATCAAGGGTGTCAGCATTTGGGGAAGGAAAAGGAACCTGATCGGGAACCACTCTTTTCATCAATGTTGCTCTGGAGCTCTGTGGGGTATTTTCCCCTCCCTGAGTGACAATTGTATTGATGCATGAAGTAAATAAGAAAATACTCTCTATGTGTGCATTTATTGATGATTTTTTATGCTTTCCACTTGCCAGTTATGTGCTGGGGGCCCCATGAAGGCCCAGGGGCAGGACCTGAAGCATTCATTAGAAACAAGAAGCTGAGACCATCTGTAGTGTTTTTTCTGCTGCTCAAAGGGATTGTCATTTGTGAAAACCCAAGCCCAACTCATTGAAGCCACGGTACTAGACATTTGGCTTCCAAAATGGTTTAAAAATCCTGTTTCTAAGTCCCATCTTAAAAAGGACTTGAGTTCAGGAAGACTTTTGGAAGGCGGAAAACACCCGTTAGAGCTGGAAAATCTTACTGTTTCCTTTACTGGTTTCTCTTTCTCTATTTTTTTAAATGTCTGGAATATGCATTTTGTAGGTCTGGGAGGAAAAGTTAATCTCTGCTTCACTTCTTTGCAGTTCCCAGATAGGGTAATTTGCTTTTAAGCTCCAGGAAAATAGCTGCGGGAACTATTGGAGAAGTTTCTCTCAGCACTTTGAACACAGAAATCTTTTGTGAGTGAGTAAGTGCAGTGCCCTTGGGAGAATTTCCAGGAATTTATGACTGCTGGATTTATCTACCCCAGGGAAGATGCAGTCATCCCCATTTTGGAGAACTCTATGACTAGACTGAGGCAAGTTTCCCTTTGCATATAGGGAAATTTAGGAGAAAGTGGGGTGGCGTGGGCTAGAGGGAAACTCATGAATATCGTGAATGAAATTTGTGTCATTCACAGAAAATTTGAGGCCCATCATCCTCTGTGCTCAGCTCCAAAGTGTAAAGTCACATAGAGGCCTGTCTTCAAGGAGCTCAGAGATGAACGGGTGAGACATTTCATGTGATGCTTGGGTTGAGTGGGTCTCAGGGGAGATCTCAGCTGAGTCCTGAGGTGGGGCTCTTAGACCGAGAGAGGTGGAGGAAAGGGCTTTCGCCTTGTGGACTGCCCCCTGCCCACACATGAGGCAGGCCGGGGCCTGTGAGTGCCTCGGGATGACCACAGGGAGGAGGAGGGTGAGGCTGCAAAGAGACGGCAGCCCAGGAGAGGGGCAGCCCAGGAGCCCAAAGCCCCTTCTGTGCTGGGGGAGGAACCAGACGCCTCCGCGGCTCTCCACAGCGACGCGGGGGTCCTGAGTGAGGAGGGGGCTTTCCAAAGGGGCTTATTTTTTTAGACTTAATATTTTATCTTACAAAATTTAAAAATTCTCATTGGAGAAACTGTGGAGGTGGGAAAGGAGTCAAGAGAAAATATAAATCAGCTCTAATTTCACCACACAGAGATCACCATTGCTAGTATTTTGGTATATATGGTGTAGAAGTTTTTGCATGTTTGTGATCATTTATATATAAAACTACATTTTTCTTTTAATACTAATTCCTGGGTATTTTATTGCTTTCTATTCTTTTTTATGAATAACATGTGAAATGGGAATTGCCTGGTGGTCCAGTGGTTAGGATTCTGCACTCTCACTCTTGAGGACCTGGGTTCGATCCCTGGTTGGGGAGCTAAGATCTCTCAAGCTGTAGGGTGTGGCCTTAATAAATAAATATATTAATTAATTAATATTTAAAATGTGAAATTATTTTAGATTTATTGAAGGCTGTGCAAGAGTTCCTGTATGTCCTTCACTGAGCTGTCCCTATTAGCATTTTACCTTCTAACTCTCATCTCTGTCAAATGTCTTTAGTTTCTTCCCTCACATTTCCCCTGAGATTTCTAAAGTGACTGGTAACTAAACTGAAACACTGACCTTTAGTCCTGTGAGACTCAACTGCACCTGGCCACAGCTCTCCTGCGGTCACCAGATGGGCCTGGAGGAGCGGGATTCTGGGCGGAAGCAGGCCTGGGGGGGCCGTGCTGCTGGTCAGATGGCACCCTGGGACCCTCGGCCTGGCCTAGGGGGTGCCGTGCTGCTGGTCAGATGGTGCCCTGGGACCCTCGGCCTGGCCTGGCAGAAGCAACGCTGCGCATGGCTTCCAGGGGAGTGCTTACTTGCTAAGATGTTGATTAGTCATCTGCTCGTGCTTCTCCTTATAGTTTAGAAAAGCAATAAAACAGTTTCTGCATGATCTTGACCAGCTTAAACCCAGAGTCTGATCCAGCATTTACTGGCATTGCTCAAAGCCAATACAGAATGATTTACGATCTGCTCTAAAGTCCTGGGGTAAATCACTCTGTCCTCACAGATCGTCCAAGCAAAGCATTTAGTGCTGGCGAAAGTCATCACTCATGATGGAAACAGCCATCCCCAAGCCCAGTCCTGGACTCTGTACCTTCACCATCCAGTGTGAGCTCTTCCTTTGAAAAACGCGCTTAGGCATTTTTTGTTCTTTCTTAGGACCATTTTCATGTTGTGTGTGTGTGTGTGTGTGCATTTCTTATCCTCTTCATTTTTACACAGTTCCCAGAACAGTACCCAGTTATTACATGATAAATAATTTTTTTCATTTAAATTTATTATTTCTACACCCTGTCCCTTGGAGAAGTCATGGAGGCCCACAGCTTCTACAAATATATTTTAGTAATACATTTCAGTATGTAAATTGTGAGATCTCCAGCTGCTTCCTAACTAGTTCTACATTAATAATCTAATTTATAGTTTAGACCCAATAATTAGATCTAGTAATCTAGTTTATAATATGCAAATTACAAAAAGAATTACACTGGGAAAAACCCCTCTTTCAGTCTCTTCCTGTGATGGGCTGAGCTGCATCCCCTCCATATTCAGAAGTTGAAGTCCTAACCCTTAGTACCTGAGACTATGACTGTTTGGAGATGGGGTCCTTGAAGAGGTGAATGAGGTAAAATGGGGTCACCCAGGTGGGCTCTAATCTACCATGACTAGGTGCCCCAGTAACAGGAGGAGATTAGGATGCAGGCAAGCACAGAGGGGAGACGGCTTTCTGCAAGCTGCGGAGAGAGACCTCAGGGGAACCAATGCAGGTGACACCTTGATTTTGGACTTCTTGCCTCAAAGCTGTAAGGGACTACCTTTATTAAGCCGCAAGGTCTGTGGTACTCGTGGGACAGCAAAGCAGAGAGTACGCTTCCTCACCCAGACTTCGAGCTGGCTTTCCCTGGGCACCTCCCGAGAACCCTTCCGCCGCCGCTACCCCGCTCTAGGCACACATACCTGAGGCCTCCTTTCCAGCTCTCAGCTTTTGATCATCACTAAATGTGTGCTGTGTGTTTTTCCTCTTTTCCAGCTCTCAGCTTTTGATCATCACTAAATGTGTGCTATGTGTTCTTCCTCCGTCTCACTGGCACTGCTGTTGTTCTAATCCATCTCGGTCTTCAGCCTTACTTAACAGTCTGCACGCATTCCTCTTCATACACAGATCTCCACCTCTGATTTCTTTTTTAGCACGCGCCCAAATGTTTCCTGGTGCATCACGCACTGAATGATCACCGTCAGACCACGTTTTAGCTCACATTATTACCTCTGCAGGGGGCGCCCTTTCTTCCATTCTCTGTGGCCTGGTCATCTGTGGCTCTGGACGTGTAAGTCCACATCTTCTTGCTCACTTCTCATTTGACCTCTACTTCTGACTTTGGTGTATGTCCTTAACATTCCTAGTCTCAACCTCTTTCTGATCTTTCTGCTCTTTTTCTACACCAGCTGTAGTTTAGAGCAGGAATTGTCAACCTTTTTGACACCAGGGACTAGTATCATGGAAGACAATTTTTCCACAGACCAGGGGGAGTGGGGATGGTTTCACCTCCATGCATTGGAGAAGGAAATGGCAACCCACTCCAGTGTTCTTGCCTGGAAAACCCCAGGGACGGCGGAGCCTGGTGGGCTGCCTCGCACAGAGTCGGACACGACTGAAGCGACTTAGCAGCAGCAGCAGCAGCAGCAGCAGCGAGTTACATTTATTGCGCACTTTATTTCTAACCCAGTGCCACTGTTGATTTGACAGGAGGTATCAGTCTATGGTAGGTTGGGTACCCCTGGTATAGAATATTAAATTAATTTTGACTACCCCCTGATGCTTCTAACCAACGAGGTGCTTCTCCTTGTAACCTACTACAGATACAGGTGGCAGACACTGACCATTCACATAGGGTCACGTTAGAAGTTTTGATTGAGCCTCGGTCTTTTATTATCTTTGAATCTTTGGGAGAGCGGTATAACATTTTTCCGGTCTCGGCTCTAAAGTGAAGTTTGTTGTTTAGTTGCTAAGTCATGTCTGACTCTTTGCGACCCCATGGACTGCAGTACGCCAGGCTCCCTGTCCATCACTATCTCCTGGAGTTTGCTCAGACTCGTGTCCATCAAGTCGGTGATGCCATCCAGTCGTCTCATCCTCAGTCGCCCCTTTCTCCTCCTGGCCTCAATCTTTCCCAGCATCAGGGTCTTTTCCAATGAGTTGGCTCTTTGCATCAGGTGGCCAAAATATTGGAGCTTCAGCATCAGTCCTTCCAGTGAATATTCAGGATTGATTTCCTTTAGGATTGACTGGTTTGAAGTGTAGATAAGAGTATTTAATTTCACTTGAGCTTTATGAAGAAAAACATTAAATATATTAAAATTTGTAAGGCACTAAGAAATCACTCTCTGGGGTTATTTGCTCGTTGGCCTTCCTGAAATTTCCCATATTGCCGTTTATTGCCACTGGTCCTGTCTTCCCAAGGACCTGGTAACCTCTTTGTGAACTCAGATCATGTATTCTTTCTGACTCCTAGAGCACCTAGTTGTTTCTTAATAAATATTGAAAAAATTTAAAAAGCTAAGTCATAAAATCACAGAAGATGAAAAACCTTACAAGCAGGGTGATTATTCATCCACTTTACCTGTTCTGGTTTATCCTTGTTTCCCTAGCATGGTTACTGTAGCACCCTCCTCACTCTCAAAAATGGGCTTATCTGGGAAATAAATCATATGGTCGCCCTCACCATGAATAAATGCTTAAACAGAATTGTGGTAGTTTATTTCATGAGGACAAAAGGCCACAGGGCAAACTTCCTTTGCAAGAAGAAAAGCCTGAAGATAAATACAAATGAATCCAAAAGTAAGACTTCTATTTGGGAGAATAGTTCAGCTAATGGACATTATAAAGCCCACGGATAAATGGATTTCCCTTAAATGTTTGGATGTCAAATAAGATAAACTAGCTGCACTTTGCTGCAATATTGCCAAGTTTAGCCTTTAACTCTTGGAAGATAACACCTGGAGGCTTTACCACTCAAAAGTTATTAATTGAACTGCTAAAATGTGTGTTGTCAAAATAAAGATGTCGATATTCTGATTTTAAATAGTTTTTTTGTTTTAAATTACCCAAGTAATACATGTACACATTTGTGTTATGTATAGTTAAATTGATTGTCAAACTATAAGGTAAAAAAAAAAATTCTCCCCTGCCATTATCTCTTACCCACCCAATCTCATTTTTCCACATGTAGGCCAATTTTAACCAAAAATTACACAAAATAAAGATTGAGTACAACTAAATTATAAGTATGAAAATGTCCTATAAATATAAAATTAGTAATTTTTAATAGATAGTCAGTATCAAGAAGACAATTTGGCAAAAGCATCAAAGTGTCAAACATACATATTCTTTGACTCAGAAATTTCAATTCAAAGAAATGGTTACACCATTATACACAATGTATACATGAGACTATTCACTGAAAGGGACTTCCCTGTTGGTCCAATGGTTAAGACTCCCTGCTGTCAATGCAGGGGGACTGGGCTTGATCCCTGGTTGGGGAACTAGATCCCATATATCACAATTAAGAGCTTGCATGCCACAATTATAAAAAAGAAAAAAAAAGACAATATTCATTGCAGTGCAGTTTGTACTAATGAAAATCTACATGTGATTTAATGTAACATTAACAAGAAATTGGTTAAATACATTATGGTATAATTATGCAGTGGAGTAACATGGAGTCATTAAAGATGATGATATAGTACTACATTTGTTGATAGGAAGAGAGCTCCTATTAGTATTAGTTTCACAGTCAATAAGTTCAGTCACTCAGTCATGTCTGACTCTTTGCAACCCCAAGGACTACAGCATGCCAGGCTCCCTGTCCATCACCAACTCCTGGAGCTTGCTGAAACTCAGGTCCATCAAGTCGGTGATACCATCCAACAACCTCATCCTCTGTCATCATCCCCTTCTCCTCCTGCCTTCAACCTTTACCAGCATCAGGGTCTTTTCCACTGAGTTAGTTCTTCCCATCAGTGGCCAAAGTATTGGAGCTTCAGCTTCAGCATCAGTCCATTCAACAAATATTCAGGACTGATTTCCTTTACAATTGACTGGTTTTGTCTCCTTGCAGTCCAAGGGACTCTTTTAAGAGTCTTCTCTAACACCACAGTTCAAAAGCATCAATTCTTCAGCACTCAGTTTTCTTTATGGTCCAACTCTCACATCCATACATGACTACTAGAAAAACCATAGCTTAGACTACACAAATCTTTGTTGGTAAAGTAATGTCTATGCTTTTTAATATGGTGTCTAGGTTAGTCCTAGCTTATCTTCCAAGGAGCAAGCATCTTTTAATTTCATGGCTGCAGTAACCATCTGTGGTGATTTTGGAGCCTAAGAAAATAAAGTCTGTCACTGTTTCCGTTGTTTCCCCATTTATTTGCCATGAAGTGATAATATGTAGCTAAATGAGCAAAAGCAGACTCAAAAGAGTTTATATAGTGTGACTATATTTATATATATATATATATACACACATATATAAATATACACAAATAAGCACACATTATACATATACAAATAGACTTTAGACATTTATATATTTCCATTAAAAACACATGGAGGCAGAGGTGGCCAAGATGATGGAGTAAGAAGACCCTGAGCTCACCTCCCACGGACACACCAAAGTTACAATTACTTTCAGAGCAACTACCTATGGAATGACTAGACTAGCAGAAAAGATTTTCCACAAATAAAAGATATAAAGAAGGAGCCACAATGAGATAGGTAGGAGGGATGGAGATTTGGTCTAATCAGGACTGACACCTCCAGGGATGGGATGTACAGATGGGACGTGATGTATAATTTGACAATTGTAAGCGGTTCTCCCCAAGGAGTAAGAGGCCCAAACCCTTCATTAGGCTCTCCAGAACAAAGATCCTAATTGAGGTGATGTGCTCACAAAATACTTGCCTTTAAAAACCAGCAAGACTTATGTTGGGAGAATCAGAGGGCTGTAGGAAATAGAGACTCTGCTCTTAAAGCGTTAATTGCTCAGTTGTGTCCGACTCTCCAGGCAAGAATACTGGAGTGGGTCTGCTCTTAAAGGGCATGTCCAAAATCTGACATGTTCTCAGTCCCAGCAGAGGCAATGGCATGAAAGGAGCCTCTCAGACTCACTTGCTGATCTTGGAGAGCATTCTGGAGAGGCAGGAGGCAGCTTGGACTCCTCTTGGGGACAAAGTTGTTGGTGACAGCTATTTTGGGAGCTTGATCTACGGAAACAACACTGGCGCTGTCAAATGCCATTTTGGAATTTTCCCTCCAGCTTAATAGTACCAGGGACCTGGCTCTGCCCACCAGCAGGGCAGCACCAGCCCCACGCTCCCGCTGAGACGTGGAGACAGCTGAATAGAGACCAGTCCCATCTTCTGAAGGGCACCAGCACCCCACCTACCAGGACAGCACAAGACATGATCTCACAGCTTACTGGGCCAGAGGCCAGCCCCTTACCAGCTCTCTCACATAGTTGGCCCTGCTACAACAGGGCTCAGTAGGGGCAGCCACAGAGCATATAGTTCTGGTGACCAGAGGGAAGTACGCTGCCGGGCCCCTATACAATGCCACTGTATGATGTCTCCTATAGAAGGCCAAAACTGAAAAGTGTAACCAACCCACCTAATATAATAAACACAGAGGATTAGGCAAAATGAGAAGACAGACGAATAGGCTTCAAACAAAGGAAAAAGACATAACTTCAGTAAAAGAGTTAAATGAAATGGAGATAAGCAAGTTACCCATAATGAGTTTAATGATTATAAAGATGCTCACTGAACTTGGGAGACTAATAGATGAACACAGCAATAACTTTATTAAAGAATTAGGAATTATAAAGAAGAACCAAACAGAGCTGAAGAATACAGTAACTGAAAGAAAAAAATAACCAGAAGGAATCAGCAGTAGATTTGATGATACAGAGGAATGGTTTGATGATCTGGAAGACAGAGCAGTGGAAATCATGCAAGAATAGAAAAGAAAAAACAATTTTTTTTTTTAAAAGAGAGTTTAAGAGACTTCTGAAACAACATCAGGTATATTAACATTCACAGTATAGGCACCTCAGAAGGAAAAGAAAGAGAGAACAAGGGGAAGATCACTTATTTGAAGAAATAATAGCTGGAAATTCCCTAATTTGGGAAAGAAAACAACATTCAGGTCCAGGAAGCATAGAGATACCCAAATAAGATAAACTCAAAGAGATCCACACCAAGACACATTATAATTAAAATGGCAAAAATTAAAGAGAAAAATCTTAAAGGCAGCAAGAGAAAAGACCAGTTACAGACAGGAGAACTCCCATAAGACTGTAAGCTGACTTTTCAGCAGAAACTTTGCAGCCAGAGGTAGTGGTATGATATAGTCAGTGATGAAAGGAAAAAAAACCTACAACCAATAATACTCTTCCCAGCATATTCTGATAGTCTTATCTGATACTCTATACTCTGATAGTCTTATCATTTAGATTTTAAGGAGAAATTAAGAGTTTCCCAAAAAAGCAAAAGCCAAAAGAGTTCTGCACCACTAAATTATCTTTGCTGCTAAGTCGCTTCAGTCGTGTCCAACTCTGTGTGACCCCATAGGTGGCGGCCCACCAGGCTCCCCCATCCCTGGGATTCTCCAGGCAAGAACACTGGAGTGGGTTGCCATTTCCTTCTCCAATGCATAAAAGTGAAGTCGCTCAGTCGTGTCTAACTCTTAGCAACCTCATGGACTGCAGCCTACCAGGGTCCTCCGTCCATACTGGAGTGGGTTGCCATTGCCTTCTCCAAATTAGCTATACTAGACGTGTTAAAGGGACTTCTCTAAATGGAAAAGAAAAGGTCACAATTAGAAATAAATAAGTTATGAAAGGAAAAATACCATTGATAATGGAAAACATCCAGTAAAGGTAGTAGATTAACAAAATATTAAGCTAGTAGAAAGGTTAAAAGACAAAAGTAGTAAAATTATCTATATCCACAATAAGTGCTTAAAGGATGCACAAAATAAAATATGTAAAAATGATGTTGAAGACATTAAACGTGAGGTGAAAAGTAGAAACGTAGGATGATTAGAATGCATTTGAGATAAACTGCTTAAAATAATCACATGTATGTATAACTTGTCTTGGTAACCAAAACCAAAAAATTTATCAAATAAATACACAAGCAAAAAAGAAAAAGGAATCCAAATATAACACTAGTCACTGAATCACAAGGTAAGACAGCAAAAGAGGAAGAAAGAAACAAAAAAGAACTACAAAACAACCTGAAAACAATTAACAAAATAGCAATAAGCACATACCTATCAATATTTACTTTAACTGTAAACGGACCAATGCTTCAGCTGAAAGATATTGAGTGGCTGAATGGATAAAAACCCAAGACCAACATATTTCCTGTCTGCAAGAGACTCACTTCAGATCTAGAAACACATAGAGACTGAAAAGTGAGGAGATGGAAAAAAGATATTCCATGCAAATAGGAATGAAAAGAAAGCAGGGGTAGCAATATCTATATCACAGAAAACAGACTCTAAAACAAAGACTGTAACAAGTGATACAGAAGGACATGATAAAGGGATTGATCCAATAAGGATTGTGGCATTTGTAACTGTCATGTGCCTCACAAAAGGAGACCTGAACCCATAAAGCAAATATTAGCAGACAGTAACAGTAATTGTAGAGGATTTTAACATCTTGCTTACATGGATGGACAGATCATCCAGACAAAAGATCAGTAAGGAGACACCAGCCTTAAATGCCCCAACAGAGTAGACAGAGTTATTGAATATATATAGAATGTTTCATTCCCAAACAGCAGAATATACATTCTTTTCAAGTGCACATAGGACATTCTCTAGGATAGACTGCATGCTAGGTCACAAAATAAGTCTCAAAAAGTTTAAGAAGACTGAAATTGTATCAAGCATTTTTTCTGAACACAACGGCATTAAGTTAGACCTTAATTAAAGAAGAAAATTGGAAAAAAAAAAGACAAAGACATGGAGGCTAGACAACATGCTACTAAACAACCAATGAGTCACTATAAAAAAAAATCAAAGTGGAAATACAAAAATACCTGGTGAAAAATGAAAATGGAAACACAATGATCCAAAAACTATGGAACACAGCAAAAGCAGTTCTAAGAGCAAAGTTTATATAATAGTGATACAAGTCTACCTCTGGAAACAAGAACATTTTTCAATAAAAAATCTACCTTTGTACCTTAAGAAACAAACAAAACCCAGGGTTAGTAAAGGGAAAGAAATCATAAAGATCAGAGAAGAAATAAATAAAATAGAGACTAAACCCCAGTTGAATAGAACAATGAACTATAAACTTGCTCTTTGAAAAGGTAAACAAATTGACAAATATTGAACCATACTCAACAAGAAAGAAAGAGGGCCCAAGTAAATAAAATCAGAAATGAAAGAGAAGAAATACAACTGACACCACAGAAATACAAAGAAAGGATCTCAGATAATACTACAATTAAATGCCAATAAAATTGAAAACCTAGAAGAAATGGATAAATTCCTAGAAAAGTGAATTTCTAGGAATTCATAGAAAATTCCTAGAAAAGTGAATCTTCTAAGACTGAATCAAGAAGAAATAGAAAATATGACATTACCAGTGCTGAAATTGAATCAGCAATCAAAAAACACCCAACAAACAAAAGCCCAGGACTAGCTAGTTTCAGGAGTTCTGCCAAACATTTAAAGAGTTGACACATATACTTCTCAGACTATTCCAAAAACTGAACAGGAGTGCTTCCAAACTCATTCTAAGAGGACAACATTACCCTGAACCAAAAGCAGACAACGACACTACAGAAAAAGAAAATGACAGGCCAACATCACTGATGAATATAGATGCAAAAATCCTCAATAGAATGTTAGCAGATGAATTCAACAATAATTTAAAAGTATCATACGCCATGATCAAGTGGGATTAATTGCAGGCATTCAAGGATGGTTCAACACTAGCAACTCAACCAAAATAGTATATCACATTAAGCAACTGAATAATAAAAACCACATGATCATCTCAATAGATGTAAAAAAAGCTTTTCTACAAAATTTGACATCCATTCATGATTAAAAGTTCTCAAAAAAGGGTATAGAGGGAACATACCTCAATATAAGAAAGGCCATATATAACAAACCTACAACCAGCATTATACTCCATGGTGAAAAGCTGGAAGCATTTCCTCTAAGATCCGAATAAGACAAGGATGTCCACTCTTGTCACTTTTCTTCAATATCATAGAGTGAGTCCTAAATCTCTCTTCTGTCAAAGGAAATAACTGGCATGAGAAAAGTCCAGTTATATATTTGATTGACAGCATGCATGCTATGGTTAGAATTACAATTCTTAACTTTGTTCTTAATGAACTGATTTTAGGGAAATAAAAAGAAAGTGTATGGAGGCAATAAAAGAAAATACAAATTTTCCAGACACTAACAGAAGGACTGTTTCTCTCTTTGCTTTACATCTCTTCTGGGTAGTAATTTTTATTTGCCAGAATCCTGGTGCTCATCCTCATGTGAGCAGGTCCACCGGCACTTTGACTCCTCATTTAAAAACTGAATGCATCAATTCCTTCCCACAAATGTGCCATCTATTCTTTCATTCCCCAACAGACCCCAAAACAAAACCATCCTCTCCAACACCCAGATTAAATAACCTGTAATTTTGATGGAAAGAATAGAACAGTGGGCACAACATTTTTTGTGGAA
>NW_011494842.1:1023118-1029537 GCF_000754665.1 Bison bison bison | reverse complement strand
GGATTCTGGCAATTTTCCAGACACTAACAGAAGGACTGTTTCTCTCCTTGCTTTACATCTCTTCTGGGTAGTAATTTTTATTTGCCAGAATCCTGGTGCTCATCCTCACGTGAGCAGGTCCACCGGCACTTTGACTCCTCATTTAAAACCTGAATGCATCAATTCCTTCCCACAAATGTGCCATCTATTCTTTCATTCCCCAACAGACCCCAAAACAAAACCATCCTCTCCAACACCCAGATTAAATAACCTGTAATTTTGATGGAAAGAATAGAACAGTGGGCACAACATTTTTTGTGGAAAGATATAATCCCGCCCAAATTGTACAACTTGAATTCAATCATAAGGAAAATTGGGCAAGCTACAGTGTCACTGGCCAGTCCTCCTCAGAAGTACCAAGGACACACAGGACAAGGAGTGGCTCAGGAGCAGCCCAATGTAAAGGAGACCGAGGAAGCAGGACGGCTGCATGGAATGCGGGGTCCCGGATGCGGAAGGCGAATGGCAGCGGGACCACGTCTTTGGGGTCAGTTGATAAAGGCTGATAGGCAGTTTTTGGTGCTGGTTTGTACTTTTTAATAAGCCTGAATTATTTCAAAGTGAAAAGTTTAAATGTAAATATCAGGTAAATATATACCAATTTGCAGACTGGCACTCAGTACTGGCAGAATGACAAGACCTAAGAACTGCACAGGAATGGGAGCGGCTGTGGGAAAGCTGGGCACCTACCGTTGTCGGGGAGGTGGCCCTGGAGGCAGGGCTGGACCAGACCCCAGAGGCGTGGACTCTTACCCTGGGAACAGAGTTTTAGCAGTGGCCAAACTGGGCCTTCCTGCAAGGCAGTGGATTTCTCTTCATTCTTCTCTCTTTCTAAATTATGAGAAACATTTTCTTCTTTTAAACAGTTGTCATTTTATTAAGCTATTCTCATTTGCATAAGATAACCATTAAATCCAAACACATACATTGCTATAGAAATTAAAGATAATGTACAGAAAGTATTAAAATAATGTTCAGAAAGTTCATTTTATCATAAAATACAGGAACGGTAAAAAACACCAAACAAATTAGAATCATCTGGACTCTGCCAACTAGAGGCCCAGCCTCCCCGTCCTGTTCTCCCATCTGTCATCAGGCACTGCCAACTCTGCTTCACACGAGTTCTTGCCCTGGGATTGGAATCAGAAGGCCTGGGTTCTTGTCCTGGTCTCATACTGTTGATACCAACCAGAATTCTTGGCCTTCCCCAATCAATAGAAATTGACCAGATGCTGGACAAGAAATTCAGGCAAGGCTTTACTGGGGCCTCTGCTGCAGCAGGGGGTAGTGAGAACAAGCAGGTTCCCTTGCCTGTTTGCTCCCTAAGGTTGGGGGAGCAAGCTGTTTCTTTACATGGGGTGAGGGTAGGGGTATGTCCAGGTGGGGCTGGAGGAGTGGCTTAGGTGGTTTGCCTGCCCCTTTGGTGGTGTTGGGTCCAGGGGGCAGGCACAGTGCCCAGCTTTTGCTTGGGTCTCTTCAAAAGTGGTAGTTGGGTTTTTTGGTCTCTTTGCTTCTTTTGTTCTGAATTTGCCCCAACTGCACACTCATGCAGTTATTTTTCATCCTTTACAGTTTCTTTGTATTTTGTTGTTCAGACAGGTTTGTCCAGATGCAAGCACAGCAACAAAGGTGCCCAGGTCCCAGCCTGTCCCACTGTGACTGTGACCGTTCTCTGAGGCTGGGCCCCTGTGTGCTGGGTTTGGGGACTGGGCAGTAGATGGGCCCAGGTCCCCTGCATGTGAGTTACTGTGTATCTAATGGTTTGATTTCAATCTTCCTTCCAATACAAGTAAAGAGGCTGTTGGTTTCTTGATAAGTTGACAATAAATGAGCACATTTCTCAAACAGAGGTATTAGTTTTCTGAATAAATCTCAGTTTAAACTTGTCATCTTCCGTCCTAGCACAGTTCTGGTCTTACCTTTAGAAACAACAGTCCTCATCTGCAAGCAGAGATGCAAAATTGGACGTCTTCCAACTGCCTGTGAGTAGTTGGGGATGACCACAGGGAAGAGGAAGAAGAGGCTGAAGAGGGAGGTGCAGCCCATGAATTGTGAAGCCCTTTCTCTCTTGTGCTGAGAAATTGGAGGCAGCAGCAGCTGCTGGGACCCTTAATGGCTGCTCTCTGCCTCAACTTGTGCAAGGTACTGATTGGTATTAAAGCACCTCAATTAAAAGGATTTCCCTCTAATCAAAAGGGGACAGGGAGGGAGGGTCACCAGTTATCTTTGCCATCCTACTATTATATCATTGTTGGTGAGAGTAGCTGAATTTGGAAAAGAAGGTAGTTGGTTTCAAACATGTGGAGTGAGTAGCCTTCCCTTCTCCAGAGATCTTCCCAACCCAGGGATTGAACCCAGGTCTCCCGCATTGTGGGCGGATCCTTTACCAGCTGAGCCACAATGGAAGCCCAAGGACACTGGAGTGGGTAGCTTATCCCTTCTCCAGCAGATCTTCCCGACTCAGGAATCAAACCCAGGTCTCCTGCATTGCAGGTGGATTCTTTACCAACTGAACTATCAGGGAGGCCCTTGTGATGTTTTACGGTTTTTTTTTTGTTTGTTTGTTGTTGTTTTTTACCCCTTAAAGGTTTTTGTTACAAGAGATAGAAATGATGTCTATCTATCTCAAGCACAGGATAGCCATTGTTAAGACCCCTTTTCTTCTGAGCTTCATTATCCTCTCCTTTTAAATTCTCCTGCCAGGGCTAAAACTTCTGTTGGCCCTGAGCTCAAATCATTGTCTACTACAGTAGTCTTATGAATGGGAGAACAGCCCTAGAAGTGTCATACCTGATGATTTGAAATGATCTTAGAATGACGTGGGGAAAGCCTGTGAGTCAGAGTCTGATCTCTCTGTAAAGTCCAGAATGAATAAAGAGTGCAACCTGATGCAATTCTGGTTGTTTACCTTTGCTGTCTCCATGGCAACCACTCAAGATAGATATTTCAGAAGATACTCCCAGTTACTGGCTGGGCTAGAACCTTCTATGACTAAGAAAGAACCTTCAACGACTAAGAAAGAACCTTCAACCTCCACCCTTAGGGGTCTCAAGAGTCTTGCTTCCAAATCTGAACTGATTTCACTTCCAAATTTGAGATACCAAATATGTAACATTGCCTCATCTGGGCCTTTTATAACATCCTGAAGGGCAAAAAAAAAAAAAAACCACCAAAAACCCAACAACCTTTAAATACAAATATTTGCTAAATAGTTACTATGTAGTTTAGTTTTTTAAGCAGAATTACTTTTTAATATATATAAAAGTAGAATATATATGTATTCTATATATATATATGGGTGTGTGTATATGTGTGTGAAAAGTGAAAGTGTTAGTGGCTCAGTTGTGTCTGACTCTGTTCAGCCCCATAGACTGTAGCTTGCCAAGTTCCTCTGTCCATGGAATTCTCCAGGCAAGAATACTGGTGGGTAGCCATTCTCTTCTCCAGGGGATCTTCTTGACCCAGGGACTGAACCTGGGTCTCCTGCATTGCAGGCAGATTCTTTACCGTCTGAGCCACCAGGGAAGCCCTGTGGGATCTAGTTCCCTGACTAGGGATCAAACCTGGGTCCCCTGCGTTGGGAGCATGAAGTCTTAACTAGATCACCACTAGACCACCAGGGAAATTATTTATGTGCATATGTATATATATATTTTTTTCATTCCAAGTTATTTAGCTCTTGAATTTTTAAGTATTCCACCTTAGTTCATCCTTGAATCATTAAGTTTTGCTTTTACAGTGTTTTCTCAGAATTTCATTGATTTCAAGGTAGCTATTGAATTTTAAGTAGTATATTAAAAACTAGGGTGTCCAAAAGAGATATGAAAATTGTTTCTTGGTTATCCATATGTTACTAAAAGGTAAAAATAGAAAATTTCTTAGCAATGAATGTATTGTGTTTATTTCTCAAAGACTCAAGGTATTATGTTTATTTCTCAAAGACTGTTAAAACACATTTTTATACTTTAATATTTTGTAAATCCATTAGGGTTAATGGATGTTCTAAACTACCTTGAGCCATTATCAAGAGTGCTTTTAAATCACATTGTTTATCTCCCACAGAATAAACACTTCAAAGACCCAGTACTTCTATCCCTAAGCCAATACATTCTGGAAATAACTCGGTCATAAAAGTCCATTATCCTTAATTCCAATATAATAATTTCTGGAGTAGAAAGTAATAACTGACTTTTAAATTAAAAAAATTTTAAATTTAAATTAATTTTACATTTCTAAATTTGTTGAAAACTGTTTTAAATCACTGTGAGAAGCATTTATCCTGAGTAGCATAAATCAAAAGTATTCCTGTAATCTAATTTATGATTAGACTACATCTCTCAAACTCAGATAATGTAAAGAAGCCCTTAAGAGGAACAAAATTTTCGAGGATACCCAGAGTTGATGTCCTTGTTCTTGTTACAATAGTTTTTTATATGTGAATAGCTAAGTGTATTAGTCACTCAGTCCTGTCTGACTCTTTGTGACCCTAAGGTCTGCAGCCCACCAGGCTCCTCTGTCCATGGAATTATCTAGGCAAGAATAATGGAGTGGGTAGCCATTCCCTTCTCAAGGGGATGACCCAGGGATCAAACCTGCATCTCCTGCACTGGCAGGCAAATCCTTTACCATCTGAGCCACCAGGGAAACCATGTGAGTAACTAACAAATCTCCCCAAACCTAAATACCTTTACATGTTAAACACAGACAAAATTGAAAAGCTGATAGAATTGCAATTTTGCCTGAGGCTACTCAGTTGTGTCTAGTTCTTTGTGACCCCATGGACTATAGCCGAACAGGCTCCTCTGTCCTTGGGATTTTCCAGGCAAGAACACTGGGCTAGGTTGCTATTTCCTCCTCCAGGGGATCTTCCCAACCCAGGAATTGAAATCCAGTCTCCTGCATTGGCAGGCATATTCTTTACCACTGTGTCACCTGAGAAGCCTAGAATTCCAATGAACAATAGTAATTTGATTTGCTAGATGATGTTTTACTAAAATTAAAGAGTATATGTTGAGGTTAATGATGAAAGATTTAGTCACTTTTTTCAGTTCAGTTCAGTTCAGTCCCTCATTCGTGTCTGACTCTTTGCGACCCCATGGACTGCAGCATGCCAGGCATTGCTGTCCATCACCAATTCCCAGACTCTACTCAAACCCATGTCCATTGAATCGGTGATGCCATCCAAACATCTCATCCTCTGTCGTTCCCTTCTCCTCCTGTCTTCAATCTTTCCCAGCATCAGGGTCTTTTCAAATGAGTTAGCTCTTCACATCAGGTGGCCAAAGTACTAGAGTTTCAGCTTCAACATCAGTCCTTCCAATGAACACCCAGGACTGATCTCATTTAGGATAGAGGTTGGATCTCCTTGCAGTTCAAGGGGCTCTCAAGAGTCTTCTCCAACACCACAGTTCAAAAGCATCAATTCTTTGGTGCTCAGCTTTCTTTACAGTCCACCTCTCACATCCATACATGACCACTGGAAAAACCATAGCTTTGACTAGACGGACCTTTGTTCACAAAGTAATGTCTCTGCTTTTGAATATGCTATCTAGGTTGGTCATAACTTTTCTTCTAAGCAGCAAGCATCTTTTAATTTCATGGCTGCAGTCACCATCTGCAGTGATTTTGGAGCCCCCAAAACTAATGTCTGTCACTGTTTCCACTGTTTCCCCATCTATTTCCCATGAAGTGATGGGACCAGATGCCATGATCTTAGTTTTCTGAATGTTGAGATTTGAGCCAACTTTTTCACTCTTCTCTTTCACTTTCATCAAGAGGCTCTTTAGTTCTTCGATTTCTGCCATGAGGGTGGTGTCATCTGCATATCTGACATTGTTGATATTTTTCCCAACAATCTTGATTCCAGCTTCAGCTTCATCAACCCAGGATTTCACATGATGTACACTGCATATAAGTTAAATAAGCAGGGTGACAATATACAGCCTTGATGAACTCCTTTTCCTATTTGGAACCAGTCTGTTGTTCGATGTCCAGTTCTAACTGTTGCTTTCTGACCTGCATACAGATTTCTCAAGAGGCAGGTCAGGTGGTCTGGTATTCCCATCTCTTGAAGAATTTCCCACAGTTTGTTGTGATCCACACAGTCAAAGGCTTTGGCATAGTCAATAAAGCAGAAGTAGATGTTTTTCTGGAACTCTCTTGCTTTTTTGATGATCCAATGGATATTGGCAATTTGGTCTTTGGTTCCTCTGCCTTTTCTAAAGCCAGCTTGAACATCTGGAAGTTCACAGTTCACATACTGTTGAAGCCTGGCTTGGAGAATTTTGAGCATTACTTTGCTAGCCTGTGAGATGAGTGCAATTGTGTGGTAGATTGAGCATTCTTTGGCATTGCCTTTCTTTGGGATTGGAATGAAAACT
>NW_011494842.1:1022666-1023018 GCF_000754665.1 Bison bison bison | reverse complement strand
CCTACTTTCTTCAATTTAAGTCTGAAATTGGCAATAAGGAGTTCATGGTCTGAGCCACAGTCAGCTCCTAGTCTTGTTTTTGCTGACTGTATAGAGCTTCTTCATCTTTGGCTGCAAAGAATACAATCAATCTGATTTTGGTATTAACCATCTGGTGATGCCCATGTGTAGAGTCTTCTTTGTGTTATTGGAAGAAGGTGTTTGCTATGACCAGTGTGTTCTCTTGCCAAACTCTATTAGCCTTTGCCCTGCTTCATTCCGTATTCCAAGGCCAAATTTGCCTGTTATTCCAGGTGTTTCTTGACTTCCTACTTTTGCATTCCAGTCCCCTATAATGAACGGAGAAGGCAAT
>NW_011494842.1:1021795-1022566 GCF_000754665.1 Bison bison bison | reverse complement strand
TTGGCAATTTGGTCTTTGGTTCCTCTGCCTTTTCTAAAGCCAGCTTGAACATCTGGAAGTTCACAGTTCACATACTGTTGAAGCCTGGCTTGGAGAATTTTGAGCATTACTTTGCTAGCCTGTGAGATGAGTGCAATTGTGTGGTAGATTGAGCATTCTTTGGCATTGCCTTTCTTTGGGATTGGAATGAAAACTGACCTTTTCCAGTCCTGTGGCCACTGTTCAGTTTTCCAAATTTGCTGGTATATTGAGTGCAGCTCTTTCACAGCATCATCTTTTAGGATTTGAAATAGCTCAACTGGAATTCCATCACCTCCACTAGCTTTGTTTGGAGTGATGCTTCCTAAGGCCCAGTAGGCTTCACATTCCAGGATGTCTGGCTCTAGATGAGTGATCACACCATCATGGTTATGTGTATCATGAAGATCTTTTTTGTATAGTTCTTCTGTGTATTCTTGCCATCCCTTCTTAATATCTTCTGCTTCTGTTAGGTCCATACCATTTCTGTCCTTTATTGTGCCCATGTTTGCATGAAATGTTCCCTTGGTATCTCTAATTTTCTTGAAGAGATCTCTAGCCTTTCCCATTCTATTGTTTTCCTTTATTTGTTTGCATTGATCACTGAGGAAGGCTTTCTTATCTCTCCTTGCTATTCTTTGGAACTCTGCATTCAGATGAGTATATCTTTCCTTTTCTCCTTTGCCTTTAGGTTCTCTTCTTTTCACAGCTATTTGTAAGGCCTCCTCAGACAACCATTTTGCCTTTCTTTTT
>NW_011494842.1:1021162-1021695 GCF_000754665.1 Bison bison bison | reverse complement strand
TTCCGTATTCCAAGGCCAAATTTGCCTGTTATTCCAGGTGTTTCTTGACTTCCTACTTTTGCATTCCAGTCCCCTATAATGAACGGAGAAGGCAATGGCAAGCCACTCCAGTACTCTTGCCTAGAAAATCCCATGGATGGAGGAGCCTGGTAGGCTGCAGTCCATGGGGTCTATACGAGTTGGACACGACTGAGAGATTTCACTTTCACTTTTCACTTTAACGCAATGGAGAAGGAAATGGCAACCCACTCCAGTGTTCTTGCCTGGAGAATCCCAGGGACGGCAGAGTCGGGTGGGCTGCCGTCTATGGGGTCGCACAGAGACGGACACGACTGAAGTGACTTAGCAGCCTCTATAATAAAAATGACATCTTTTTTGGGTATTAGTTCTAGAAGGTTATAGATCTTCATAGAACTGTTCAACTTCAGCTTCTTCAGCATTACTGGTCGGGGCATAGACTTAGATTACTGTGATATTGAATGGTTTGCCTTGGAAATGAACAGAGATCATTCTGTCATTTTTGAGTATTGCAT
>NW_011494842.1:1020330-1020884 GCF_000754665.1 Bison bison bison | reverse complement strand
TCACCTCAGATATGCAGATGACACTACCCTTATGGCACAAAGTGAAGAGGAACTAAAGAGCCTCTTGATGAAAGTGAAAGTGGAGAGTGAAAAAGATGGCTTAAAGCTCAACATTCAGAAAATGAAGATCATGGCATCTGGTTCCATCACTTCATGGGAAATAGATGGGGAAACAGTGGAAACAGTGTAAGACTTTATTTTTCTGGGCTCTAAATCACTGCAGATGGTGACTGCAGCCATGAAATTAAAAAACGCTTACTCTTTGGAAGAAAAGTTATGATCAACCTAGATACCATATTGAAAAGCAGAGACATTACTTTGCCAACAAAGGTCCGTCTAGTCAGGGCTATGGTTTTTCCAGTGGTCATGTATGGATGTGAGAGTTGGACTGTGAAGAAAGCTGAGCGTTGAAGAATTGATGCTTTTGAACTGTGGTGTTGGAGAAGACTCTGATGCTGGGAGGGATTGGGAGCAGGAGGAGAAGGGGATGACAGAGGATGAGATGGCTGGATGGCATCACTGACTTGATGGACGTGAGTCTGAGTGAACTCCGG
>NW_011494842.1:1019474-1020230 GCF_000754665.1 Bison bison bison | reverse complement strand
ATAGATCTTCATAGAACTGTTCAACTTCAGCTTCTTCAGCATTACTGGTCGGGGCATAGACTTAGATTACTGTGATATTGAATGGTTTGCCTTGGAAATGAACAGAGATCATTCTGTCATTTTTGAGATTGCATACAAGTACCACATTTCAGACTCTTTTGTTGACTGTGATGGCTACTTCATTTCTTCTAAGGGATTCTTGCCCACAGTAGTAGATATAATGGTCATCTGAGTTAAATTCACCCATTCAAGTCCATTTTAGTTTGTTGATTCCTAAAGTGTCGATATTCACACTTGCCATTTCCTGTTTGACCACTTGCAATTTGCCTTGATTCATGGACCTAACATTCCAGCATCTCATCTCACACGCTAGTAAAGTAATGCTCAAAATTCTCCAAGCCAGGCTTCAGCAGTACATGAACTGTGAACTTCCAGATGTTCAAGCTGGTTTTAGAAAAGGCACGAGGAACCAGAGATCAAATTGCCAACATCCGTTGGATCATGGAAAAAGCAAGAGAGTTACAGAAAAACATCTATTTCTGCTTTATTGACTATGCCAAAGCCTTTGACTATGTGGATCACAATAAACTGTGGAAAATTCTGAAAAAGATGGGAAAACCAGACCATCTGATCTGCCTCTTGAGAAACCTGTATGCAGGTCAGGAAGCAACAGTTAGAACTGGACATGGAACAACAGACTGGTTCCAAATAGGAAATGGAGTTCATCAAGGCTGTATATTGTCACCCTGCTTATTT
>NW_011494842.1:1018432-1019264 GCF_000754665.1 Bison bison bison | reverse complement strand
GATTGGGAGCAGGAGGAGAAGGGGATGACAGAGGATGAGATGGCTGGATGGCATCACTGACTTGATGGACGTGAGTCTGAGTGAACTCCGGGAGTTGGTGATGGACAGGGAGGCCTGGTGTGCTGCGATTCATGGGGTCACAAAGAGTCGGACACGACTGAGCGACTGAAATGAACTGAACTAAACTGAACTGATGCAATATTACTCTAACAGCATTGGACTTCTATCAGTATTCACATCCACAACTGGGTGTTGTTTTTGCTTTGGCTCCATCTTTTCATTCTTTCTGGAGTTATTTCTCCACTGATCTCCAGTAATATATTGGGCACCTACTGACCTTGGGAGTTCATCTTTCAGTGTCCTATCTTTTTGCCTTTTCATACTGTTAATGGGGTTCTCAAGGCAAGAATACTGATGTGGTTTGCCATTCTCTTCTTCAGTGAACCACATTTTGTCAGAACTCTCCACCATGACCCGTCCGTCTTGGGTGGCCCTACACAGAATGGCTCATAGTTTCGTTGAGTTAGACAAGGCTGTGGTTCATGAGATCAGATTGGTTAGTTTTCTGTGATTGTGGTTTTCATTCTGTCTGCCCTCTAATGGATAAGAAGAAGAGGCTTATGGAAGCTTCCTGATGGGAGAGACTGAGGAGGAAACGGTCTTGTTCTGATGGGTGGGGCCATGCTCAGTAAATCTTTAATCCAATTTTCTGTTGATGGGCTGGGTTGTGTTCCCTCCCTGTTGTTTGACCTGGGACCAAACTATGGTGGAGGTAATGAAGATAATGGTGACCTCCTTCGAAAGGTCCCATGAATGCACTGCTCCACTCAGT
>NW_011494842.1:1014565-1018332 GCF_000754665.1 Bison bison bison | reverse complement strand
TCTGGACACTCCCAGGCAAGTCTGGGTCAGTCTCTTGTGGGGTCACTGCTCCTTTCCCCTGGATCCTGGTGCAGGATAGCACAGTGGATCATCACCTGAATCATCATCAATGTAGTTGGTTACTTATTTATTTTTTAAAAATGATTTTTAAAAATCACAATTGATTGGAGAACCAATGAAGTTAGTTGTTCACTGCAAAATGCAGGAGAGCAAAATTTAGAAGTACCACGAAATTAACATCCTTCTTTGTAGACTGACTTTTCTTTTTCTTTCTCTCTTTTTTTTTAATCAAAGTATAGTTGATTTACAATGTTGTGTTAGTTTTGGATGTACGGCAAAGTGACTCAATTACACACATATGGATATATTTTTCTCAGATTCTTTTCCCTCTTGAACTATTACAAAGTATTGAGTGGCATTCCCTGTGATATAGACTAGGACCTTGTTAGTTATCTATTTTATAGTTATGTTGCTACTGCTAAGCTACTTCAGTCGTGTCCAACTCTGTGTGACCCCATAGACGGCAGCCCACCAGGCTCCCCTATCCCTGGGATTCTCTAGGCAAGAACACTGGAGTGGGTTGCCATTTCCTTCTCCAATGCATGAAAGTGAAAAGTGAAAGTGAAGTCGCTCAGTCGTGTCCGACCCTCAGCAACACCATGGACTGCAGCCTACCTGGCTCCTCTGCCCATGGGATTTTCCAGGCAAGAGCACTGGAGTGGGGTGCCATTGCCTTCTCCGATAGTTATGTTACAGTTATGTTGATACCAAACTCTTAATTTGTCCCTCTCTCACTTCTGCTTTGATAACCATAAGTTTATTATGTCATTGTTAGTTTACTTTTCTGCATACTGTGCATATACTGCTGCAAATTGATCCATAAATCAGATCAATACTTCTACTTGCAACACTGATGGAGCACTGGGTGGAGGGATGGGGTGTGTTCTTTGAAATCAATCACTGTGTCTTTTGAATTACTAATATAAACCCTGTGAAAACCCAAGTATCTCCCCAGAAATCTCTGTTCCAACTGCTGTGAAATCTCCCTTTGTTCAGTGAACTAAAAGTATTATTTATCTTATTTGCCACAATGAATCCTCTTCATGTTTAAGTTAATCTCTATCATGCTTTCCATAGTACCTGACTTTTCTACACTGGCTTGTTTTCTTTTCTTATCAAACTAAACCTTGCTGTATATCTTAAGAAACTAAAGGCTTTTTCATGAGAATGTCTTACAATTGCAAATTATGACTGCAAGATAGAAGTTAGTTTTGTCTGTATAACTGTTGGAATTCAGAACAATGATGATGCAGGATGATTACTGGAATTTTGACTTATCAACTGCTAACAATCTAAGAGCAGATGGATATGTAGGGCTGGTTCCAGAACTCCCAGTCGATACCAAAGTCTGAGCATGCTCAAGTTCCTTGTATAAAATAGTGTGATATTTGCATATAACGTACGCAATCCTCCCATGTACTTTAAATCATCTCTAGATTATTTACAATACTTAATACAGTGTAAATGCTATGTAAGTATGTTACCAGCACGTGACAAATTTCGGTTTTGCACTTTGGAACTTTCTGGAAGTTTTCCTCCTCAATATTTCCCATTTTCAGTTGGCTGAATCCAGGGATGCAGAGCTGTGGATATGGAGGGCTGAGCACGTGGCCCAACTGCCATTTCCGGTGGTCACAGGGCACCAGTGGGACTGGTGTCACGTGCAGTGGCCAAGCTGAGGGCATATGTGGAATAGCATAGGCTTCCTGTTGTTGCAGGATACGCTTTTTAAAAACTCCTTTAAAGCTTGTCATATACAAGGAAGGAAAAAATGAAAAGAAAAAATGGAAATTAAGGTTGAAATGAAAGGTTCCCTGAAATTCAGTTGAGAAACCCTGGGTCAGATCACGTAAATGAAATTGCTGTGAACATGATAATGTGCCTCACAGATGCCCATACTGTGATTATTAGGAAACAAATATAATTGGAAAGGTCTGGAGTTAATACAACATAAAAAAATTCAGATCAACTCCACAGAGCAGACAGAGAATTCCCACAGTGAAGGTCATTAAACTGAGTTTCCAGGGAAACAGCTGCTCCTATCAAACTCTTCTGGAAAAAAGACAAAAGAACCTAATTCCTTCATCAATGTACTCTGAGGAAGACTGACCTAGGTTCTGGGCGTTGCTGTGTGGCCTGAGTGTGTGGGGTGGGTCGGGAGAGCAGGAGGTGGTGGTGAACGTCCCTGTGGAAGAAGCTGGAGACTTTGACTTGGGGCCACTTTCCAGTGCCTTGTGGGGCAGGGAGGCTGGAAAAAGAGCAGTAGATGAGAAGCCCATTCCGGGTCACAGAGCACACACACACTCCTTCTGGGGCGTCAACCCTGAAATATTAACCTCCTAAGGAAAAAGCCATGTTTCCTGTAGATGGATGCAGTTTTTACCACCTGGGCCCTTGACTGGCAGATTCTGTTTAAAGAGAAGAAAATGCAAATGAGATTGTCATATGTGTGTCAGGAAAGCCCGTTTCTTCTCTGTACTTAGGATAACCCTGAGCATTGCTTCTAAAGTGTTTAGATTAGTCAGAGTAAAGGCAGATTTTATTTTTACATTTCCATTTTCTGAAATGTTAAAATCCTCTTCTAGCTCAGGATGCTAACTTTTGGATGTGGTTATCAGTCAGCCTGTCAAGTTGGAATGAAATCTTGGCACAACAACATGATCACATTTACACCTACTTCAGTTTCCAAAAATCAGCCAACAGAGAGAAAATATTTTGATCAGGAATTTGAATGGGAAAGCCAAAGTCTAGAGTGAAAACACATATCCTGTGAAGGATTGCATCATAAAGCATATGAGAGCCCATCTGGAATCAGGGATAAATACAGAACAGTTCATGTCAGTTCAGCAGACACTCTGGAATCTGCTGTGCACCAGGAGCTGGTCGACTTGGCCTCGAGGAGCTCATGATCTACTCATCAGTCTCATATTAAAAATTCACATATTCAGAGGAGTTTGGGCCCAAGGAACAAACATCCAAGGAACAATGGATATTGCCAAGATCTAGCTGAATTCATGTAAAAGAACCAGTTTACCTTAGAAGTTCCCACTTAGCAAGTTATATGGACAGTACATTGAAAATGCCATCAGTTATAGAGCATAAAACAAAATTGTGTCTGAGGAGAGTTCCCTTCCTTCAACTATATTCCTTTTAAAACCAAAAGATGATGCCAAGTAGACTGGTCTAGCCTAGTGAATCCAATCAGCTTAAATGTAAATAGAGAAAGAATAATAAGGGACATTCTACTAAATTGTTAGGCTTCAAACTGGCTTGTAAGATGAATGAATACAGGTATTTCTTATCAATTTTGGATGCTCTGACCTGGCATGAATAATCAGGACTGTGAGAAAATAAAAATTCTGCCAAAAATTTATCTGACAGAGAGCAATCAAATGCCTAAAGTTATGGTCCATATGTACCATCCATAATGGTAAGTGGAACTCATAGATCGCAGTATTGAAGATACTTTCACGTGGCTAAACTGAGGTCAGATCTTTTTCTCTTTATTAGTCTCCTAGTTGCATCAGTTCAGTTCAGTTTAGTTGCTCAGTCATGTCCGACTCTTTGCGATCCCATGAATCACAGCACGCCAGGCCTCCCTGTCCATCACCAACTCCCGGAGTTCACTCAGACTCACTTCCATCAAGTCAGTGATGCCATCCAGCCATCTCATCCTCTGTCGTCCCCTTCTTCTCCTGCCCCCAATC
>NW_011494842.1:1011851-1014243 GCF_000754665.1 Bison bison bison | reverse complement strand
TTTTCTTCCAAGGAGTAAGCGTCTTTTAATTTCATGGCTGCAATCACCATCCGCAGTGATTTTGGAGCCCCCAAAAATAAAAGTCTGCCACTGTTTCCACTGTTTCCCCATCTATTTCCCATGAAGTGATGGGACCAGATGCCATGATCTTAGTTTTCTGAATGTTGAGCTTTAAGCCAACTTTTTCACTCTCCATTTTCACTTTCAACAAGAGGCTTTTGAGTTCCTCTTCACTTTCTGCCATAAGGGTAGTGTCATCTGCATATCTGAGGTTATTGACATTTCTCCTGGCAATCTTGATTCCAGCTTGTGTTTGTTCCAGCCCAGCGTTTCTCATGATGTACTCTGCATATAAGTTAAATAAGCAGGGTGACAATATACAGCCTTGACCTACTCCTTTTCCTATTTGGAACCAGTCTGTTGTTCCATGTCCATTTGCATAAACAGCACCAAAAATGAACAGCTTTCTTGGATACTTTGTTCACAATGGGTTCATTTCACACCCATGTCTCTCCAGCCCCCACACTTACCCAGGCAGATGAACTCGAAGCCGAGGTGTTAGATAAGATCCCACGTATTTCCCATCCCAAGTTTCTTCCCTCTACCCTTGGCCCATATTAAGGATTCTGTCCTCTGGCCCACACGATGCTACCCTAAGTGAGAGGGTCAGACCAGTAATCTACCTCCCCCTACACTCCTGCAGATGTGTCCAGGTGCTGAGAGAGTCCGGTAGGACAAGCTGCTTGGGGGGCTCAGGCGATCCCCCTCCCAGGTCATTATATCAAGGGGTGAATTACATTGGCAAGTGGTATGACAGTTGAGGCAAGGCTGGTGACTTTCAGTGAAAGGGCCTCTGGATATGGTCCCTTGAGAGGCTCAGAGACAGGGAGACAGGTAAGCAGGAGAAAGACCTGTGTTGTCACGGTGAGGCCCTGGTGCCAGGACACTGGGATGGAAGACAGGGGACCCCAGCTGTGAATGGCTGTCTGCAGGAAACCCCCAACCCAAGCCTTCAGTAGTCTCTGCTCTGACACCTCAGTCCCTCCTACCAGTCAGCCCTATCTTGGGTCTAAGAAGAGAGAAGGGTTTTGGAAGGTTAGGAAGTGAGGATGAGGTCTTGTGTGGAGGGAGCAGGAGATAGGAGTGAAAATTACTCCCCAGATTTCCCAGTACAGTCCCACAAGGAGAATGACTGGGCTCTCCTGTTTCTTGGGCTGTCCCTGCTGTGTTTTCCTTTTAAATGTCCACTACACATATACTACCGCTTGAAGAAGAATTTAAAGAGGAATGTTTGTGTACCTCTTAAATGTCCATGATACATATACCTACTGCTTGAAGAAGAATATTAATTCCAAAGAAAGGCAAGGCCAAAGAATGTTCAATCTCCCCACCATTGGACTCATCTCACACACTAGCAAAGTAACGCTCAAAATTCAACAAGCCAGCCTTCAACAGTATGTGAACTGAGAACTGGCAGATGTTCAAGCTGAATTTAGAAAAGGCAGAGGAACCAGAGATCAAATTGCCAACATCCATTGGATCATAGGAAAAGCAAGGGAGTTTCAGAAAAACATTTACTTCTGCTTTATTGACTATACCAAAGCCTTTGACAGTGTGGATCACAACAAACTGGAAAATTCTTCAAGAGATGGGAATACCAGACCACCTTACCTGCCTCCTGAGAAATCTCTATGCATGTCAAGAAGCAACAGCTAGAACTGGACAGGGAACAATGGACTGGTTCCAAATTGGGAAAGGAGTACGTCAAGTATTGTCACCCTGTTTATTTAACTTCTATCAGTTCAGTTTAGTTTACTCAGTCATGTCCGACTCTGTGACCCATGGACTGTAGGATGCCAGGCTTCCCTGTCCATCACCAACTCCCAGAACATGCTCAAACTCATGTCCATGAAGTCAGTGATGCCATCCAAACATCTTATCCTCTGTTGTCCCCTTCTCTTCCCGACTTCAATCTTTCCCAGCATCAGGGTCTTTTCCAATGAGTCAGCTCTTTGCACAGTGGTCAGCTCTTTGCACAGTGGTCAAAGTATTGGAGCTTTAGCTTCAGCATCAGTCCTTCCAATGAATATTCAGAACTGATTTCCTTTAGGATTGACTGGTTGGATCTCCATGCAGTCCAAGGGGCTCTCAAGACTTTTCTCCAACACCACAGTTCAAAAGCATCAGTTCTTTGGTGCTCAGCTTTCTTTACAGTCCAACTTTTACATCCATATGTGACTACTGGATCAACCATAGCTTTGACTATATGGACCTTTGTCAGCAAAGTAATGTCTTTTCTTTTTAATATCCTGTCTAGGTTGGTCATAGCTTTTCTTCCAAGGAGCAAGCATCTTTTAATTTCTTGGCTGTGGTCACCATCTGCCCCAAAAAA
>NW_011494842.1:1007718-1011751 GCF_000754665.1 Bison bison bison | reverse complement strand
TGCCCCAAAAAATAAAGTCTGTCACTGTTTCCATTGTTTCCCCATCTATTTCCCATGAAGTTATGGGACCAGATGCCATGATCTTAGTTTTCTGAATGTTGAATTTTAAGACAACATTTTCACTCTCCTCTTTCACTTTCATCAAGAGGCTCTTTAGTTCTTCTTTGCTTTCTGTCATAAGGGTGGTGTCATTTGCATATCTGAGGTTATTGATATTTCTCCCAGCAATCTTGATTCCACCTTGTGCTTCATCCAGCCCAGCATTTCACATGGTGTACTCTGTATATAAGTTAAATAAGCAGGGTGACAATATACAGCCTTGATGTACTCCTTTCCCGATTTGGAAACAGTCTATTGTTCCATGTCTAGTTCTAACTGTTGCTTCTTGACCTGCATACAGATTTCTTAGGAGACAGGTCAGGTGGTCTGGTATTCCCATCTCTTGAAGAATTTTCCACAGTTTGTTGTGATCCACACAGTCAAAGGCTTTGGCATAGTCAATAAAGCAAAAGTAGATGTTTTTCTGGAACACTCTTGCTTTTTCTATGATCCAATGGATGTTGGCAATTTGATCTCTGGTTCCTCTGCTTTTTCTAAATCCAGCTTGAACATATAGAAGTTCTCAGTTCACATACCATTGAAACCTGGCTTGGAGGATTTTGAGCATTACTTTACTAGTGTGTGAGATGAGTGCAATTGTGCAGTAGTTTGAACATTCTTTGGCATTTCCGCCTTTCTTTGGGATTGGAATGAAAACTGACCTTTTCCAGTCCTGTGGCCACTGTTGAGTTTTCCAAATTTGCTGACATATTGAGTGCAGCACTTTCACACAGCATAATCTTTTAGGATTTGAAACAGCTCAACTGGAATTCCATCACCTCCACTTGCTTTGTTTGTAGTGATGCTTCCTAAGGGCCAATTGACTTTGCACTGCAGGATGTCTGGCTCTAGGTGAGTGATCACACCATCATGGTTATCTGGGTCATGAAGATCTTTTTTGTATAGTTCTTCTGTGTATTCTTGCCACCTCTTCTTAACTTCTTCTGCTTCTGTTAGGTCCATCCCATTTCTGTCCTTTATTGTGCCCATCTTTGCATGAAATGTTCACTTCGTATCTCTAATTTTCTTTAAGACATATCTAGTCTTTCCCATTCTGTTGTTTTCCTCTATTTCTTTGCATTGGTCACTGAGGAAGGGTTTTTTTTTTTTTTTTTTTAATCTCTCTTTGCTATTTTTTGGAACTCTGCATTCAAATGGGTATATCTTTCCTTTTCTTCTTTGCCTTTAGGTTCTTTTCTTTTCTCAGCTCTTTGTAAGGCCTCTTCTGACCACCATTTTGCTTTTTTGCATTTCTTTTTCTTGGGGATGGTCTTGATCACTGCTTCCTGGACAATGTCACGAACCTCCGTCCATAGTTCTCTAGGCACCCTATCAGATCTAATCCCTTGAATCTATGTGTTTTGAATCTATTTAACTTCTATGCAGAGTACATTATGTGAAATGCCAGGCTGGAAGAAGCACAAACTAGAATCAAGATTGCCAAGAGAAATATGAATAACCTCAGATATCCAGATGACACCACTCTTATGGCAGAAAGCGAAGAAGTAAAGAGCCTCTTGATGAAAGTGAAAGAGGAGAGTGAAGAAGCTGGCTTAAATCTCAACATTCAAAAAATGAAGATCATGGCATCTGGTCCCCTGACTTCATGGCAAACAGATGGCGAAACAATGGAAACTGTGATAGTCTTTATTTTCTTGGGCTCCAAAATCACTGCAGATGGTGACTGCAGCCATGAAATTAAAAGATGCTTGCTCCTTGGAAGAAAAGCTAGGACAAACCCAGACAGCATATTAAAAACCAGAGACATTACTTTGCCCACAAAGGTCCATCTAGTCAAAGCTATCATTTTTCCAGTAGTCATATACAGATGTGAGAATTGGACTATAAAGAAAGCTGAGCGCTGAAGAATTGCTGCTTTTGAACTGTGGTGCTGGAGAAGACTCTTGAGAGCCCCTTGGACTGCAAGGAGTTCAAACCAGTCAATCCTAAAGGAAATCATTCCTGAATATTCATTGGAAGGATTGATGCTGAAGGTGAAGTTCCGATACTTTGGCCACCTGATGCGAAGAACTGACTCATTGGAAAAGAGCCTGATGCTGGGAAAGATCGAAGGCAGGAGGAGAAGGAGAGAATGAGATATTTGGATGGCATCACCGACTCAATGGACATGAGTTTGTGCAAGCTCTGGGAGCTGGTGATGGACAGGGAAGCCTGGTGTGCTGTTTGGGGTCACAAACAGTCAGATACGACTGAGCGACTGAACTGAACTCAACTCAACTCATATAGCTACTGTTGAACATACATCCCAGAGCCACAGGAGAACCTTCAAACCCCTGTGTCCACAACAGTGCATCCTTTCCCTGTCCCAAGAGTTAGCTAGTATCTTGAGTTTGATATTGATTTCTCTCTTGCTTTTTTGACAGTTTTCACCTAAAGAATACATTATTTCATGTTTTTAAAAAGCTTTCATATTAATACTGATTTGTATTCATCAGGGTCCAGCAAGATACAGATGGCACACTCAAAACAGGTGGACTCAAAGATGGTTTTTGCACAGACTGTTTGCGAAGATGTAGGAGAAAGGAATCCGGAGGGTGCATCATGCACTCAAGCCGGGCTTCAGCGAAGTCAACACGGTTACCACACGGAGCCGTGCAATGTGAAGAAGGAGGTCCTTTCCAGCGGTTACCTCGAGGGGCAGAGCCAGGCCTAGGGACACAGGCAGCCTTATGAGGAGGCAGCCAGGGGCGCAAGTATGTTGTCTTAGGGTCTCCTCTCTTTCCCACATCCCGTTGGGTCTCGTCCTGTAGAATTTCCGGAGGCCTAATGCACAAGAGGATGAGTCGCAGAAGCCAGAAACAAAAACCAGGAGAGAAGGTGAGCCAGCTAGCTGAGGGGCCTTGTGGAAGATCCCAGCATGTGTGGATTCTCCTGCAACCTGCTTTTTCAGTTAATACTATCTTTTTGGGATTCATCAATGCTTATGCATTTAATTGTAGTTCATTCAGTTTTGCTGTTGTTTTTTATATCCCACTGTGTGAATGGACTATAGTTAATTTACTGTTTTCCTGATGATGGCAACTTTCCAACATTTTAATATATTGATGTTGATATAAACATTCTTGTCAATGTTTTTTGATGTCTATGTACAAAAATCTCTCCAGAGAATATACTTATAGTAGAATTACAATATGAATTACAATACTTGGACAAATGGTCAAATTTTCCAGATGACATCAAATTTTTCTCAAAGTAGTTTCATCAATTAATACTTCTACTGGCAGTATATGAGTTCCTTGGCCACACAATGTTTTCACACTTGAAAACTTTTGTTCATTTGATGGGCGTACAAGATTTATCTCATTGTGGTTTTAATTTGCATTTCCCCAATTACTAATGTGGTGAACATATTTTCATATTTTATTGGTCATTTATGTTTCCTCTGTTGTGAAGCACCTGTTGAAGGTTTTTTTGCCCTCTTTTCCACTGTGTTTTTGCCTTTCTCTTATTGATTACATTTGGATACTAACTCTGTGCTATTTCTGACAATTTCCTTTTTCCAACTTGCAGTTGGTTTAAAAATGTACGTTTATGTCCTTTTTAAAGTTAAGTTCCTTGAACTTATTTACAAAACAGAAATAGAGTCATAGATATAAGAACAAATAGTTACCAGAGGGAAAAGGAAGGGTAGGGATAATTTGGGAGACTGGGATTGACACATACACACAACTACATATAAAATAGATAACTAACAAGGACCTACTGTATACCACAGGGAGCTCTTCTCAATACTTTGTAATAGCCTGTGTGGGAAAGGAATCTAAAAAAGTGGAAATGTGATTCACTTACACAACATTGTGAATCAACTATGCTCCAATAACACTTAAAAAATAAATTTCTTAATTTTTAGTGTAGTTAATATTATCAAGTTTCTTTTTATACCTTGTGTTTTTTAAAAAGAAATTGTGCTAAA
>NW_011494842.1:1003797-1007618 GCF_000754665.1 Bison bison bison | reverse complement strand
ACAGGAGGAGGCAGGAAGTAGAATTTCTCCCAAAACCAACTGTTGCAGCACCATTTAGTACCACCCATCTTTTCTCTACTGAGTTGCACAGTGGACCTGTCAGATACCAGGCTTTATAACTATAGGCCCATTTCTGGGTTCTCTGTTCTGTTTGAGTGGCTGAATTGTCTATTTCTATACCAATATCACATTGTCTTAAATACTAACTCTTCTATCTGCCTAAACTGTTATTCTCCTAAAGATACACACGACTAAATCCCTATTTTCCTTCTAGTTTCTCCTTTGTGATCATATTCTAAGTTAATCTTTCCTGGCTACGCTTTCTAAAATTTCAATGCCTCCTCCAAAAAGTTAATGTCCTCTCCCTTTGCTCTATTTCCAGCTCAGCAGTTCTTATTTAACACAGTCATGTGTACAGTTTTCTTGTTTATTGTCTCTCTTTCCCATAGACTGTAACATTTATGAGGGCAGTTTAGGTGGTTTCATCATTCTTGTATCCCCAGCAGAGAAAACACTACTTGGTACTTAGCAGAGGCTCTGTTAGTATTTCTGAAACAAATCACATAATGTTGATATGTGGAAGGGGATCCACCCTCTCTGTACTCTTTTTATTTTTGATCTTTCTTCTAGGTGGAATTTTTAAAAGTTTATTTTTAATTGGAGGATAATTGGTTTACAATATTGTGTTGGTTTCTGCTATACAACAACATATATCAGCCAGTAAGTATACATATGTCCCCTCCCTACTGAACCGCCCCCCACAGCCTCCACCCCGTCCCACCCCTCTAGGTTGTCACAGAATACTGGGGTGAACTCCCTAAGCCTATACTGCAAATCCCCACCGGCAGGCTACTTTACATCACCACCACTAGCATGCATGCTCAGCTATGTCTGACTCTTTGAGACCCCATGGACTGTAGCCCACCAGGTTCCTCTGTCTGTGGGATTTTCCAGCAAGCACACTGGAGTGGGTTGCCATTTCCAGCACCAGAGGATATTCTCGACCCAAGGATCGAACCCCAGTCTCCATCGTCTCCTACATTGGCAAGCGGATTCTTTGCCACTGTGCCACCTGGGAAGCGCATTTCACACATGGTAGTGTGTATGTGTCAGTGCTACTCTCTCAGTTAACCCCGCCCTCTCCTTCCCCTGCTATGTCCAAAGTCTGTTCTCTATGTCTGCATCTCTATTCCTGCCCTACAAACAGGTTCATCAGTATCATTTTTTAGATTCCATATATATGCATTAATATCAGAGAAGGCAATGGCACCCCACTCCAGTACTCTTGCCTGGAAAATCCCATGGGCAGAGGAGCCTGGTAGGCTGCAGTCCATGGGGTCTCTAAGAGTCAGACATGACTGACTTCACTTTCACTTTTCACTTTCATGCATTGGAGAAGGAAATGGCAACCCACTCCAGTGTTCTTGCCTGGAGAATCCCAGGGACGGGGGAGCCTGGTGGGCTGCTGTCTATGGGGTCACACAGAGTCGGACACGACTGAAGTGACTTAGCAGCAGCAGCATATGCATTAATATACAAAAATTGTTTTTCTCTTTCTGACTGACTTCATTCTGTATGATAGGCTCCAGGTTCACCCACTTACAACTGACTCAAATGCATTTCTTTTTATGACTGAGTAATATTGCCTTGAATATATGTAACACAACTTCTTTATCCATTCATCTGTCGATGACTATCTAGGTTGCTTCCAAGTACTTGGGCTTCCCTGGTGGCTTAGTTGGTAAAAAGAATCTGCATGCAATGCAGGAGACCCAGGTTCAATCCCTGGGTTGGGAAGATCCCTTGTAGAAGGGAATGGCCACCCACTCCAGTATTCTTGCCTGGAGAGTTCCATGGACAGAGAAGACTGGTGGGCCACAGTCCATGGGATTGCAAAGAGTCAGACACAACTGAGTGACCAATACATTCACTTTCCATGTTCTAGCTATGGTAAATAGAGCTTCTGTGAACATTGGAATACATGTGTCCTTTTTAGTTATGGTTTTCTCTGGGTATATGCTCAATAGTAGGATTGCTGGGTCGTATGGTAGTTTCACTCCTAGTTTTTTAAGGAATCTCCATACTGTTCTCCATAGTGGCTGTATCAACTTATTCTCACCAACAGTGCAAGAGGGTTCCCTTTTATCCACACCCTCTCTGGCATTTATTGTTCATAGATTTTTTTTTTAATTAATTTTATTCTATTCTCAAACTTTACATAATTGTATTAGTTCTGCCAAACATCAAAATGAATCCACCACGGGTATACATGTGTTCCCCATCCTGAACCCCCCTCCCTCCTCCCTCCCCACACCATGCCTCTGGGTCGTCCCAGTGCACCAGCCCCAAGCATCCAGCATCGTGCATTGAACCTGGACTGGCATCTCGTTTCATACATGATATTTTACATGTTTCAATGCCATTCTCCCAAATCTTCCCACCCTCTCCCTCTCCCACAGAGTCCATAAGACTGTTCTATACGTCAGTGTCTCTTTTGCTGTCTCGTATACAGGGTTATCGTTACCATCTTTCTAAATTCCATATATATGCGTTAGTATAGTATTGGTGTTTTTCCTTCTGGCTTACTTCACTCTGTATAATAGGCTCCAGTTTCATCCACCTCATTAGAACTGATTCAAATGTATTCTTTTTAATGGCTGAGTAATACTCCATTGTGTATATGTACCAAAGCTTTCTTATCCATTCATCTGCTGATGGACATCTAGGTTGCTTCCATGTCCTGGCTATTATAAACAGTGCTGCGATGAACATTGGGGTACACGTGTCTCTTTCCCTTCTGGTTTCCTCAGTGTGTATGCCCAGCAGTGGGATTGCTGGATCATAAGGCAGTTCTATTTCCAGTTTTTTAAGGAATCTCCACACTGTTCTCCATAGTGGCTGTACTAGTTTGCATTCCCACCAACAGTGTAAGAGGGTTCCCTTTTCTCCACACCCTCTCCAGCATTTATTATTTGTAGACTTTTGGATTGCAGCCATTCTGACTGGTGTGAAATGGTACCTCATAGTGGTTTTGATTTGCATTTCTCTGATAATGAGTGATGTTGAGCAGCGTTTCATGTGTTTGTTAGCCATCTGTATGTCTTCTTTGGAGAAATGTCTATTTAGATCTTTGGCCCTTTTTTGATTGGGTCATTTATTTTTCTGGAGTTGAGCTGTAGGAGTTGCTTGTATATTTTTGAGATTAGTTGTTTGTCGGTTGCTTCATTTGCTATTATTTTCTCCCATTCTGAAGGCTGTCTTTTCACTTTGCTAATAGTTTCCTTTGATGTGCAGAAGCTTTTAAGTTTAATTAGGTCCCATTTGTTTATTTTTGCTTTTATTTCCAATATTCTGGGAGGTGGGTCATAGAGGATCCTGCTGTGATGTATGTCAGAGAGTGTTTTGCCTATGTTCTCCTCTAGGAGTTTTATAGTTTCTGGTCTTACGTTGAGATCTTTAATCCATTTTGAGTTTATTTTTGTATATGGTGTTAGAAAGTGTTCTAGTTTCATTCTTTTACAAGTGGTTGACCAGATTTCCCAGCACCACTTGTTAAAGAGATTGTCTTTAATCCATTGTATATTCTTGCCTCCTTTGTCAAAGATAAGGTGTCCATATGTGCGTGGATTTATCTCTGGGCTTTCTATTTTGTTCCATTGATCTATATTTCTGTCTTTGTGCCAGTACCATACTGTCTTGATAACTGTGGCTTTGTAGTAGAGCCTGAAGTCAGGTAGGTTGATTCCTCCAGTTCCATTTTTCTTTCTCAAGATCGCTTTGGCTATTCGAGGTTTTTTGTGTTTCCATACAAATTGTGAAAT
>NW_011494842.1:1002015-1003697 GCF_000754665.1 Bison bison bison | reverse complement strand
ACTATATTGATTCTTCCAATCCATGAACATGGTATATTTCTCCATCTATTAGTGTCCTCTTTGATTTCTTTCACCAGTGTTTTATAGTTTTCTATATATAGGTCTTTAGTTTCTTTAGGTAGATATATTCCTAAGTATTTTATTCTTTCCGTTGCAATGGTGAATGGAATTGTTTCCTTAATTTCTCTTTCTGTTTTCTCATTATTAGTGTATAGGAATGCAAGGGATTTCTGTGTGTTGATTTTATATCCTGCAACTTTACTATAATCATTGATTAGTTCTAGTAATTTTCTGGTGGAGTCTTTAGGGTTTTCTATGTAGAGGATCATGTCATCTGCAAACAGTGAGAGTTTTACTTCTTCTTTTCCAATTTGGATTCCTTTTATTTCTTTTTCTGCTCTGATTGCTGTGGCCAAAACTTCCAAAACTATGTTGAATAGTAATGGTGAAAGTGGGCACCCTTGTCTTGTTCCTGACTTTAGAGGAAATGCTTTCAATTTTTCACCATTGAGGATAATGTTTGCTGTGGGTTTGTCATATATAGCTTTTATTATGTTGAGGTATGTTCCTTCTATTTCTGCTTTCTGGAGAGTTTTTATCATAAATGGGTGTTGAATTTTTTGATGGTGGCCATTCTGGCTGGTGTGAGGTGATACCTCATTTTAGTTTTGATTTGCATTTCTCTAATAATGAGTGATGTTGAGCATCTTTTTGTGTGTTTGTTGGACACCTGTATGTCTTTTTTTGGAGAAATGTTTGTTTAGGTCTTCCTTCCACTTTCTGATTGGGTTGTTTGTTTTTCTGGTATTGAGTTGCATGAGCTGCTTGTATATTTACAAGATTAATCCTTTGTCAGTTTCATTTGCAATTATTTTCTCCCATTCTGAGGGTTGTATTTTCATCTTGTTTATAGATTCCTTTGCTGAGCAGAAGCTTTTAAGTTTAATTAGGTCCCACTTGTTTATTTTTGTTTTTATTTCCATTACTCTAGGAAGTGGGTCAAAGAGGATCTTGCTGTGATTTATGTCAAAGAGCATTTGCCTGTGTTTTCCTCTAAGAGTTTTGTAGTTTCTGGACTTACATTGAGGTCTTTAATCCATTTTGAGTTTATCTTTGTGTATGATGTTAGGAAGTGTTCTAATTTCATTCTTTTACACATAGCTGTCCAGTTTTCCCAGCACCACTTTATTGAAAAGGCTGTGTTTTCTCCATTGTATATTCCTGCCTCCTTTGTCAGAGATAAGGTGCCTATAGGTGTGTGGGTTTATCTCTGGGCTTCCTATCTTGTTCTGTTGATCTATATTTCTGTTTTTATGCCAGTACTATACTGTCTTGGGCGCTGGATCATAGAAAAAGCAAGAGACTTCCAGAAAAACATCTATTTCTGCTTTATTGACTACACCAAAGCGTTTGACTGTGTGGATCACAAGAAACTGTGGAAAATTCTTCAAGAGATGGGAATACCAGACCACCTGACCTGCCTCTTGAGAAATTTGTATGCACGTCAGGAAGCAACAGTTAGAACTGGACATGGAACAACAGACTGGTTCCAAATAGGAACAGGAGTTTGTCAAGGCTGTATATTGTCACCCTGCTTATTTAACTTATATGCAGAGTACATCATGAGAAACACTGGGCTGGAAGAAACACAAGCTGGAATCAAGATTGCCAGGAGAAATATC
>NW_011494842.1:1001500-1001915 GCF_000754665.1 Bison bison bison | reverse complement strand
AGCCAGATGCAGCTCAGTCGCGAGCTTTTGAAGTTCTAGCTGAAGAATCCTGACAATACAAGGAAGAATGATTATGAGAAGCAAAATTAGAACTAAAGATATTAGACAGAATGTTTTTTCCAGAAATAAAGTTAGAGAAGGTGAGAAGTAAGTCATTACCTGCTCCAGCGGTGGTAAAATCCAGTCGAGAGTGTTCCAGGGTCTGTATTTGATTATGAAGTTTCCCTAAGTCCAGGCCAATGTCAGAGCTGTTCCAAACACCTGAAATATGATTTGTAATTTTTTTCCCATTTATAATCTGTCTCGTTTCCCTTTAAAGATGTCACGCATATCCACCGGTAATCAGCGTGGCAAGACAGAGCCATTTTCACTTTTAAAGCCTGTAACTCAGTCCCAGTATGCATTATTGCCTCTT
>NW_011494842.1:1000987-1001400 GCF_000754665.1 Bison bison bison | reverse complement strand
GCACTCAGCCTTCTTCACAGTCCAACTCTCACATCCATACATGACTACAGGAAAAACCGTAGCCTTGACTAGACGGACCTTTGTTGGCAAAGTAATGTCTCTGCTTTTGAATATGCTATCTAGATTGGTCATAACTTTCCTTCCAAGGAGTAAGCGTCTTTTAATTTCATGGCTGCAGTCACCATCTACAGTGATTTTGGAGACCAGAAAAATAAAGTCTTGCCGGGGACCAGCCCTGGCTGATCGAGGGTATTCGAAGGAGAGACGGCATAGGCGAGGATCAGGAAACAATTGCTTAATTAAACGTTAATTAAGGATATAAAAAGTAATAGAATGAGGATAGCTCAGTAGGAAAATTCAGTGAAGAAAAGAGGCTGAATAATTCAGCCAGAAGGTAAGAGAAAGAACGACAT
>NW_011494842.1:997745-1000887 GCF_000754665.1 Bison bison bison | reverse complement strand
GATGGCTGGATGGCATCACTGACTTGATGGATGTGAGTCTGAGTGAACTCCGGGAGTTGGTGATGGACAGGGAGGCTGGCATGCTGCAATTCATGGGGTCACAAAGAGTCGGACATGACTGAGCAACTGATCTGAACTGATCTGATCTGATCTGATACTGTTTTGATGACTGTAGCTTTGTAGTATAGTCTGACGTCAGGAAGGTTGATTCCTCTAACTCCAGTTTTCTTTCTCCAGATTGCTTTGGCTTTATATAGTCTTTTGTGTTTCCTCACAAATTGTGAATTTTTTTGCTCTAGTTCTGTGAAAACTGCCATTGGTAATTTCATAGGGATTGCATTGAATCTATAGAATGCTTTGTGTGTTATAGTATAGTCATGTTCACAATGTTGATTCTTCCAATCCAAGAACATAATCTGTCCCTCCATCTATTTGAGTCATCTTTAATTGCTTTCATCAGCATCTTATAGTTTCTGTGTACAAGTATTTTGTCTCCTTGCTGCTACTGCTACTGCTGCTAAGTCACTTCAGTCGACTAACTCTGTGCGACCCCATAGATCCCCTGTCCCTGGGATTCTCCAGGCAAGAACACTGGAGTGGGTTGCCATTTCCTTCTCCAATGCATGAAAGTGAAAAGTGAAAGTCAAGTTGCTCAGTCGTGTCCAACTCTTCGCAACCCCATGGACTACAGCCTACCAGGCTCCTCCACCCATGGGATTTTCCAGGCAAGAGCACTGGAGTGGGGTGCCATTGCCTTCTCTGGGTAGGTTTATTCCTAGGTATTTTATTCTTTTTGTTGCAGTGGTGAATGGGATTGTTTCCCTAATTTCTCTTTCTGATTTTTCATTGTTAATGTATAGGAATGCCAGAAATTTCTATGTATTAATTTTGTATCCTCCAACTTTACTAAATTCACTGATTAGCTCTAGTAATTTTCTGATACCATCTTTAGGGTTTTCTATGTATAGTATCATGTCATCTGAAGGAGTAAGGGTTTTACTTTTCCTATATGGATTACTTTTATTTATTCTTCTTCTCTGATTGCTGTGGCTAGGACTTCCAAAACTATATTGAATAATTGTGGTGAGAATGGGTACCCTTTTCTTGTTCCTGATGTGAGAGGAGATGCTTTCACCATTGAGAATAATGTTTGCTGTGGATTTGTCATAGATGGCCTTAATTATGTTGAGTTAGATTCCTTCTATGTCTATTTTCTGGAGAATTTTTTTTTAAAAATCATAAATGGGTGTTGAATTTTGTCAAAAGTCTTTCTGCATCTATTGAGATTATAGGATGGTTTTTATCTTTCAATTTGTTTATATGGTGCATAACTTAGATTGATTTGCATACATCAAAGAATCCTTGCATCCCTGGAGTAAACCCTACTTGATCATGGTGTATGATCCTTTTTACTGTGTTTTGGATTCTCTTTGCTAGTATTTTGTTCAGGATTTTTGCACTGTACTTTCTTTTAAGATATGCTTTCTTTTTAGTTCCTTTGCTTCTTGATGCTGACTAATAAAAGCAATCTGAAAGAAAGGAGGAAAGGACAGGTTTTAGGTTTCTTCCCAGGGGTGGGCAGTAAGATGGAAAGGATGGTGGAATCAGGGTGGAAAGGGTAGGGTGACACAGTGCTCTGCCTTGGCAGCCGAGATACACAGAAGTTACAGACCTGGACCTCACACCCTGTGCCTGACTAAGTGTGCAGCAGCTTTCATCGGTCAGCTGTCCTGCTGGGAACGCCTCCTGTTCCGCTGCTTTCCATGGCAAGAGGAGCTGGAAGGAGCCAGTGTTTACAGTGTTTCTTTCCTGGGTAAAGAAAGTTACCAGGCCTTCAGTTTTTAGGGGAAGACACCCTGCACAGGATAAAAATGAAACCTCTTTGATTTACAAAGCATGGTGGCTAAAATCTAGCTGTAAGTGTGACACACAGCAGGACTAAAGTCCTGGAACTGGAGTCACCTAAGGGTGGAAGCTCCATGCGACAGTCTGTTGGCAGCTGGGTAATGCCCAGGGCAGGCACTGAATTAAGCAGTGATGATTCATGGAAATTCCATTAGAGAAGGTACTCTGTGCTTTATTACAGACTAAACTGGGGTAGCCAAGTCATTCTGGAAGGAATGTGTACAAAGCTTTCAGATGAGGACTTTAAGTTTTATAGGTTGGAATTCAATTTGATTCAAAACATCTGTTGAACATTCAGCTGAAACCATCACTTTTTTTCATATCTCTCTCATATTTTACATCAGCTCAGGATAATAAATATTTGTTGAGAGCCCACTGAGTGCCAGTCACCAGGGTTATAAAGATGAATGACACAGTGGTCCCTGTTTTTGAGATGGTTATGGTCTGGTATAAGTAAAAGTTATGCATTTATATGTGTTTTCCTCTCCATGACTTTGAGGTTGAGATCTGTAATTTAAATGCACCTTGGTTGCCAGAGCTAAGCATTGGGTAAGTCCACTTTGTTGGTGAAATAAACACAGGAGGAACTAACAGTGATTTACCAGATACAGCAAACTGAAATGTATCATTATTGTGCATTATTGGTCCTGTAATACAGAGGTTCTTAATGTAATTGCCAAAAACACTGTTCACAGTGAAGTGGTGATCAAAACTGTGGCATGGGAAAACAATAAAGATGCTAAAATAGTTGGAAAGAACACAGGCTATTCTGTACTCCGAAGCTTAAAGTAGGTCTTTAATACAATAAAAAGGCAGTTCTTATGTGAAATGTTTAACTTTAAGGTTTGTATGCTTTTCCAGCTGTCTCTTTGTATCTCTTTGAAGAGATCTTTAGTCTTTCCCATTCTATTGTTTTCTTCTATTTCATTGCACTGATCCTTGAGGAAGGCATTCTTGTCTCTCCTTACTATTATAGAGATACCAAGGGAACATTTCATGCAAAGATGGGCACAATAAAGGACAGAAATGGTATGGACCTAACAGAAGCAGAAGATATTAAGAAGAGGTGGCAAGAATACACAGAAGAACTGTACAAAAACGATCTTCACGACACAGATAATCACGATGGTGTGATCCTTCACCTAGGGCCAGACATTCTGGAATGTGAAGTCAAGTGGGCCTTAGGAAGCATCACTCTGAACAAAGCTAGTGGAGGTGATGGAATTCCAGTTGAGCT
>NW_011494842.1:996284-997645 GCF_000754665.1 Bison bison bison | reverse complement strand
ATTGGGTCCACCAGTGAAAGTCACATGTACATTAAGTTTTCCAGAATCATTGGTAAAGAGAAAAACATAAGGAAAGGGTAGACAAGCCAAAACAGAATAAGTAGAATTATTTTCTGGTTGGAGTTCGCGCTGCAGCAGCCCTGTCGGTCCCACCGGGATCTCGATGTTTATCTTGCCTCCCCTTCCGGTGGGCTCCTCTTTTGTGATCGAAGCAATGGGGGAACTGGATGTCTGGGGGACTGCAACATGTCGAATCAGCCTGTCCCGGATGTAAATTGGAGAATCTGCATCCTGTGGAAAAATACAAGCACATCCTCGACCGCTAGTTAATAATGGGTCAGGACCCTTCCAGTGTCCTGAGAGGAGGTCCTTCCATTTAACTAATGGTTTTGCATTTAATTGCTCCAGGCACCAGTGACGAAGCATTGCAGTAGTTCCAGCCAGATCAGTATTTAGAATATTTATTACGAAAAGAGCATGTTGCAAGATTTGGTGGGGAGAGCTATACTTAAACTCCCCTTCTTTTAGTTTTTGAATTTGGATTTTTTTTGTTTGTTTGTTTCATAGTATCTTTATTATCATCCAGATGTTAGACAGTAATCTCTGTGTAAGAAAGAGAAACCAAGCTTAAATGAATTAAAGCCCTTTAAGGTCTGAGAGTGATGAGTCTCCAAAATACAATTGAGATGCCTTCACCAGATTGCAGGAGGCATGGGGCCAGAAAGGCAAAAGTAGCAGATGGTCACTCAGGTCCCCAGGAGTTAAAACAGGCTTGAGATGTAAAGTCAAGTCAGGCAAATTTCTTGTGACTCATCATGTAGAAATCAGAGAACTTTTCTATAGGATGATGAGAGGAATCTTTTCTTCTCCATAAGCCATTCTCCATTTTGAATCCTTTTTTAATGTACTAGATCAGATAAACTGTCTTTAATCAATTCTTTTCAAGGCTGCTGTAATATGACTGGCCACATACAGAATGGCATGTTCAGACCAGTTATTAATAAAATCTCTCATAAATATATAAAAATCTGGAGACAGCTTCCCTCGTGGACAGAAAGGTTATAGCCTGTATCACTAAGTAGGTATCGTTATCAGCATTTTACAGATGAGGAAATTGACATTTGGCATCTTTGAGAGAATTGCCAAAGCAATGCAGATGTAAATATGACCCGGTTGTTCTTCAAGTTCAAATTCATCAGATGACAAAGTTTATATTTTCTGTACAATAATTAGCCAACACACTCCTTGGCAGCCACCATGAATACATCCTTCCCTTTTTGGCTTCTTGTTCCATACTTGAAATGCTTTGTAAAAGGGATGGCATAAACTCGAATGAATCTGAGACTCTCCACACACAAGCA
>NW_011494842.1:985726-996184 GCF_000754665.1 Bison bison bison | reverse complement strand
TCTGGAATGTGAAGTCAAGTGGGCCTTAGGAAGCATCACTCTGAACAAAGCTAGTGGAGGTGATGGAATTCCAGTTGAGCTATTTCAAATCTTAAAAAGATGATGCTGTGAAAGAGCTGCACTCAATATGACTGCAAATTTGGAAAATGCAGCAGTGGCCACAGGACTGGAAGAGGTCAGTGTTCATCCAATCCCAAAAAAGGCAGTGCTTTTCTTTGTTCAATGTTCAAATGTTGAACATTTAGAACACTGAATTCAAACTACCACACAATTGTACTCATCTCACACACTAGCAAAGTAATGCTCAAAATTCTCCAAGCCAGGTTTCAACAGTTTGTGAACTGAGACCCTCCAGATGTTCAAGCTGGGTTTAGAAAAGGCAGAGGAACCAGAGATCAAATTGCCAATATCCGTTGGATCATAGAAAAAGCAAGAGTATTCCAGAAAAACTTCTGCTTCATTGACTATGCTAAAGCCTTTGATTGTGTGGATCACAACAAACTGGAAAATTCTTAAAGAGATGGGAACACTAGACCACTTTACCTGCCTCCTGAAAAATCTGTATGCAGGTCAAGAAGCAACAGTTAAAACTGGACATGGAAAAATGGACAGTATATGGTTCCAAATTGGGAAAGGAGTATGTCAAGGCTGTATATTGTCACCCTGCTTATTTCACTTATATACAGAGTACATCATGTGAAATGCTGGGCTGGAAGAAGCACAAACTGGAATCAAGATTGCCAGGAGAAATATCAATAACCTCAGATATGCAGTTGTTACCACTCTTGTGGCAGAAAGCGAAGAAGAACTAATAAGCCTCCTGATGAAAGTGAAAGAGGAGAGTGAAAAAGTTGGATTGAAAACCAACATTCAGAAAACCAAGATTATGGCATCTGGTTCCATCACTTCATGGCAAATAGATGGGGAAACAATGGAAACAGTGATAGACTTTATTTTCTTGGGTTCCAAACTCACTGCAGATGGTGACTGCAGCCATGAAATTAAGAAGCTTGCGCCTTGGAAGAAAAGCCATGACCAGCCTAGACAGCATATTAAAAAGCAGAGACATTACTTTGCTGACAAAGGTCCGTCTAGTCAAAGCTATGGTTTTTCCAGTCGTCATGTATGGATGTGAGAAATGGACTATAAAGAAAGCTGAGCGCTGAAGAATTGATGCTTTTGAACTGTGGTGTTGGAGAAGACTCTGGAGTGTCCCTTGGACTGCAAGGAGATCCAGCCAGTCTGTCCTAAAGGAAATCAGTTCTGAATATTCCTTGAAAGGACTGATGCTGATGCTGAAACTCCAATACTTTGGTCATCTGATGCAAAGAACTGACTCCTTGGAAAATCTTTCCCTGATGCTGGGAAAGATTGAAGGCAGGAGGAGGAGCAGGGGATGACAGAGGATGATATGGTTGGATGACATCACTGACTCGATGGACATGAGTTTGAGCAAGCTCTGGGAGTTGGTGATGGACAAGGAAGCTGGTGTGCTGCAGTCAATGGAGTCGCAAAGAGTCAGACACGACTACGTGACTGAACTGAAATGAACCAGCTCTCTCTGAAATGGTCCTAAAATGACATTTATTATCTCATCTTTTAATTTAAAAGACACTTTGCAGGCAGTTTAGGGAAGACAAAGACAATAAAAGTGGCCTGTCCAAAAAGAGCTGAAAATCTGGTGGTGCTACACAGTCAGCTACACATATATTCACAAACGTTTTTGAAATACTTAACAAAGCTAGTATGTAGGTGCATTTTTCTGAGGAGTACATTCGTCGAATCATCCAGTAGCTCATGATCCCCAAAGATGAAGGCTATCTGCAGTAGATGGATAGAACTAGAGAAGAAATCATATGACATGGAAGTACTGTGGTATAACCCAGGAGCAAACCATGCAGCATAAGCAAAGGCTCAGGAGGATGGAGGCAGGTAGTGGGGTGGTGACTGAAATACTGACTGAGGAGGGTTGGAGCTACTAGAGTGGGGAGGTCACCACAAAGAGACACAGGTAGGGACTTCCAGGCCTTCTTTGGGGAAGAGCTGGTAGGTCATTCCACAGGCTGGGGGCAGCTACAGGCAAGAAAGTCATTGAATCTTGGGGCCATGCTGTGGGAAGGTTTCACATGTTTCATGAATTAAAATTTATGGAGAACTTCATATAAAATTAAAATAGAACTTTAAAAATACCATCAGATGTTCCACTGCCAGTGTCTTAGTTCCCACAAATGTAAGCATTTTTCTGTTTGCAATAGACTCATTTTTTAAATTGTCCAAAGAAGTATTTAATATCGTCTATCATAGAAAAGCTCCAATACTTTGGCCACCTGATGTTAAGAGCTGACTCATTAGAAAAGACTTTGATGCTGGGAAAGATTGAAGGCAGGAAGAGAAGGGGATGACAGAGGATGAGATGGTTGGATGGCATCACTGACTCAGTGGACGGGGTTTGGGTAAACTCCGGGAGTTGGTGATAGACAGGGAGGCCTGTGTGCTGCAGTCCATGGGGTCGCAAAGTCAGACACAAGTGTGTCTGAACAAAAACCATCATAGAAAAGGGCTTCCCAGGTGGTAAGAGTGGTAAAGAACCCATCTGCCAATGTAGGAGACGTAAGAGACATGGATTCGATCCCTGGATAGGGAAGATCCCCTGGAGGAGGGCAGGGCAACCCTTTCCAGTAGTCTTGCCTGGACAATCCCATGGACAGAGGAACCTGGTGGGCTCCAGTCCATAGGGTGGAAAATAGTTGGAAATGCCTGAAGTGACTTAGCACAGATATACATCATGGGAACGTGAGCACTCCTTCCCTGGTGGCTCAGATGGTAAAGAAACTGCCTGTGTTTAAGTTAAAAAAGGGCCAGTTTAAGACCAGGCTGAAGATAAAGCCAGGAAAAGTTAAATAAAAGGAAGAATAGCAGAGAGGGATGGTTTTGCACCTAAAATTCTGATTGCAACACATATTATATGCCTGGATTGTAAGATAAGAATGGGAGTTGAAGAAGGCAGCCCACTCATAGTAGTAAGAAACACTGCAGAAAATTGTAATGGTAAGTTCTTACAACCTTGAAATCATATGGCACATATCAGTTCAGTTCAGTTGCTCGGTTGTGTCCGAGTCTTTGTGACCCTATGGACTGTAGCATGCCAGGCTTCCCTGTCCAACACCAACTCCCGGACCTTACTCAAACTCATGTCCATCGAGTCGGTGATGATATCCAACCATCTCATCCTCTGTCGTCCCCTTCTCCTGCCTTCCTTCAATCTTTCCCAGCATCAGGGTCTGTTGTAGTGAGTCAGTACTTCGCACCAGGTGGCCAAAGTATTGGAGCTTCAGTTTTAGCATCATTCCTTCCAAAGAACACCCAGGATTGATCTCCTCTAGAATGGACTGGTTGGATCTCCTCGCAGTCCAAGGGACTCTCAAGAGTCTTCTCCAACACCACAGCATCAATTCTTCAGCACTCAGCTTTCTTTACAGTCCAACTCTCACATCCATACATACATGGTTTTATGTATTCTGCTGTTAACTTCATAGCATCCTAAACATTTTCCCCGGTCAATATTGTTCAAAAGCATATATATTTACAATATCCAGAACATGGAATCTACCCAAAAGTCCATCATCAGAGGAATGGATAAAGAAGATGTGGTACATATGTATGACTGAATATTACTCAGACACAAAAAGGCTTCCCTGGTGACTCAAATGGTAAAGAATCTGCTTGCAGTGCGTAAGACTCGTGTTTGATCCCTGGGTTGAAAAGATCCCCTGTAGGAGGAAGGGGCACTCCACTCCAGTGTACTTGCCTGGAGAATTTCACGGACAGAGGAGCCTGGCAGGCTACAGTTCATGGGGTTGCAAAAAGGCAGACACAACTGAGCAACTAACACTAATACTTTCAGCCATAAAAAGGATTGAAACTATGCCAGTTGCAAAGACTTGGATGGACCTAGAGGGTGTCATACAGAGTGAATGAGGTTGGAAGAAAGAATATCCCATATTAACACATACATGTGGAATCTAGAAAAATGGTACAGATGAACCTATCTGCAAAGCAGAAATTGACACAGATGTAGAAAGCAAATGTACAGACACCAAGAGGGGAAGGGAGAGTGGGATGAATTTGGAGATTGGGATTGACATATATATGCTACTGGGTATAAATAGATAACTAATGAGAACGTACTACTGTACAGCACAGGGAACTCTACTCAATGCTCTATGGTGACAAAGAGGTCATATATGCACATGTATTCACTCTGCTCTACAACAGACAGTAACACAACACTGTAGCAAGTAAACTCCAATAAATTTTTTTTTTTTAAAGCCTGTGTAATGTCTCACGGGGCTTCCCTGGTGGCTTGGTGGTAAAGAAATATGTCAGCCAATGCAGATGACACATGTTTGATCCCTGGGTTGGGAAGATCCCTTTGAGAAGGAAATGGCAACCCACTCCATTATCCTTGCCTGGGAAATCCCATGGACAGAGGAGCCTGGTGGGCTCATGGGTTCATGGGGTGGCGAAAGAGACACAACTTAACGACTGAACAGTAACAACTGACATATTAGTGAAATTGGTACTTTGGTGGTTAGCACTGTGGTGCTTGGCTAGTCTCTGAGACTTTGAACCTGGCTCTGCCAGTTACTACGTGACCTTTGAAGTGAGTCAACTTCTCTGTTGTACAATCCGTATCTATAAAGTGGGTTAATAACAGGGACTGCAGCAATGAAATTAAAGGATGCTTGCTTCTTGGAAGGAAAGTTATGACAAACCTAGACAGTGGGTTAAAAAGCAGAGACAATACTTTTTTAACAAAGGTCTATATAGTCAAAGCTATGGTTTTTCCAGTAGTCATGTGCAGATGTGTGAGTTGGACTATAAAGATGGCTGGGCATTGAAGAACTGATGCTTTTGACTTGTAGTGCTGAAGACGGCTTGAGAGTCCTTTGGACTGCAAGGAGATCAACCCTGAATATTCATCGGAAGGACTGATGCTGAATATGGAATACTCCAATACTTTAACCACCTAATGGGAAGAGCCCACTCATTGGAAAAGACCCTGATGCTGGGAAAGACTGAAAGCAGAAGGGACGACATAGATTGAGATGGTTGGATGGCATCATTGACTCAATGGATATTAGTTTGAGCAAACTCTGGCAGATGGTGAAGAACAATGAATCCTGGTGTGCTGCAGTCCACGGGGTCACAAAGATTCAGAAGCGACTTAGCAACTGAACAGAACAGAACCTTAAATGGGTTCAGTTCAGTCACTCAGTCGTATCCGACTCTTTGTGACCCCGTGGACTGCATCATACCAGGCCTCCCTGTCCATCACCAGCTCCCGGAGCTTGCTCAAACGCATGTCCATCAAGTTGGTGATGCCACCCAACCTCTGTCTTCCCCTTCTCCTCCCGCCTTCAATCTTTCCCAGCATCAGGGTCTTTTCACATGAGCCTTTTAAATGGGTTATGGCAATACAGGGAACTGACATATAAATCCCTCAGAATACGTTCTGGTACAAGGTCAGGGTCAACCTGTTCGGCCCAGGCCGGGCAGATGCTCTGAAGCTTGACACTGTTTCAGCTCAGTCTGCATTTCCGAAACCTTGAACGTCTTGAAGGCTCCTCCCTTCCTACCTTGACTGGAACTTCTCGAGGCCTCTTTTGTGAGCGAGACCCGCCACCTGGCGGCCTCAGTTCTGAAACGCTGCCGCGCACAGTGTGGGCCGTCGTCGCCCAGCGCCCCGCGGTCTCCTTCCGCAGACGCCGAGCGTTCCCGGGTGCGCATGCGCAAGGCGTGCGTCCCGGCTCGACTCCCGTCACCTGCGGGCGCTCGCCAGGCACAGAGTGTGCGGAAGGGGCGCGCTGGACGCACACCGATGCCCGCGGGCCGGCCAACCAGTAGAAAAGCGGGCTGACCGGCGGTACGCAGGCCGCCTAGCCGTCGCCTCTGTGAGCGGTGAGCCGGGCCTCCCGCTCGCCGGGCTCTCTGAGATTATCACCCAGGGTCCCAGTCTGGAGCCGGTGCTGACCCGGCGCCGACCGCTCAGACCCACGCACACGTAGTGCAGCAGTGAGAGTGAAAGTCGCTCCGTCGTGTGCGACTCTTTGCAAACCCACGGACCACACAGTCCATGGGATTCTCCAGGCCAGAACACTGGAGTGAGAAGCTTATCCCTTCTCCAGTGGACCTTCCCGACCCAGGGATCGAACCCAGGTCTCCTGCATTGCAGGCGGATTCTTTACCAGCCGAGCCACAAGGGAAGCCCCAAATCATCTGGCAGCGGTGGGATTCGAACCCAGACCCCTAGAGTTGCTGCTGCTAAGTCGCTTCAGTCGTGTCCGACTCTGTGTGACCCCATAGACGGCAGCCCACCAGGCTCCCCCGTCCCTGGGATTCTCCAGGCAAGAACACTGGAGTGGGTTGCCATTTCCTTCTCCAATGCATGAAAGTGAAAAGTGAAAGTGAAGCCGCCCAATCGTGTCCTACTCTTAACGACCCCATGGACCGAAGCCTACCAGGGATTCATGGGATTCCGTCCATGGGATTCCCCAGGCAAGAGTACTGGAGTGGGGTGCCACTGCCTTCTCCAAACCCCTAGAGACTGGAGCTTTAATCCAGCGCTTTATCACGGCCACGCTGCTGCTGCTGCTGCTGCTAAGTCGCTTCAGTCATGTCCGACTCTGTGCGACCCCATAGACGGCCACGCTACGTAGTGCAATACCTGGGACCGAAATCCAGAGGCCGCCCCCGGAACCCAGAGCGCCCCACTGAGCATGCGCGAGCCTGGGCTGGGCGGCTTGCGGGAGAGGGCGGGCTCCGCGGTCCAGCTATTTCCGCTTCCGGTCCCGTACGAACTCTCCCGCCACCGGAGAAAACCTGTTGTCGCTCTGTGTGTCTGTGTTTGGTGTAGTTGCAGGTGAGAGGAGCCGCCGGGGTTTGCGAAGAAGAGTAACCCTGGCGTTCAGGCGTGCGAGCCTAGGGAAGGGGGAGAGCGGCTGGCGCGGGAGACGCGAGTCCGTCCTGGTGGCTTGTCTAGGCGGAGGCAGGTGCCAGGGCTGACAGACCGCGTTGCCTGAGGGACCGCGGAGGCGGCGTGTCACTCGGCGCCGCTGGACGCTCTGGAGACGAGCTCGACGCGCGGCGCCTGAGAGACTGCCATCAGTTTTCAGGGGTTGTCAGGGAAGAAGCCCACCGAGTCGCGTTCCTAGCCTGAAGCTCCCGCGCTTTCCTCCGAGTTCGGGGTCGCGGCTCTCGGGCAATCTCAGCCTGACCCTGGAGAGTTCAGAGCCTTCAGGGCGGAGCGCGCAGACGCCTGGAGAGCAGCCCGCGTCCCCTGCTGTGGACATTGCGGGAAGTCAGGACCGCTGCCCGCGTCTCCGCCGCGCTCACCTCTCCCCACCGCCTGTGCACCGTGGTTCCAGCGGTGTTGTCGAAGGTCTGGAAGACAGGGACACGACTCTTGACATGTGCGTGCTCTTCAGAATCAGTTGCCACCTTTTGGTGGCAGAATGTTTTCCTTCGTGTGTGGAGTTATTTTTTGTTTTTAACTCCATTTCCCACCGTTTTTTGTGCTTGCTTCCAGGATAACAAGATGGAGTTTTCTGGAGGAAAACGGAAGAAACTGAGGTTGGCAGATGACCAGAGGAATGCTTGCTACCCACATAGCCTTCAGTTTTACTTGCAGCCACCTTCTGGAAACGTATCTTTGACAGAATTTGAAACGTTGGCTATCGATAGAGTTAAATGTGAGTTATTTGAATTTGAATTTTTGTATTCCTGAGAACCTCACTTATACCTTGTTTAAGAGATTAATTTATTTCCTTCTTTAAACTAATATTTGCTGAGGTTTTTCGTTGAGATTTTGCTGTTCATTCATTTTTTCCATGTACTGTGCATATTTATTGAGTGCCACTTTATTGTAGGCGGTAGGGATTTTGAGCTGAGTACTGAAATTGTCATCTTTGTTGAAGCTGTATTCTAATACCTGGAGACAGATGTCCAAAGCAGTAATTATAATTTAGTATTTTAAGTGCTCTAGTAGAGGTGTTATTGAAACATAGAGATGGGAATGATTGACCTAGTCTGATTAAGTAAAACTTCTTAAGAAAAGTTGAAATGTGACCTGGATCTTGAAGCAGGAGTAGCAGTTTCTCAATAGAGAGGAAGGGAGGGGTTTTTGCAAGCTGAGCTAATGTTCTGAAGGAAGAGTTGGAAGCACCAGAGAGAGTGTCACACTGGAGGGAAAGGTGGCAAGTTCAGGGTGGATGGAGAGTTGTGGGTAACCAAGGGTGTTTTGTACCACGCTAATGCTGTGATACTGGGGTGTAAGAAGGATGTAGCGATTTTCTTTTGCCTGCTTGTCTTCTCTGTGTTGGTGGAAGAAAGAAATAAGTTCGGTGTCAACTGCAACAGTAGCACTGCCTGCAGAGTTTATATTCCAGAGTGTATCCTGATGGGGAGATCAGAAGTAGAGGTGAGATACTGTTAGTCATTCTTAGAGGAGCTGGGTGAGAATTGCTAGTACAGAGTACCTGTATTATCTGTTTGCTGAATAAAAGAGTAAAGGACAGGGACAATAGGTTCTGGGAGGCTTAGCATGGGTTCTGGGATGCCTCATAGAGGTTAAGACAGTGGTTGAAAAGGGTCGTTTCAGTTTGGCCCTGGAGGTGAGATGGTAAGGCAGGGACAGGAAGGGAGAGATGGAAGGGATACCAAGGAGGTGTAAGTGACAGGGTTTGATGACTACTTGGCTGTGAGGAACAGGGGATCGGGTGGGGAGGGCTGAAGTTCCAGGATGGCTGATCTGGTGGGTAGAAATGCTGCTGTTAGAGGTGGGTGGCAGGATTGAGGGGCAGAGAATGAGTTTGGTTTGGGAGACCATAATACGGAGGTCCCTGCTGGACATGGCTTTACGTTCAGGATTCATTTCAGAAGTTTTTCATTCTCAAATTAATCTCTCTTTTCCTACCAATGGAAGAAGAATTCATCTGAGGAAGAGTTGACAGGGGCTTCAGGAGCCTTTGGACAGAGCGAAGCATCTAGTCAGAGTGGCTTGTTTGCTTCTTTACTGCTGTGTCTTCTTCTCTGCTTCATCAGGAAGGGGCGGGCTGTCTTCTGAAGAGTCTGTGCTGAGTTGGTGAAGCACCCACTGCCGGAGTCCTGCCCAGGCTGATCCAGGGTATTTGAAGGGGAGACGATGTCGGCGACTATTTAAATATTCATCAAAGATATAAAGAGTAATAGAATGAGGATAGCTCAGTAGGAAAATTCAGTGGAGAAAAGAGGCTGAGTAGCTTGGTTTACGCGGAAAATCAATATAACCTGTGACACCAGGTTAGCTCTGACCACGGAGGCCGCAGGCGCCCTCTCGAATAGCGGAAGGTGCCCCACCTTTGACACCTTCTCGAGTGGGTCTTAGAAGCCCAGGCAAATAAATGGTCGTAGAGGACCTCCACGCTCCAGATGGAGACTGAGCCAGAAATTGAGAAGAAAGAATGACATGGGGAGACCAAGCTTTGGTGAGCAAGGCCCGTAGCTTTATTTTCAACAGGGGTTTTTATACCCTAAGTTACACATAGAGGATAATAGGGGATGCAAAGTCAGCAGTCTTTGATCCTTACCAAAAACTAGGGTTTCTTTCCTGCAAATTTATCGTATACAAATGGTTTAGGTGATTTACATCATCTTCTGGCCAGAAGGCCTTATTAACATTTTATGACTCCTGACAAAGGTTTGTCAACCGTAAGACTTACTTTTTCTAAGAGTAATTATTTTAAGGTTTGGCGCCATCTTCCGAAGGTGTTAGATAAAATTGCATTCCTATAGGGCAGAGGTGCAATGGGTTTACAACAAAGGAAAGAATTTATTACCTTAAGGGTCTAAAGTTGCTAACACCAAGGCCACTACTTATTTTTTCTACATACCAACTATATTAATTAATACACATTCAAGGATATAATACAGGGGATGTAGAAACTTGGCAGCAAGCATTGGCTCATCAATGAAATCTTTTACTAGTTTTATTCTGACAGTTTCTAACTCTCTGAGAGGCTCTAAGCTATTTGAATATCTTAAGCTCCCCGTGCCTCTTGAGGCTGGGAGACTGTAAACAATCGAATGCATAGCTGTAAGAGTCTGGGTAAACTTGTCAGGCGAGTTAGAGAGCTATCTGAGGGGTTTGGATTTAAACACTCCTAATTGCCCAGGAACTTTATTAATTGGAGCTGTAAGTTAACTCTTTGTCAGAGAGAGCGAGATGGTGGTGGGGGACAGCCCTCAGTAAAGAGGTGAGAGCACAAAGCAATAAAGTAGGCAGACTCTGGTTTTTGGGGGTAGATGCTCGAGAATATCCAGGGGGACTCCTGAGGCTCGATCCCGCCTTTGCGTGTGCCGAGCCTCCTTCCTCATGACCTTTGTCATGAGTGGAGTGCCTCTCGCCGGCTCCCAGCAGTG
>NW_011494842.1:985080-985626 GCF_000754665.1 Bison bison bison | reverse complement strand
CACTTTTAAAGCCTGTAACTCAGTCCCAATATGCATTATTGCCTCTTTCAAGGCATCTACTCTCATCTCCAACTTTCTATCTATAGCTTCCTGTGTTGTTAGAGTTAAAGAAACATTTTTAGACATGGTATCAACATATTGGGCAGTATGCACTTGTTGAGTCAATGATATTGCTGCTGCAGTAACAGAAGTAATTGCTGCTATCAAAGCTGATATTCCTAAAATAAGTAAGCCCACAAATCGTCGCGATCACATTAAATCTTGTAGTTGTTGTAACACAGCAAGACTATAGTTATATCAATAAGTCGTTACATCATAAGATAAGGTGGACGTTGTAACACTACAAAGGAGCAAACATTATATTGAGGGTTTAAACAAGATGAGAGCATGCATTGTTCACAAGTCACTACATTGGGTCCACCAGTGAAAGTCACATGTACATTAAGTTTTCCAGAATCATTGGTAAAGAGAAAAACATAAGGAAAGGGTAGACAAGCCAAAACAGAATAAGTAGAATTATTTTCTGGTTGGAGTTCGCGCTGCAGC
>NW_011494842.1:973993-984980 GCF_000754665.1 Bison bison bison | reverse complement strand
AGGGGGCCCCTGAGGCTCGATCCCGCCTTTGCGTGTGCCGAGCCTCCTTCCTCATGACCTTTGTCATGAGTGGAGTGCCTCTCGCCGGCTCCCGGCAACCTGCCTCACAACCGGCTCCGCATGAGGGGTGGATGCGCACGCTGACACACTTGTGCACCCCTCAGCAGTGATGCTCAGTACATCATGATTGTCCCCATCCCTTGCTCCTTTCCGGTTGAGAATCCGTGGTATGAGGTTATGCTGTGGGATGTGGTTATTTTTTGCATATGGTTGGAGGTTATTCTGTTACAAACACATATAACTTTTATAATGTGCTTGCAGAAAATGAAGCTTAAGTATTGTCATAAAAAGTAATTATGGAATTGCTATCCATAGATTTGCCTTGGATTTAGTTTTTTAAGATTACCTTGCATTTATACATGTTTCCACCCTTCTGTTTTTCATATTTTTTCTAGTGCTAAAATCAGTTGAGAATCTTGGTCTGAGCTACATGAAGGGAACTGAACAGTATCAGAGTAAGCTGGAGGCTGAGCTTCGGAAGCTCAAATTTTCCTACAGAGTAAGTAAAAGAGGGACGGAGATGTTCCTTCAGTTTGTTTATGTACTGGTAGTAACCGGGGGAAAGGTCTTGTATTATGCCCAGGGCTTTAAAAAAGACTCTTCCTGAAGGAACCTACCAACCATGAGGGATGATTGACATACAGTCAAACTCCAGTGCGGCAGGGTGTCTCCACCTTAGGAATGTGAACATTCGGGACCTGATGATTCCATGGTGCATTTAGGGGGCTCACTGGCATCTGTGGCTTCTGGGCTGTGTTTCCAGATATTGCTAGATGTGTTCTGTGCAGTCAAGGTGAAAAATGCTGTTATTTGATGTGTGCTCCAAGAACTCTGTTTTGTTCTCCTGGTGGCTCAGTGGTAAAAAGTCTGCCTGCCAACGCAGGAGTTGTGGATTCTCTCCCTGGGTCGGGAAGATCCCCTGGAGATGGAAGTGGCAACCCACTCTAGTATTCTTGCCGGGGAAATTCCGTGGACAGAGGAGCCTGGTGGGCTAGAGTCCATGGGGTTGCAAAAGAGTGGGACATGACTTAACAACTAAATAACAACCAGGAACTCCAAAAGCACAGAGAATTAGCTCAGGTTGGGGAGGGCTTCCTAGATGAGATAGTGCTGGAACTGAATCTCAATGGATGTGATCTCATTTTTATTTTGAGAAGATGAATATCAGTGGCAGATGGACGGGGTCATTATCTGTTGGGGAACACCAATCAGGAGCTTGGAGATGACAAGTAAATTGAATGGCGTGAAGGGGACTGATTGAAGAGATAGTGAGAAGATGGAATCATAAGATTATAGAGATACAAGGAGGAGGGACAAAAGAGTTCTGAATGACGTTTGGGTTTCTGGTGATGACAGCTGGGTGGATGGTGGGATATACAGGAGAGGAGGCAAGTCTTACTAGAAAGAGGACTGAGTTTTGTTCACGTTGTAACTCTGAGGTGCTTGTGGAACTATCTCGAGGGCTGCAGGGTGTGCAGTAGATACGGGCTTGTAGACAGAGGCAGAAGGTGAAACAGTGGTGGTGTTTGGAGGTGAGAGGTGGGAGATGAGTGTGGAATATTTCCTCTTCTAACACGTTTAGCTGAGAAGACCGGGGAGGTAGGTCTGAGTATAGGAAAATTTGAGGGGAAAAGATACACACATACACATGACAGCATATATTTGAACATATTTATAAGCTGAGCAGAAAGATCTGGAAGAGAAGAGAGGGCGATTGTAGATACTTTGGGAGAACTTTGGATTAGTCACAGTCCTTAGGAGGCAGGAGCAGGTGGGCTGTGGAGTTTCCATGTGGGATCAGCTGTATGTAGGAGGAGAGAGAGGTCTGTCAGTAGGGATAGTGGGGAAGGCAGTACCACACGCGGTGGCAGGAGTTTGGGCTGAGGAGTCAGCCTGAGGCCTTTGCTTTCTGTAAAGTAGGTGAGGTCCTGTGATAAGAGGAGGGGACGGTGGTGTATTGGGGAGCACTGGCCACCTAGTGAAGATCAAAACAGCTGTCCTGAGATAGGGAAAGGAATGGTTATGGGGCCAGATCCCAGCTCTGCTGCTTATGGGCTTGTGACCTGGAACAAAGTCAGTTTCCTCATCTTTAAAATAGGGATATAGTGGTGCCCTCCTCATAGGGGCTTTCAAAGGATTATGTGGATTAATGGATTAAAAATGCTTATAACAGTGCCTGGTACATTGGGAGTGCTCAGGACATGTTTGCTCTGACTGTGTTGAACTTGAGGAAAGATTCCTTAGTGTTACTTGTTTGACATAGTACGACTAGAATGCTAGATTCTAGTAGATATGCAGCAAGCAACAAAGGTTTACTGTATAGCATAGGAAACTGTAGTTAATATCTTATAATAACATATGATGGAAAATAATTTCAAAAATAATATGTGTATTTGTGTAATTAAATCACCTTGCTGTGCACTTGAAACGTTGTAAATCAACTATACTTGAATAAAAAAGATTTCTGGGTGTTGATAAAGGTCCAGTTGAGGTTTGTTGTTGTTCAGTTGCTCAGTCATGTCCGACTCTTTGCGACCAGTTGACGGTAGAGGGTGTGAATTTTTAATGTTCCAAATTCCTATAATTGTATATTTTTTCCCCAGAAGTTCTCAGCATTTTGGGAACAGGACTGCAGAGTATAGCTATGGATTTGTTTAGAATCTAGGTTTTGCCAAATGGTTGAAATGAGAATAGTTGAGGGTTTATCTGGGAAGTGGTGGAAGAGGTGAGTGGCTGGACGAGTGTAGGTGAGTGTAGGCTGGATGAGAAGGAAAGTTAGAGGTGGAAGAAAACAGTGGGATCCAAACCCAGGAGGTGGTGGTGTTCAATTGTGTTTCACCCAGTTGTCCACCTAAGTAAAGTGATACTCCTCCTGGGGAGCATATTATGAAATCTGTGTTATTGAACTTCTGCTTCACCATTGGCTTATGCTGACTCAGTAATTCTTTACACCTTTCACTGTTCTGCATTTATTTTCTTCATTTGCCATTGTTTTTCAGGAAAGCTTGGAAGATGAATATGAACCTCGAAGAAAAGATCACATTTCTCACTTTATTTTGCGCCTTGCTTACTGCCAGTCGTGAGTATACCTTTGTCTTCCACAGTCAAATCTGACATCTTGGGCTATAAACTGGTGCAGGAGGGCCGACAGGTATTGTACCCATTGTAGGAAATCCCAGGATAACATCAGAAACCAGTGGTTCATGGGCTGAATGCTGTTGTAGCGAATTGTTTGAAACGAGTTGTTGACTAAAAAAATAAAATATTTTTGCAGATTTTGCCTATTAAAACACTTTTTACTTTATGGGAGGGATTCTTCATTTAGGATTTAAAATTAGAGATGATTTCATTAGGAAGAAGGATTTTGGAATCAAACACATACTTGAATCTGCACAGGTTTTAGCAGTTGACTTGTATGGGCTGGTGTCCATTAGATTAAGATCTTTTCCTTTGGTAGTTTCTTAGAAGTCAGTAGTGCCACCCAGAGGAAGGAGTTGGTTGCTTTTTTTTTTTTTACTGTGTATTTTCTTATATTTATTTTGGCTAAATTGCATACTTACTATGTTTCTTTTCTGTTTCTTTTTTGGCAATAGGCTTATCAAATGGGAATCTTGAATTATTTACTATCCCAAGATAATGACTGAGAAATTATTGACCAGCTTTGGTCCTAGAGCTTTTCTTTTGTTAAAAAAGCGTATGCAGGTTTTGCAATTTATGCAATAAGTGAATTGCTGACAATGTGAAAGTCATTTGAGGAAAGAAATCATATTTTACATGGAGTAGCTTAATTATTTTATAACAACAATAATGGCCATCTGTCTTATAAATTAATGTTCTATATTGACTTTTGGGGCTTCTCTGGTGGCTCAGTGGTAAAGAATCCTCCTGCCAGCGTAGGAGATGTGGATTTGATCCCTGGGTGGGGAAGATCCCCTGGAGAAGGAAATGGCAACCCACTCCAGTATTCTTGGCTGGAAAATCCCATGGAGAGAGGAACCTGGTGGGTCGCAGTCTGTGGGGTTGCAAAAGAGTGGGACACCACTTAGCGACTAAACAGTAACAAATGTTGACTTTTAAAAAGTTGAGGTATCTTAATGCTTATTAAATTTTGTGAAGTTATAAACTCTAAAGCTGTAAGCAAAGTTTACTTTGCAGGGTTTATCTGATTATAATCTATTCAGAGGTAAAATTACCTTTAAAAACTTGTGATGTTTATTTGGCATTAACAGGAGGGATACTCCATTTTCTGATGTAAACAAATACTTTGCAGTTAGATTAAACGAAGTGTACTATTTTATGTTATTTGATGGTAATGCAGCTAGACTCTGTATTTAATTCTTTTAATTACGTTCAAAACATCTTTCTTCCCCATGTTCTACTCAGTCCTGGGAGATTGTGGCATGTCACCTGTATTCACAGTCTTACCATAGTAGAGAGCTTGATGCTGTTAATGAACTTCAGTCTGTTGGCCTATTGCTCACATTTGAATGTTGTTTCATAGAAATGTTTTGGATTTAATAATCAATGGACTTTTAAAATTGTCTTTAAACTTTTCACTTACAGTTTTCTTGTCTCTGTTTTAGTGAAGATCTTAGGCGCTGGTTTATTCAGCAAGAAATGGATCTCCTTCGATTTCGATTCAGTATTTTACCCAAGGACAAAATTCAGAGTTTCTTAAAGGATAGCCATTTACAGTTTGAGGCTGTAAGTATATTTTTATAGTCTTTCCAATTGTGTCACCTGCCTTGACCTTTAGTGCTGGTGTTAATATGTGGAGTTTGTTTTCTTTACATTTTCTTCCTGAGGACTTGCCTGAAAGAATGAGTCACTTTGGCTTCACACAAAGTGAACCTTTCTCTTCCATGACTAGAAGAAAAGGGGCTCCTTAGTATCAGAGCATCACATTTATTTAGTTACTATTTTAAGTATGTGATTTATGAAAGCACAAAAAGGTTTAATTTATAAAAATCCATCTTTAACCAGAATCTTCTAGGCCAAAAATTTAAAGCTCGTAATATTCCAAAGAAAACAGAGAAGTGGTAGTACTTATTTCCAGCAATGAGGTTTAGGGTGGATAATACTTTATTTTAGAAGTCATTTGTCAGCAAAATCTCTGAATAGTTCTAAGGTGTAATTTTGTAGACAGATCTGAATGAGTTACATGTAGGAATTATATAAGAAAGAAGAAATATTGGGTATATTTTTAGCAAGGATAATTATTGTGGATAGAAACAGAATTTATGTCTTTTAGGTGGGCCTGTGCTGCAGTGGGAAGAAAGAAAAAATTATGTTTTGTGAAACTTAGAGCTGTCAGATGGCGGTAGGATGGTCAGGACTGTGTTTGGGCGTTAGAATGGGTGATTCCAGGCCAAAAAAAGTAAAAAAGTAGAAATTGGAGTAGGTGAAGGAATTGTCCTGCTGAGACGTGGATGTGCCCACTGCAGCAAGAACCAGTGTGGCTTCCTGCTTTGGGGGGAAGGAGATGTGTGAAGAGAAATACATAAACCTTTGGTGGGCATTTAGTGTGTCACCTGTGAGCAAGGCACTTTCCAAAGTTTGACTCCCTTTGGAGAATCCCGTGAGGTTTCTTATAACATCTGCTCAGACAGAGAAAAGTGTTGGTTCCAGTGCCATCTCACTGTCCAGACCCCATGCGCTCTCTACTTAGCTTAGAACTCTGATCTTTAGTGAAGTCTTACTGCTAATATCAGTTATAGTTCATCTATCCTCTCATATTAAAAATAGTTGCTTTTTTTTTTTGCTGTTGAAATTATGGTTTTGGTAGGTCATAGAGAAGAAGTATTTTTGAGATTGTGTTTATTCTAGATTGTTTCAGTAGGTCAGGTAGAATTTTTTTCTTTTTTAAAAAAACTTTTTTACTGAAGTATAACATACACAGAAAACTGCACAGGTCGTAACTGTCTAGCTCTGTGAAGTATCATGAAGGTTAAGGAAGAGAACCTTGCGGTCAACTGGCGTTGCCTTGTGTCTCCTTTCTTTACCACCCCATCTCCCTCTGATAATCACTGTCCTGACTTTTAATATCATGAATGATTCTGCCTGTCTTTGAACTTTGTGTAAATAGTATTACGTGGTGTGTATTTGGGTGTTAGAATGGGTGACTCCAGGCCAAATAAAGGAAAAAATAAATAGGAGTACGTGAAGGAATTACCCTACTGAGAAGTGGATGTGTCCACTGCAACAAGAATCAGTGTGGCTTCCTGCCTTATGTAAATAGTATTAATGGTGTGTCTTTTTTCCCCAGCTTTATTGAGATATGATGATATATTAATATGTCAGTTTAAGGTACACAGTGTGATGATCTGATACACGTATATGTTGTGAAATGTTTACTGCTATAAAGATAGTTAACAGATCCTTACATAGCATGTTATGTGAGGTCAGTTCAGTTCACTCACTCAGTTGTGTCTGACTTTGCAACCCCATGGACTGCGGCACACGAGGCTTCTCTGTCCCTCACCAGCTCCTGGAGCTTGCTCAAACTCTTGTCCATCAAGTCGGTGGTGCCATCCAACCATCTCATCCTCTGCTATCCCCTTCTCCTCCTGCCATCGGTCTTTCCCAGCATCAGGGTCTTTTCCAGTGAGTCAGCTTTTTGCATCAGGTGGCCAAAGTATTGGAGGTTCAGCTTTAGCATCAGTCCTTCCAATGAACACCCAGGACTGATCTCCTTTAGGATGGACTGATTGGGTCTCCTTGCAGTCCAAGGGACTCTCAGGAGTCTTCTCCAGCACCACGGTCCTCAAGCATCAGTTCTTCTGTGCTCAGCAGTCTCACACAATCACCATTCTGTTGCGGTGGTGGTGAGGCCTTTGAGGGCTGTTCACAGCCGCTCTCAGGGGCACAGTGCAGGGCCCTCAGCTGCAGCCCCAGGCTGTTATGCGATCTCTGGAGCCTACTTCTCCTGTAGCTGGATGTTTGCGCCCTTCCACCAGGATCTCCTCTTCTCCTCTGCTGCCCAGCCCCTGGCAGCCTCGGTCCTATTCTGCTTCTGAGTTTGACTCTTAGATCCCACAGATAAGTGAGATCACAAGTATACTTTTTTATAATTGCTTTAGTGAGATAGTTTACATACCTTGAACTTCACTCTAAAAGTGTGCAAGTTTTTGGCTTTTTAGTATGATCATAGAGTTGCACAACGATCACCATCTAATTTTAGAACATTTTCATTACCCTAAAAAAGAAACCTGTGCCCACTAGTCGTCATTCTCAATTTGTCACTCTGTCATCTCTTGGCAACAACTAATCTGCCGTCTTTGTGAATTTGTGTATTCTGGGCATTTTGTATAAATGGACATTTCATATAGTTTATGGTCTTTTGTTACTGGCTTCTTTCACCTAGCGTAATGTTTCCAGGTTTCATCTATGTTATATATGTAGCATATATCAGTACTTCATTCATTGTACAGTCATTCTTTTTTCAGTAGTTGATGGACATTGGATTATTTCAGCATTTTAGCTATGATGAATAATGCTGCAGTGAATATTTGCATACACATTTTTGTGTGGATATCTTTTTATTTGTTTCAGATATACACCTAGGAGTGGGATTGTTATTGTTAGGTCATAGAGTAATTCTATATTTAAACTTTCGAAGGACTCCCAGACTTTTCTGGAGGGGCTGCATCATTGTACGTCTCACTGGTTTGTTAGGGTTCTAGTTTCTTTACATTCTATAGCAGTTGCTTCTTTTTGTTTGATTATAGTCATCCTGGTGGGTGTGAAGTGATACGTCATTGTGGTTTTGATTTTCATTTGTGACTGATTTCATAGTGACTGATGAAGTTGCTGGGAGGGATTAGGGGCAGGAGGAGAGGGGACAACAGAGGATGAGATGGCTGGATGGCATCACTGACTCGATGGACGTGAGTCTGAGTGAACTCCGAGAGTTGGTGATGGACAGGGAGGCTTGGCATGCTGCAATTCATGGGGTCGCAAAGAGTCGGACACGACTGAGCGACTGAACTGAACTGAACTGAACTGATAAGGTTGAGCATCTTTTCATGTACTTATTGGTTATTTGTATATTTTGTTTGGAGAAATGTCTATTTGTATCCTTAGTCCATTTTTTATTTGAATTGTCTTTCTGTGGTTTACTGGTACATATTCTTAACATATTCTGAATACACAGCCACTGTAAGGTCTAATTCTATGAATTAGAAATCTTTTTCTTTCACTCTGAGGATTGTCATTTTTTAAAAAATTATTTATTTATGGTTGCACTGGGTCTTCATGGCTGTATGTGGGCTTTCTCTAGTTGCAGCGAGCAGGGGCTACTCTTTATTATTGCAGTGTGTGGGTTTCTTGTTACAGTGGCTTCTCTTGGTGCAGAGCAGAAGCTCCAGGCATGTGGATTTCAGTACTTGTGGCACACAGGCTCAGTAGTTGCTCGCAGACGCAGCTTGTGGACTCTCAAGTGCGGGTTTCAGTAATTGTAGCACACGGGCTTAGCTGCTCCTTGCCGTGTAGAATCTTCTGGGATCAGGGATTGGACCCATGTCCCTGCATTGCCAGGAAAATTCTTTATCACTGAGTCAACACAGAAGTCCTTGTCATTTCATCTTCTTGTTAGGATCATTTGCAACATGAAAGTTTTTAATGCAGATGAAGTGTAAGTTGTCTTTTTTCTTTTGTTATTTATGTTTTTGTTGTTGGCTTTAGGAAGGATTTGCCTAACAGATGGTCGTGAAGATTTACGCCTATTGTTTTCTCTAAGAGTTTTATAGTTTTTGTCCTTTTTAGGTCTGTTTAGTCTATTTACATTTTAAGTTGATTTCTGTGTATGGTGTAAAGTAGGGGCCCAGCTTCATTGTTTTGCATGTGGATATACAGTTGACCTAGCATCATTTGTTGAAATGGCTATTCTTTTCTCTTTAAATGGTCTTTTCACTCTTGTCAAAAGTCATTTGGCCATAAATTAGTTTATTTCTGGACTCAGTTTTATTAGCGCTGTGTGACGGGAGCCTGGCAGTCCGTGGAGTTGCAGAGTTGAACATGACTGAGTGACTTAGCACTCACGTGTTTCTCCTTATGTCAGTACTACACGATTGAGCGACTGATCTGATCTGATCTGATGTGGTCTTAAATATTGATTCCTCTGGTTTTGTAATATGATTTCAAATTCAGTAGTGTGCATTTTCTCACTTTGTTCTTCTTTTTCAAGGTTATTTTCACTATTTTGGGTTCTTTATATTTTATGAATTTTAGGATCAACTTGTTAGTTTCTACCAACCAGCTGGGGTTCAGGTTCGGATTATGAGGTCTATGAAGATCCATTTGGGCAGTATTGCCCAATACTTAATCCCCTTGTCTTAATCCCTTAGGATAGGAAATGGCAACCCATTCCAATATTCTTGCCTGGAAAATCTCATGGACAGAGGAGCCTGGTGGGGTCCATGGGGATTGCAAAGAGTCGGACACGACTGAGTGAATAAGCGTGCATGCATGCTGTCTTAAATATTAAGTTTTCTGATCAATGAACATGGGAATTTTTTTTTTTGTTTCTTGAGAGCTTTAATTTTTTTTTAACAAAGTTATGTACTTATTTATACCTCAGTATTTTATTCTTTACTGTCATTATAGATATAGTTTCTTCAGTTTTGAAATGTTCATTGCTAGCATATGGAAATCCAGTTGATTTTTGTATATTGATCTGTGCCCTTACAAAATCATTTATTCTGATAGTTTTTAGTGGACTCCTTAGGAGATTAGCTCTTATAAAGAAATAATCCTTACTTTTCAATCTGGATGCTTTTTATTTACTTTTGCCGTATATCGTTAGCTAGCATCTCCAGTACAGTGTTGAATAGAAGTGACCGTAGTGGAAGTACTTGTCTTGTGTCTGATTTTAGGGTGAAAGCGTTCAGTCTGTTGCCAAGATATATGATGTTGGCTCTGGGGTTTTTGTAGATAGCTTTACAGACTGAGAAGATTTATAATTTTCATTGAGCATTTTCATTGTGAAAGGGATTTTGTTCTTTTTCTACACCTGTTGAAATGATCATAGGGCTATGTCCTTTATTATATTAATATTGTGATAACCACAATGGTGTCATCACTCATCTTAAGCCAGACATCCTGGAGTGCGAAATCAGGTGGGCCTTTGTTCATCACTTTGAACTTTGTTCATCACTATGAACAAAGCTAGTGGAGATGATGGAATTCCAGTTGAGATATTTCAAAGCCTAAAAGATGATGCTGTTAAAGTGTTGCACTCAATATGTCAGCAAATTTGGAAAACTCAGCAGTGGCCACAGGACTGGAAAAGGTCAGTTTTCATTCCAATCCCAAAGAAAGGCAATGCCGAAGAATGTTCAAACTACCCCACAATTGTACTCATCTCACATGCTAGTAAAGTAATGCTCAAAACTCTTCAGGCTAGGCTTCAACAGTATGTGAATTGAGAACTTCAGATATTCAAGCTGGTTTTAGAAGAGGCAGAGGAACCAGAGATCAAATTGCCAACATCTGTTGGATCATAGGAAAAGCAAGGGAGTTTCAGAAAAACATTTACTTCTGCTTTATTGACTATGCGAAAGCCTTTGACTGTGTGGATCACAGCAAACTGAAAAATTCTTCAAGAGATGGGAATATGAGACCACCTTAGCTGCCTCCTGAGAAATTCTATGCATGTCAAGAAGTAGCAGCTAGAACTGGACGTGGAACAATGGACTTGTTCCAAATTGGGAAAGGAGTATATCAAGCTGTACACCTTGCTTATTTAACTTATATGCAGAATACAGCATGTGAAATGCCAGGCTGGATGAAGCACAAGCCAGAATCAAGATTGCTGGGAGAAATACCAATAGCCTCAGATACGCAGATGACACCACTCTTATGGCAGAAAGCGAAGAAGAACTTAAGAGCCGCTTGATGAAAGTGAAAGAGGAGAGTGTAAAAGTTAGCT
>NW_011494842.1:973164-973893 GCF_000754665.1 Bison bison bison | reverse complement strand
GAGTACGTTAGGTTTGAGACCGTGAGGATTAACTCCCATAGGTAGACTATTATAAACAGTGGGGCAATATAAGCAAGAACGCACAATTTCTCGAGCAGTCTCAGGGAATTTGGAATTGATATCTTAAAGCAGTAGCGTATTGATGAAGTGAGTGAGAGGCTCTGGCCTCCTCAATCACAGTAGCCACTGTATTTCTGGTTAACAAGTTAGCCAAATCATTAAAGGCATTTTAAGGGCCGGGCAATCTGGAATGAGCCCGAATGTGTCCAATGAAAAATATTTTATTTGTTTTCCAAATTTGTTGCTGTAATTTAGTTAACAAATGAAATATGGTAGTTTTATTTTCAGACAAAAACCGCAGTTTCAGTGTGTAGAAACAACCTGACAATGTACTGAGAATCAGAATAAAGGTTAAATTCCTCATCTGCAAACATAGCAAAAGCCTTTATGACTGCTGTTATTTTAGCTCTTTGAGCGGAAGTTTCCTGTGTTTCTAAAACCTTTTGGTGATTTTTAGTAACTATGGAGGCTTTACTGTTTGCTGACCCATCAGTAAAGGCTATCTGAGCATTTGGAATAGGAGATTGTTTACATCTGACAGAAAAAATAACTGGATGTCTGGATATAAAATTCAGCAAAACATGTGAAGGTAAATGATGTACTCAATATGCAATATGCAATATGCACTCAATATGCAATATGCTGGCTCCCGGCAAAGTCTGCCACTGT
>NW_011494842.1:969503-973064 GCF_000754665.1 Bison bison bison | reverse complement strand
GTGTAAAAGTTAGGGTAATATTGGTCTCATATAGTGAATTGAGAAGTGTTTCTTCCTTTTCTATTTTTGGGAATAAGTTGTGAAAGATTGGTCTTAAATTTTAAACATTTGGTAGAATTTACCAGTGATCTTTCTAGGTCTAGGCTTCTCTTTGTGGGGTGTTTTAAAATTGCTGATTCGTTTTCTTACTTGCAGATTTTTTCAGATTTTCTACTTTGTGAGTCAGTTGTGGTAATTCCTGTTTTCTGGAGATTTGTCCATTGCATCTGTTATGTAACTGGTGCTTATAGTTGTTCATGTGCTAAGTCCCTTCATTCGTGTCTGACTCTTTGCGACACTGTTGACCTTAGCCCACCAGAGTCCAGGCACCTCCGTCCATGGGATTCTCCGGGCAAGAATACTGGAGTGGGTTACCATGCCCTCCTCCATGGGATCTTCCCGTTCCATGGATCAAACCTGTGTCTCTTACATCTCCTGCATTGGCAGGCAGGTTCTTTACCACTAGTGCCAACTGGGAAGCCCATTTTATTGTTACTCAGTTGCTCAGTCGTGTCTGACTGTTTGTGACCCCATGGACTGTAGCCTGCCAGGCTCCTCTATCCATAGGATTCTCTAGGCAAGAATACTGGAGAGGGTTCCCATTTCTTTCTCCAGAGGATCTTTCCAAGCCAGGGATCGAACCTGCAGTGGCAGATGGATTCTTTAACCACTCAACCACCAAGGAAACCCAATGTAAAGCTACTACTGTTCAAAAGCTGTAGCCAGAAGTCCACACAAGGCCAGGTCTGATCCTACAAGCATCTTTCTGAGCTTGGGAACTTGTTGGGAGCCCAGATTTCTAACCAAAGCCACTAATCAAAACTTATAACACAGGACTTCCCTGGTGGTCCAGTGGTTAAGAATCTGCCTGCTGATGCAGGGGACATGGGTTTGACCCCTGGTGCAGGAACTAGAATCCCACATGCTGCAGGGCAACTATTGATGCCCATGTGCCATAACTACTGAGCCTGCACACCCTAGCCTGTGCTCCACAACAAGAGAAGCCACTGTAGTAAGCCTGTGGGTGCAACTAGAAATAGCCCTCACACAGCAGTGAAGGCCCAGTGCAGTGAAAAAACAAACTTAGAATGCAGCTGTCAGACACATGCAATTCCATCAAAAGTGAGATATTCTTATTAAATTCTCATTAAACCTCTTGCAAACAATTTTATGAAATCTGGCACTTACCCATAACATGATTTCCTGTAGGAAAAAAACCCCACAAGATGTATGATTAATCTATTTTTCTCTTCCAGTGTAGTGGTAGGTAGAAAGTAGGACCTTTTTCAATACCAAAGAACTCTGGAGTTACTGTTCGTTTATAATCCTTTCATTTCTAAAGATTGGTTATGATATCTTCTCTTTCATTCCTGATTTTAGTAATTTAAATTTTTTTTTGATCATTTAAGTACAGTTGTCAGTTTTATTTATCTTTTCAGATAACTTTTGGTTTTGTTGATTTTCTTTTGTTTTTCTCTTCCTTATACTCTGTATTATTATCAGTTAACAATTATTATTACTGTTTTCCTTTTGTTTCTTTAGGGTTTGGTTTGTTCTCCCCATCTAGTTTCTTAAGGTAGAAGTTTAAGTTACTGATTCAAGGTGTGTGTTCTTTTTTTTTCTTTTGAATTGTAGTATAGTTGATGTATAGTGTTAGGTTAGTTTCAGGAGTCCTACATAATGATTTGACATTTGCATGCATAATGAAATGATCACCACAATGTTAAATAACCATTTGTTACCATACAAAGTTATTACAACATTATTGACTATATTCCTTAATCATATCCCTGTGACTTATTCTTTTAAACTGGAGATTTGTACTTCTTACTCTCCTTTACCTATTTCACCTACCTTCTGCTCCCTGCCTTTTGGCAAACGTATGCTTGTTCTCTGTATCTATATATAGGTCTGTTTTCATTTTGTTTTCTTTGTTTGTTTTGTTTTTTAGATTTCACACGTAAATAAGGTCACACCATATTTGTTTTTCTGTTTGACTTATCTCACTTGGTATAATACCCTTAGGTCCATCATATTGTTGCAAATGATGAGATTTCATTATTTTAATGGCTGAGTAATAATTCTATTGTGTGTGTGTGAGTACACACACATAGAAACATACCATATCTTCTTTATTCATTCCTTTATCAGTGGATACTTAGGTTGTTTTCATGTCTTGATTAAGGTAAATAACAGTTCAGTAAGCATTGGAATGCATGTATCATTTTGAACTAGTGTTTATGTTTTCTTCAGGCTAATACCCACAAGTGGAATTGCTGGATGATGGACGTTCTTGTGTTAGTTTATTGAGGAACCTCCATACTGTTCTCCATCAAGAGTGCACAAGGGCTCCCTTTTCTGCACCTCCTCACCAGCACTTGTTATTTGTTGTCTTTTTAATGGTAGTCATCCTGATAAGTGTGAGGTGACATCTCCTTTTGCTTTTGATATGCATTTCCCTGATAAGTGGTGATGCTGAGCATCTTTTCATGTGCTTATTGGCCATTTATGTCTTTAAGTCCATCTTGAGTTTATTTTTGTGTCTGCTGCGAGAGAGTAGTTCAATTTGATTCTTTTTGTACCTATCCAGTTTTCTCAACACCACTTATTGAGTAGGCTGCCTTTTCCCTATTGTATATTCTTGACACCTTTGTTTTAGATTAATTGACCACATAAGTATGGGTTTATTTCTGGGCTCTCTATTCTGTCCCATTGATATAATATATCTCCTTTTGTACCAGTATCATACTGTTTTGATTACTGTAGCCTTGTAGTATAGTTTTAAATCAGGGAGTATGATTCCTCCGGTTTTTTCTTTCTTAAGATTGTTTTGGCTATTTGGGATCTTCAGTGTTTCCACAAGGATTTTAGAATTATTTGTTTTAGTGCTGTGAAAAATGCCATTTGTATTTTGATAGAAATTGCACTGACCTTGTAAATTGCCTTGGGTTCAGTTCAGTTCACTTGCTCAGTTGTGTCTGACTCTTTGTGACCCCATGAATCGCAGCACGCCAGGCCTCCCTGTCTATCACCAACTCCGGGAGTTCACTCAGACTCACGTCCATCGAGTCAGTGATGCCATCCAGCCATCTCATCCTCTGTTGTCCCCTTCTCCTCCTGCCCCCAATCCCTCCCAGCATCAGAGTCTTTTCCAATGAGTCAACTCTTCGCATGAGGTGGCCAAAGTACTGGAATTTCAGCTTTAGCATCAGTCCTTCCAAAGAAATCCCAGGGCTGATCTCCTTCAGAATGGACTGGTTGGATCTCCTTGCAGTCCAAGGGACTCTCAAGAGTCTTCCCCAACACCACAGTTCAAAAGCATCAATTCTTTGGCGCTCAGCCTTCTTCACAGTCCAACTCTCACATCCATACATGACTACAGGAAAAACCGTAGCCTTGACTAGACGGACCTTTGTTGGCAAAGTAATGTCTCTGCTTTTGAATATGCTATCTAGATTGGTCATAACTTTCCTTCCAAGGAGTAAGCGTCTTTTAATTTCATGGCTGCAGTCACCATCCTGT
>NW_011494842.1:968850-969403 GCF_000754665.1 Bison bison bison | reverse complement strand
AGTAATCTCTGTGTAAGAAAGAGAAACCAAGCTTAAATGAATTAAAGCCCTTTAAGGTCTGAGAGTGATGAGTCTCCAAAATACAATTGAGATGCCTTCACCAGATTGCAGGAGGCATGGGGCCAGAAAGGCAAAAGTAGCAGATGGTCACTCAAGTGTTTGATGTGCTCTTTCAACAATGGCTTGTCCCTGGGGATTATAAGGGATGACAGTATTATGTTTAATTTGAAACTTTATACAAAGTTCCTGAAAAGACTTAGAAGTATAAGCAAGAGCATTGTCAGTTTTCAAAGCTTTTAGCAGGCCCAAATATGAAAAACAAGTAAAGAGATGTTGTATTACGTCTTTAATTGTTTCCCCTGTACGAGCAGTTGCAATAATAACATGAGAAAAGGAGTCTACAGTTAAAGAACAAAGGACAGTTTTCCAAATGAAGAAACATGAGTTACATCCATTTGTCAGAGTACGTTAGGTTTGAGACCGTGAGGATTAACTCCCATAGGTAGACTATTATAAACAGTGGGGCAATATAAGCAAGAACGCACAATTTCTC
>NW_011494842.1:967957-968750 GCF_000754665.1 Bison bison bison | reverse complement strand
AAAGTAGTTTTTATACCTTAAGTTATGCATAGAGGATAATGGGGGAAGGGGTAGAGTCATGCAGCAAGCCAGGCTTTCTTCCTGCAAACTTATCATATGCAAAAGCTTAGGTGATTTGCATCATCTTCTGGCCCGGAGGCCTGTTAACATTTTTAAGACCCCTTTTCTTCAGAAAACTTTATTTTTTCTCTAAAGGTGATAAGTCAAGCGCCACCTTCCAAAAACATTAGATAAAGTTGCATTCCTACAGAGCAAAGGTGTGGTGGGCTATAACAAGAAAAAGAATTAACCCAAGGGTCCCAGGTTACAAACATTAAAGCTACTACTTATACCAATTATATTAATCAATACACTGCCAGGGACACAGCAGGTAAGGGATATGGAAACTTAGCAGCAAACATTGGCCCAAAAAGTGAAAATCCTTCACCAATACAATTTCTAATCAATCTTTTAACTGCTCAAAGGAATCTGTGTTTAGACAGTTTAGAACATCTCATGCCTCTCACAATTGGGAGGCTCTGAGCAATCACATGTGGCCGGAAAAACCTATTCAGGCAGGCTAGAGGATTTCCAAAGGAGTTTGTAGGTTAAACACTGTCACACCCAGGAATTATTAACTGGAACTGTAAGCTAACTCTTTTTTCAGAGAGAGGTAGTGGGGACAGCCCCCCGTGAAGTCAGAGGTGTAGGTGAAAGCACAAAGCAGAAGTAGGCAGACTCTGCTTTTGGGGGTAGATGGGGGACTCCTGAGGCTGGATCCCGCCTTTGCGTATGCCGAGCCTCCTTCCTCATG
>NW_011494842.1:963780-967857 GCF_000754665.1 Bison bison bison | reverse complement strand
CTGTTTCCACTGTTTCCCCATCTATTTGCCATGAAGTGATGGGACCAGATGCCATGATCTTCGTTTTCTGAATGTTGAGCTTTAAGCCAACTTTTTCTTGGGTAGTATGGTCTTGTACTACCCAAGACTGCCTTGGGTAGTACTTCCCAAGACTGCCTTGGGTCCCAAGACTGGTCTTGTACTACCCAAGACTGCCTTGGGTAGTATGGTCATTTAAAAAAATATATTTATTTGGCTGCACTGGGTCTTTATTGCTGTGTGCAGGTTTTCTCTAGTTACATCAAGCAGGGGCTACTTTTTGCTGTGGTGTGCAGGCGTCTTTTGATGGCTTCTCTTGTGGAGCATGGGCTCTAGGGCACACGAGATTCAGTGGTTGCAGCACATGGGCTAAGTAGTTGCAACTCCTGGGCTCTAGAATGCTGGCTTAGTAGTTGCAGTACATGGGCTCAGCTACCCTGTGCCATGTGGAGTCTTCCTGGACAAAGGAATCTGTGTTGCCTGAACCAGCAGGTGAAATCTTAATCACGGGGCCATCAAGGAAGCCCAGTGTGATAATTTTAACAATATTATTTCTTCCAATCCATCAGCATGCTTTATCTTTCCATTTGTTTATGTTGTCTTTAGTTTTTTTTATCAGTGTCTTAAAGTTTTGTGAGTAAGTCTTTTACTTCCTTGGTTAGATTTTCTCTCTTAGATATTTTGTTCTTGTGAGTGCAGTTGTAAATGAGATTGTTTTCTTAATTTCTCTTTCTGATAGTTCATAGTTAGTGTATGGAAATGCAACAGATTTCTGTATGTTAATCTGGTATCCTGCAGTTTTACAAGATTCGTTTATTAGTTTTAATAGTTTTATAGTGGCGCCTCTTCAAGATTTTCTGTATATAGTATCATGTCATCTGTCAACAGTAACAGTTTTACTTCTTTCTTTCCAATTTGAATTCCTTTTATTTCTTTTCTTTGATTATTTTAACTAAGACTTTCAGTACTATGTTGGATGAGAGTCGAGAGTGGCACTTTTGTCTTGTTCCTGATCTTAAAGGAAATGCTTTCAGTTTTTCACTGTTGAGTTTGATGTTGGCTGTAGATTTGTCATATCTGGCCTTTATGTTGAGGGATACCCCTGTTCCCTGTTTGTTGAGTGTTTTTCCCATAAGTGGTTTTTGAATTTTGTCAAAAGCTTTTTCAGCATCTAAGATGATCATATGATTTTTAGTCTCTGTTAGTTGCACATCACACCTAATAGATTTGCAGATATTGAAGCATCCTTACATGTCTGGGTAAATCCTATATGTTCATAGTATATTTTCCTTTTAATGTATTATTGAATTTGTTTTGCTTGTGTTTTGTTGAGGATGTTTGTACCTGTTTTTATCAGTGACTTTTTTTGTGTGTGTGATGTGTTTGTCTGGTTTTGCTATCATAGTAATGTGGACTTCATAGAATGAGTTTGGAAGTGTTTCTTCTTCTTCAGTTTTTTTTGGAGTAGTTTGAGAAGGGTAGATTTTAGGTCTTCTTTAAATCTTTGGTATGCTCCACCAGTGTTGCCATCAGGTCATGGACATTTGTTTGCTGGGAGATTTTTGATTACTCTTTCAGTTTCAATGCAGATAATTGGTCTATTCACATTTTTCTATTTCTTCCTGATTCAGTCTTGGGAGAGTGTACATTTTTAGAAATATGTGCATTCTTTCTACATTGTCCATTTTATTGGTATATAATTGTAGTAATCACTTATGATCCTTTGTGTTTCTGTGACATAGTAACTTTTCCTTTTTCACTTAATATTTTATTTGAGTTCTCTCTATCTTGATGATAAAGGTTTGTCCATTTTTGTTTATCTTTTCAAGGAACCAGTTCTTAGTTTCATTGATCTTCTCTGATTTTAAGTTAGTCTCTATTTTATTTATTTTTGCTTTGATTTTTATTTTGTGTTTCTTTCTACTAGTTGAGTTTTTTTTTTTTCCCCTACTTCCATTAGGTGTAAGATTAAATTGCTTGAGATTTTTCTTCTTTTTTTGTTCTTAATTTTTATTTATGTATTTGGCTGTGTTTGCTGTTAGTTGCAGCACGTGGGTTCTTTGTGTGCAGGCTCCTGTCTCAGTATGGCACGTGGGCTCCAGAGTGCACAGGCTTCCTGGTGTGGTGTGTGCCTTGAGAGTGTGTGTGCTCAGTAGTTGCAGTGCGTGGGCTTCATTGTCCCACAGCATGTGGGATCTTAGTTCCCCAGTCAGGGATCAAACCCATATCCCCTGCATTGGAAGGCAGATTCTTAACCACTGGACCACCAAGGAAGTCCCTTTTCTTATTTCTTGAGGCTTATATTACGGTAAACTTCCCTCTTAGAGCTGCTTTTGCTGCATCCCATAGATTTTTGATTGATTATTGTCTTTCCCTTTCATCTGTTGCCATGTAATTTGACTTCCTCTTGATTTCTTCAGGGGCGCATTGGTTGTTTAGTAGCATATATTTTTAATAAATTTAAAAATATTTGTTATGTATGTGTGTATTTGTTTATGGCTGCACTGGGTCTCATAGCTGTTGGTGGGATTTCTCTAGTTGGGGTGGGTGGGGGCTGCTGTTTAGTTGCGAGCCTGGGCTCTCAGGCACGTGTGCTTCAGTGTGGGCTCAGTAGTTGCGGCTCAGTGATTGTGGCGCTTGGGTTTAGTTGGCCCATGGCATGTGGAATGCTCCCAGACAGGGATCAAATCCATGTCCCTTACATTGGCAGGTGTATTCTTAACCACTGGAACCCCAGGAAAGTCCAGTAGCATGTTGTTTAGACTCCATGTATTTTTCTTTTGGTAGTTTTTTTCTTGTAGTTGATTTCTAGTCTCATAGTGTTGTGGTCAGAAAAGATGCTTGATATGAGTTCAGTCTTCTTAATGTTTTTGGAACTCTTTTGTGGCTCAGCATGTGATCTGTCCTAGAGAGTGTTTTCTGTGCACTTGGAGAAGGAGATGGCAGCCCACTCCAGTGTTCTTGCTGGAGAATCCCAGGGACGGGGGAGCCTGGTGGGCTGCCATCTGTGGGGTCACACAGAGTCGGACACGCCTGAATGACTTAGCAGCAGCAAAAAAGAATATATTCTGTTGCTTTTGGATTGATTGCTTTCTATATATTTGTTAAGTTCATCTGTTTATACGTGTTATTGAAGGCTAGTGTTTTCTTAATGAGTTTCTGTCTGGATGGTTTGAGGAAGTGGAAGTGTCAGTCGCTCAGTCGTGTCCATCCTTTAATGTTAAGTGAGTGTTAGTTATTATTATTAAACTTATTATTTCGTTAAAGTTATTATTATTAAACTTATTATTTTGTTATTGTTTCTTTGTTTTCGTTTACGATTGAGATATGGAAAAGTAAATTGAAAGTAAGTATTTATGTTCAGTTTGTCATTTTTAACCAGAAGCCTCAGCAATCTCAATTATTACAGTTTTAAATTTAGGGAACAAAGTTAAACTTTTGGAATGTATTTTATTAATAGTGCCTAACAGTCCAGCATGCATCAGTGTTAGGCAAAAGCCTCCCTCCACGGATCTCTTCTGCTCCTACACACCTTGCTGGGTATGTTGGGAATGCAGGGTCCTGATCCTGGGCCATTTCTCACAGCTATGTTTTTAGCAGGCAGCCTCCAGGGATGAGGTAATGTCTTTCTGTTACATACAGTTGGGGCTTCTCAGCTGCAGTGCAAGCTTACTGTACTGAAGCATCCATCTGGGCTGTGTCATGATGCTGTTGAGGAATTTGGGGGAGGAGAACCACAGAAACATGCTGGTACTTTTGCTGCTTCCTGTGATGTGAGTGATAAAAGTTCCGTGTCCCTAATGCAGGAGCCTGTACCTTCTGTTGGGGCTTCCTTGATGGCTCAGTTGGTAAAGAGTCCCCCTGCAATGCAAGAGACCCTGGTTTGGTTCCTGGGTCAGGAATATCCCCTGGAGAAGGAATCAGCTACCCACTCCAGTATTCTTGGGCTTCCCTGGTGGTTCAGCTGGTAAAGAATCTGCCTGCAATGTGGGAAACCTGGGTTCGATCTCTGGGTTGGGAGGATCCCCTGAAGAAGGGAAAGGCTACCCACTCCAGTAT
>NW_011494842.1:961641-963680 GCF_000754665.1 Bison bison bison | reverse complement strand
GACTCTTTTCTAATGTCTAGAAGATTTTGAATCTTCATGACACACAACAGAAAACTTTAATATGAAGTATTCAAAAGGAAAAGCCGATATTTTTCATTCTTACACTTAGATGTAGCTAACTTGGATTTTCAATCTGAAATTTCTAGGAAGGATAAGAAATGAATAGACATTGCTGTCTGTTGGGACTGTTTTGGGCCTCTCATTGGGGAGTTGATTGACTCAACCCCATGTCACACTGAAGGTGAATGGGGAGGCGCAGCAGGTTCTCTTAGTGCTTCTTCAGCTGACCAGTTAGGCAAAGGTCAGGCTTTGACATCTGACAGCCTCCCCAACAAAGGGTCCCTGTGTTGCTGCAGTTCAGAGTCTAATAGCAGCTTATAATTTACCTTGATGTTTTTAAAAACCTTCTCAGGACAATTACATATTTTTCATTTGATTTGAAATGCCACTGGCTAATGGCAGGATGCTTTTCATGAGAATAGTACTGAATGGCAGGGAAAGGGAGGCTGAGTATCCCAATTGGAGAGGATTTTGTGTGTCACAGATGAAAACTCCACTTCTTGTTAAATAGAACATGTGTTGGTCAGTTGCCAAATATGTTCAGGGAGTGAGGGTTTTGAGAAAAAGCAAGTGTGATTGTTACCCTTACTGCCTGACTCACTGAAAACAAGTATGTATATAAAACTTTGAATTACTTAGTTTTACTTATTCTAAAATAGCTTTCCTTATCCTGAATCTGACTAATTTGTTTCTTATCCCCTGTAGTTTGAAATCTGAATTTTTTCTGTCATAGACGTTATTTTATTTCATTTTTGACTGATAACTTCTTTTCAATGAACATGAATTGAAATTTAATTTGTCATTTGTTACTGAAAATCTCAGTTATGCAAATTTATTAGGACTTTTGAGTGTTTTTTCCAGTTAGCATTGGAACATTGATTTTATATTGATTTAATAGTTTTGTGTGTGTAGAATTTTAAGATAGTTTTTGGTGTTCCCTTCCGTATGCTTATTTCTTAGATTTTTGCAAGTTGGCCTTGAGATGGACATGGTTTTCTGATCATTTTGGCCCTTATTGTATTGTTAGTTGATCTCATTCAGGTTGCTTAAGCTCTTGTGGAATATGCATCCATCATGTGGTCAACTATTTTTTTTTCTCCTACTTAAAATATGAAAAAGCCATTCGTGTGATGTACATGATTCTCTTCATGCCTTACCCTCTGTGACATATTTACAAGTTATTATAAACCTACCAATAAGACAAAATGACTTTAATGTGGTATCTGCAAAATGGAGAAATACGTGTACCTTTGATCTTCCCTTTTGCCACAGAATAAATTTTAGCCAATAGGGAGTGTGATGATACAGCTGAGACAGAACACACAGATGTAAGAACAGGGCACACTTAGAGAACACAAGTGTGAAAAGCGTGGACGCCTTCCCCAGAACTTCTGATGGGGCATTGCCTGTGATGGGAGTGGAGAGGGGCCTGGAGGAGGGGGCAGCAGTGGTTAGACTCACTCAGTACTTGGTGGGCTTTCAAACCTAATGGGGACGAGTGGGAGAAGATTAATAACCTGATGAAAGGGCACGTTTGCCTTTGGGTGTGAAAGTAAGTTGTATGTTCCAAGATTGTGAAGCAGGCGTGTTGGAGTTGAATTGCCTATAGGGTTATAAGCAGTCTTGAATAACTTGGGAAAGTCTTCTCTTTTTTTGTAATTTTATTTATTTATTTACTGTGCTGGGTCTTAATTGCTGCTGAGGCTTTTTTCTGGTTGTGGCCAGCGGGGGCTACTCTTTGTTGTGCTGTGTGGGTCTCTCATTGTCGTGACTTCTCTTGTTGCTGAGCACAGGTTCTGGAACACGTGCGCTCAGTAGTTGCTGTTCCTGGGCTCCAGAGCTCTGGCTCAGCAGTTGTGGCACATGGGCTTAGTTGCTCCGCGGCATGTGGGATCTTCTTAGACAAGGGATCGAACTGCGTCCCCTGCACTGGCAGGTGGATTCTTTACCACTGGACTACCAGCGAAGTCCCGGGAAAG
>NW_011494842.1:944447-961541 GCF_000754665.1 Bison bison bison | reverse complement strand
GGTGGTTCAGCTGGTAAAGAATCTGCCTGCAATGTGGGAAACCTGGGTTCGATCTCTGGGTTGGGAGGATCCCCTGAAGAAGGGAAAGGCTACCCACTCCAGTATTCTGGCCTGGAGAATTCCATGGAATGTATAGACCATGGGGTCGCAAAGGGTCTTCTGTCAGCCTGCATTAAGCAGTAATGGGTGAACTTGCTGGTTTATAAGTAGCATAAAGTCAATCTAGACTTGATAGTTAGCTATGTGATTTTTGAATGTGTACTTCAGTCTCCTCATCTTCACAATGGGAATAATCACAGTTCCCACTTCACTGATTTATGAGGTTTAAATGAGATAGAGTATATGGCGTGTTTAGTACTGTGCCTGACATGTATGCTCACTAGTGATATTAAGGAGGATTCACAGGCAGCAAATGCATATATGTTGGAGAATTTTGAGGTTATTACATTGGTGTGTTTTGCTACAATTAAATCTATTTTGGGTCTTTATTTTAGGAAACAGTAATTTATAGGAAATATATACATACTTTTAACAAGTCTGTTGCCAGTAATGATTGGTTTTTAATACTACTCTGGTTGCTTCTAGACTGTCTGCTATAACTATTTATTTCCTGTCATTCTCCATGCCATTTGAGGGACATCTTAATAAACATATATATTAAAGTAAGATGTAGAAATATGGATAAAAATGGAAGATTGGCTAAAGGGAGCATTATTATTTACATTTGTTCATCATGGTGGACAGGGGTCCCATACAGTTTCTAAAAAGAATAGTAGCTTTGGCTTGGGTGACTGGCTTTTCTAGTTCAGTGATTCTAGGTGGGTAGATAGGCTAGAGCTAGTTCTCTGAGGGGCAGAGTGGTAGAGCACGGTTTATCAGAACTGTGAATGGAGGTGTGCAGAAAACGTGTGTTACACATTTTCTTTTTGAAATAAACACTGTCGGTAAAACTTGATCAAGTATTTGTAGCTGGTGGGGATGCATGGCATGTGGAGTGAGAAAGTGTTGTAGGGAGCCTGGAGAAAAGTCACTCGTGGGACAGATTGTCATCACTCTCCTTGTGGAGACCTGTTCCCCCCTCCCCTGGGCCCCTCCCTGGCATCTCCTCCTGGCAGGTAAGGCACTTGAACTCCTGTGCTGTTGATGAGCTTGCCCCTCAATCCCTGTAGTCCTAATTTCCAACATTTTCCTCACTTTGATTAGCATTTTGGCTTGCTCTTTGTTAAAACAGGTGTCAGTGATGCTTTTAGGCTCAGGATCCATGTTTTTAGACTCAGGATAAAGCAAGGGGTAGGGAAAAGTTATTAGAATTTGTCACATAAATTGGTCTTGGTATATAACAGACTCTTGCCTAAGTTGAGGCAGAAGGAAACAGCGGAGGATGGAGAACACAGGCCCTCTTGGTTTTCGTGTCACAGAAGCTGGATAGCCGCTTGTGCCGCATCTTAGTATCTGCCTGGACTGCGGGTGCTTGTGTGGTGTGTTTGTGTGCATTTCTTCATCTTCTGTTTCATTAATGCTGCAGTGACATTTTTATGTTAAGAGGAGATGCAGTGTTATAATTAAATTGCATTATTTTTGCTTTTGTGGAGAAATATGTATGCAAAAAATAATTTTGTTGCATCGTTTTTTATTTTAAATTTTGTTTTTGTTCATTTTGCTATGGCTGATGTAGTTTTATTGGATAAAAATGGGAGGAGGTGAGGATGGAGCAGTTACCAGATGTGGGACTCTTCTTAGACAAGGGATCGAACTGTGTCCCTTGCACTGGCAGGTGGATTCTTTACCACTGGACTACCAGCAAAGTCCCGGGAAAGTCATCTTTTAAAAAAAATTTCCTGTGACTTTTACAAGGAATCTAGGGTTCCTTGTACTCTCATTGTTGATGAGTCCATGCCTGTGACTTTGCCCTTGAAAAAAATGTCCGACTGTAAATTAACTAGTTTCCCATATACAGAGCTATGTCCTAATTGTCTTATAATGTTATATATATGTTAATATTAAGCTCCTAAAATAATTAAATTAATTTTACTAAATACCATTTTTAGTGTTCTAACATTTTCTGTAGTTAAACATTTACATTGTAAAGTGTTACTCATGTTTTCTGAAGGTGTATCAAAAGAGGTAGTTTTTCAATGTTCACGTTATTTTTTTCATTCCGTAATCTCTCCAGCCTTTTCCTGTTGCCCACAAGCTCCCTGAAAGTTTAATTCTTTTCAGTTGAAGTCATGTCATGGACTAGTTTAGAGCCTAGGTCAGGTCACCTTATCTTGGTCTATGAACGAGAACAAGAACTGGAGTGTGGAGGGCTAATGAAAGTGCAGAAAGAACCATTGTGCTCCCAGTTACCAAATAGCTAGATCTCAGTACAGAGGCAGGACGTGGTTGCAGTGATGATGGTTACCCTGGCAGCCCAGGCTGTGTCTGTGTGTCCCTTCTCCTGCTCTCTCTCCGCTGCCCCTTGAGGCATCACTGACACATGTCACGGGTCTTAAGATTCTGGGCTTCTCCCCATTCTTCTGCTCTCTGCCTGCCCCGATTGCTAATCTCCTGGCTCTCAGATTCCTCCTGCCATACTTCAGCCCTGATACCCAGCAGCTGGGTGGCTTTTCCCCTGTTCCTCTCTGGTTAGAACGTGCTGTCCAGGTCTGAGACCCATGCAGCCTGTGGGCATGAGACTCTCTCTGTCGTCTATTTGGAGCCCAGTGACCGGATGTATCCCAGCTCCCTTAGTTGACCCAAGGAGTGAGGCCTCTGCACACACGCTGGAAAACCCAGAGGGGTGTGGACAGCTTGCACAGGTCCTTGCTCCCTGGGGAAGGGCTGCTTGTGGATGACTGGATGGACAGATACTTATTGAGGTTTCTTCTGCCCAGTGGTACAAGGAGACAGAGGGAAAGAGTCAGTCACTAAGAGCTAACGTTTGTTATGTGTTTACTGAGTGGCAGGCACTGAGCTATACACTTTCCATGCTTTATATAATTTAATCCTCACAACAGCTTCTCGAGGAAACCGAAACTCAGAGAGGTTAGGTAACCTCCCCAGAGTTGAGTGATAGAATTGGAATCCAAAAGTCAGACCTCTAGGTTTTTTGAAATGTGTAAATCATGAAGCTTGTTACTAAATATATGAACAGATTTCTTTCCAGTTAGTCCTTCACTGGCAGTGAAATGGAATAGATGCTGACATGACCCATCAAAGACATATACAAACACAGATAGGAGCTGGAGATTTATACCAAAGTGAAAATTAAAGCAGTAACATTAGTTTACTGAGATGTTTATTTTAGCTGCCAGTTTTGAGCAGAAATGGAAACCAATGTGTTATTAATAAATATACCATAAGTGGTTTTCCCTGTATAATATGTGTGCTGCCTCTTGGGAAACATCGCTGGGGAGGGGCTCTTTATCCAGCACATGGCTTTTCCATACTCTTTTTGCTTTTCTTCTCTGAAATGTTTTAAAAAACATTTCTTTTTTCACGTTGCATGTTTTAGTTCATGTTCAACAGTAGACTCATGTAATACTCAAAGATCAGTGTAAACCAAAATCCACGAGCAGATTTTACACTGGGATGGGAGTAACTGAATTGCACCAGTCAGGATGAGTTATGGAGGCCACTGGTTGTTCAGATTTTTAGGAGGATAGATTCTTTGTCCAGCCTTGGGGTTCTGGACTAGAGGGGTCGTGTTCCCATGTGGATATTCTGGACACCTCTGTGGGGCTGTGGGCAGCTGTGACCGTGAAGGGTGGGTTGGGAGAAGTGTGAGCAGTCGTGACTGTGAGCGGTGTGTTGGGAGAAGTGTGGGCAGTCTTGACGGTGAGGGGTGTGTTGGGAGAAGTGTGAGTAGTCGTGATAGTGAGGGGTTTGTTGGGAGAAGTGTGGGCAGTCGTGATAGTGAGGGGTGTGTTGGGAGAAGTGTGGGCAGTCGTGACCATGAAGGGTGGGTTGAGTTGCCTGCAGTGCTCTGGGCAGCTCTGCACAGGGACTTGCCCGTATCTTCTTGACTGTTCCATGTTTCTTTTTTATATTCTTTGGAGTGTGAAGACCTGTTTCTGATGACCTGAATCTAGAACCAAACATGTTTGTAGATACACACCACATGTTGTCTCCCCATGGTGTCTGTGCACTCGCTGTTCCTGAATCCCAGGCAGGAGGAGGAGGAAGCCCCTCCGTGTGGTGTCCGAGGACCCCCACTTGCTGCTGAGGGGCTGCTGCACGGCGCTCCTGGCGGGGGACAGCCTCTGACTCCTGAGCGGGTCAGCAGCGTGCGAGGCTGCATCGGGTATCTGTGTCACAGTTATTTTCTTTTAAATTACTTTGCTTTCCTTTTTTAAAAAATCCTAATTCCAATATTGTTGTTGTTTAGTCGCTCAGTCATGTCTGACTCTTTTGCCCCCCATGGACTGTAGCCACCAAGGCTCCTCTGTCCACAGGATTTCCCAGGCAAGAACACTGGAGCGGGTTGCCGTTCCTTCTCCAGGGGATCTTCCCGACCCAGGGATTGAACCCAGGTCTGCAGCATTGGCAGGGAGATTCTTTACCACTGTCCCACCTGCTGAACTGGTTATGGTATTACCCCACTTGAAAAAAAATACATTTTCTACCTCACTAATACCAAAGTAGCTGTCATCCCAGGTATGTTGTTCCCATAACTAAAGTTATATCTGGATGTCTTCCTATTTTTTTTTTTTAATCATCTTAAATTAAGCCCTCAGTGTTGCCTATTTTTAGGACACGCATGACTTGTGAGCATAGCAGGTGAAGGAAGCAGCCAAGAGCAGCACCTCAGTCTTGCTTCTCTGGAGCACCCTCCGCAGCAGTGCAGGGCTCTGCCCGTCGGGCTGTCCAGTCCCCAGGAAGGACTCGGGCTGCTCTCAGGTCCTCGGGGAGGCCCGGGGCAGGACATTCAGTCAGGTCTGTCTGTCCCCTGGAGGGCTGGTTTCATAGAACAGACAGGGAAGGTGTCTTTTCCCTGGGATTGTGCTATCCATATAGGGATTTCTGGTCTTTAGTGTAGAAATAATTCCTAGAAATTATAAACTTATGATTATGACCTAAAGTAGCCCATCTTGAGGGGCTTCCCTGGTGGCTCACACAGTACAGAATTTGCCTTCCAGTGTGGGAGACTCGGGTTCAGTTCCTGGATCAGGAAGATGCCCTGAAGGAGGAAGTGGCAACCCATTCCAGTGTTCTTGCCTGGGAAATCCCATGGACAGAGGAGCCTGGCAGCTGCAGTCCATGGGTTGCAAAGAGTCGGACATGACTTAGTGACTAAACAACAACAAACTAGTCTTGAGGAATGTTAATCATAAGAATTGTATGTTTTCAAAATTTATTTATATTTTAATTCATGATGATAATGGTGGTGGGGGTAAACAGCATCAGAGAGGAATTCGAAGCATCATAAACCATTGAGAGAACATTGCCTTTGGACCTTGCAGCTGTGAAATTCATTCAGCTTGTCAGTCTGCAGGTCCTGAAGATAGATGGGGTGATGCTTTGGAAGGGGATGGGGGTTAGGGTGGTCTCTTCTCTCTGCTCCTGTGGAGGCTCAGTGGCTGCTGGAGTTGTGGTCTGAGCACCGGGTGGTGCAGGTCTTGGTCCCCCTTCTCTGGCGCCAGGAGCAGTTCCTCCTTCTTGTGGGGGTTGGGGGCTTCTTCCTCTGCTTTCCAGCTGGGGCACAAATATGGCTCCGTTGTTGCACTTTCCTAACCATGGCATAGACCCCGCTCCTTTGGAGGTCTAAGGGGGGACCTCCTCTCACACACTCTCTTCACTGAATGTCATTTAGATCGCCACATAATTCTGACGTGTATCTTACAGTGAAGCTGCCTGTTAGCCACACGTGAGAATTAGTGTATTCAAGGCTTAATAGGATTGATTAATTAGCACTGAGACCCTTGGCGTAAAAGTGATTCCCATCAGTGGCGGTTGTCCTGCAGATCTACAGGTGTGGTGCCGTGGTGGAGCAGTGCGCTTGGTTTGCTGAAGTCACCTGTCCTGCCTGAGGTGCCGCCTGCAGCTGACAAGATGGGTCACTGTGGGCTCCAGGCAGCAGCCTGCAGGGCCTCTCTGCTCTGCCTTTGCAATATCTGTGAGTCTGTAATTATTTTAAAATTAAAAGTTGTTAAGAAAAGGGATTGCCACGTAATAGAATGTTGAGACTTCTAATGGGGTTCTGTTAGGATATTGCCAGTTTCTTTGTTAATAAAGAGAAGAGTTTGTTGAGTGAATGACTGGCCCACTGAAGGCTTGCTGAGAGTCTGACCTGCAGCCAGGCTGTGGCAATGGAGAGCAGTGGGCAGGGCTGGCAGTTACGGGAGCCGCCTGGGAGTGTGAGGACTGATGGCCTCTGAGGGGAGGACGGGACCAGGCTCTGTGGGGTGGAGTGCAGGGACAGTGTCAGTTCAGTGGTGGTCGGGAGTACGGAAATAGGAGGACGTTTTGGGGAAGGATAGTATTAGTATCTCTTGATGAAAGTGAAAGAGGAGAGTGAAAAAGTTGGATTAAAGCTCAACATTCAGAAAACGAAGATCATGGCATCCGGTCCCATCACTTCATGGCAAATAGATGGGGAAACAGTGGCTGACTTTATTTTTCTGGGCTCCAAAATCACTGTGGATGGTGATTGCGGCCATGAAATTAAAAGACGCTGGCTCCTTGGAAGGAAAGTTATGACCAACCTAGACAGCATATTAAAAAGCAGAGACATTACTTTGTCAACAAAGATCTGTCTAGTCAAGGCTATGGTTTTTCCAGTGGTCATATATGGATATGAGTTGGACTGTAAAGAACGCTGAGTGCTGAAGTATTGATGCTTTTGAACTGTGGTGTTGGAAAAGACTCTTGAGAGTCCCTTGGACTGCAAGGAGATCCAGCCAGTCCATCCTAAAGGAGATCAGTCCTGGGTGTTCATTGAAGGGACTGATGCTGAAGCTAAAACTCCAATACTTTGGCCACCTCATGTGAAGAGCTGACTCATTGGAAAAGACCCTGATGCTGGGAGGGATTGAGAGCAGGAGGAGAAGGGGACGACAGAGGATGAGATGGTTGGATGACATCACTGACACAATGGACATGGGTTTGGGTGAACTCCTGGAGTTGGTGATGGACAGGGAGGCCTGGCGTGCTGCGGTTCATGGGGTTGCAAAGAGTCAGACATGATTGAGTGACTGAACTGAACTGAAGTATTAGTACTTTCAGTCCCGAAAATATTTCTGTGAGAGCTGGTGCACTAAGATTGGCTGTGGACAGTTAAAATGTGTTCAAGAGGTCATGGGAATCCATAATCAGAATACCATGCAATGGTAATATTGGAAATGGTGGAAAAGGAGATTGCTGAGGGAGAGAGTGTGAGTGAGAAGACCTAGGAAGAGTAATCTCACTGTGGATTCATGTCCCTGGGTAAGTTGCCTAACCTTTCAGCGCCTCATTAAACATCATAGCCCTTGGACGATTGTTGTGAAACCAAATGAAATTATCTGTGTAAGCGGCATAATTCTTGGTACATAGTAAATATTTACTAAAGGTTAGCTATCTTACCATTTATTAAGTACTTTGGTTATACATATAAAATCACAACTAAATAATACTTCTAACTTTAGAAGTTGTATTGAATGTTTAAAATTAAGCAAGTGATCTAATTAGCTGTTACATTTGGTTTCTGAAGGTGGTCTTCTTCTTTTTCTAAGTCGCTTCAGTCATGTCCGACTCTGCGCGACCCCGTAGACGGCAGCCCACCAGGCTTCCCTGTCCCTGGGATTCTCCAGGCAAGAAAACTGGAGTGGGTTGCCATTTCCTTCTCCAGTGCATGAAAGTGAAAAGTGAAAGTGAAGTCACTCAGTCGTGTCCAACTCAGCGACTCCATACTGCAGCCTACCAGGCTCCTCTGTCCATGGGATTTTCCAGGCAAGAGTACTGGAGTGGGGTGCCATTGCCTTCTCCGTCTGAAGGTCTAGTTGGTTATAATTGTGGAACTAATTTTTGTGATAATTATAGTTGACCCTTGAACAACATGGGGGTCAGGGGTGATGACATCTCTCCCCTTTCTTTACACTGTCAAAATCCACGTGTAACTTTATAGTCAGCTGTAGCTCCCCATCCTCGGATTTAACAAACAGTAGATTGTGTGGAACGTAGTACACATTTATTGGGAAAAAACCCCCATGTAAGTGGAACCACATAGTTCAAACCCCTGTTGTTCAAGGTCACCTGTATATAATTCACTTTATAGGTGTGTGCTTTGTGCTCAGTTGTGTTCAACTCTTTGCGACCCACAGAGTGCAGCCCGCCAGGCTCCTTTGTCCATGGGATTTTCCTGGCAAGAATACTGGAGTGGTTTGTCATTTTCTCCTCAAAGGGATCTTCCCGACCCGGGGATCGGACCTGTGTCTTCTGCTTCTCCTGCATTGGCAGATTCTTAACCACTGAGCCACCAGGGAATCACAGTTCACTTTAAGGTGTTTTTATAAAAAGCTCCCATTTTTCTTGAACATTAATACCTCTGTGACGCAAACTTCAGTACAGTAGTTTCACCTTCAGTTTTCTTCTTGATATAATTCCTTCACCTTCTGAGACTTAGAGATAAAGTCTTGGTCGAATATATTTTTCTTTGATTAGGTTGATAGTGGGGTAGATGACAGATGACAGTTCCAAAATTGAATCGAGTGCTTCATAGGTTTCTCCTAGTGCAGATGCACTGCAGGAACCCACTTTGATGTGGCATTGCTTTCTTTTCTCTGGGGCAGGAGTATTGTGCTCTGGAAGTGTCGTTTGGGGGAGCCAAAGCACTGTGCTTTAACTTCCAACAGTCTGTTTAGTGTAAAGGGGAAGCAAATAGGGAAATGAAGTCCATGCTTTGTGGTGTTTGTATGTTTCTTCTTTCTGTCTTAATTGTAAGTGGTTAGAGAGGTTTGTTAAATATTAAATGCATAAGAGTCAGGCACATATCTAGAGTTTTAACTTTTTACATTTGGATTTTAGTTGTCCTGTTGATATTTTAGAGGTTAAGAGAAATTAGTCTTTTTCAACCGGATGTGTGTCATGCCACATCAGAGCTCTAGTTGCTCTGAATTAGGCTGTTGATTCCATGTCTAATTGAGTTGTTTAGTCATTAAGTTGTGTCTGACTCTTTGTGACCCCACGGGCTGTAGCCTGCTGCTCTCCTCTGTCTATGGCATTCTCCAAGCAAGAATACTGGAGTGGGTTGCTATTTCCTTCTTCAGTGGATCTTCCTGATCCAGGGATTGAACTTGCATTTCCTGCATTGGCAGGTGGATTCTTTACCACCGAGCCACCAGGGAGGGAAGCCTGTCTAATTGAGATTACCATAAAATGCCTAAAAAAGCAGCCCTTGAAGTAGAGACTTGGTTTTTCCAATCAGTGAACCAACTAATATTTTCTGAGGGCCTCTAGATGCAGAGCTCTGTAAATCATATTAAAAATATTGCCACTTGAATAAGTCTGTAAAGAAACAATTTTTGGTACTGTCTGGTTGATTAGTGTATATCAGAGCTATTGTTTGCGTTTTCTAGATCAAGGGTGTTCAGAGATGCAAAGCATCTATGTACAGATGGATTGGAATTTGGATTTGGAAAGGATAACCTCTTGTTTGTTTTATACCATGTCTTTGTTTTGTCTAGTTTGCTGTGTACTCTTTAATATGGATTAGAACTCATTTTAGTATCTCTTTTTAATATAACCTTGGCATGATTTTTTTCCTCCTCTTTTTATTTACCACTGTCTCTGACACACAGGCATGTGTATACACACACATGAAAGAAGAGCTGCGGTTTGGGTAGAATTTATGGCAGGATAAAGATATGATCTATTTGAAGTTTTTAGTATGTTGTTATCTATAGTCATGAGAAAAGTCTACTTTGGAATTTCCCTGCCCCTTTTTTGTTGCGAGAGGATTAATTCTAGCACACAGGGCTGTCTCCAAGACCACATTTTCCTCCAAAGCTGGAGTTGGTGTGTCAGACATGACACATACTTCTTCCACATCCTGTTCATGCTTGCGATTTATTACGTGACTATTGTTGATCAAATTCAAGTGGCTTATTTTTGTTAGCTACTGGGGTGTTTTGGGTCAGTTAAAAGAGGAAATAATTTTTTTTAAAAGCTCACATCACTCTTTGTGTTAGAGAACGTAGTTGCTGTAGGTAAAAGCAATGGGCTAGTTGGGTGTGTTGTGATGGTAGCTTTACTACTGTATTGTCTGCTAGCTTTCTTCATCTAACAAAGAAAACTGACTTTGAGTGCTTTTCTTTAAAAAACTGTGGTTGACTAGTGAAGTTGACTTTGGCTTCTCTAGTACTGAATGGCTAAAGTGAAAGGAAGGAAACCCCCTCCTTCCCTCTCTCCTCCTTCCTTTTTCTTAAAATAATGCTATTTGAACCTAGTTCGAGTAAAGTTGACCTCTGAGGGTGTTGATAGAGAAAACTGAAATAAAATACTTATTTTTTCTTCTTTTCTGAGCCTTGTGTTAAATTCTCCCCAAATGATAGAATTAGCCCAGATGTGAAGTGCTGGATTTAGCAAACTAAGCTGAACTTAATTTATATTTCTTTTTGAAAAAGATTCTTAAAAAATATTTTTTAAATTTTAATTTTTTATTTATTTATTTATTCCTGGCGGTGCTGGGTCTCCATTGCTGTGTGGGTTTTTCTCTGGCTGTGGTGAGAGGGGCTACTCTGGTTGCAGTGCACAGTGGTGGCTTCTCTTGTGGGGCACAGATTATAGGGTACATGGGCTTCAGTAGTTGTGGCATGTGGGCTCAGTAGTTGCAGCTGTGGGCTCTAGAGCATAGGCTCTAGTTAATTGTGGCATACAGGCTTAGTTGCTCCACTGTGTGGGAATCCTCCTGGATCAGGGATGGAGCCTGTGTCCCTTACATTGGCAAGAAGATTCCTATCCAGTGTACCACTAGGGAAGTCTTGATTTGTGTTTCTTTATTTTTACTGTTTATGTGGTAAAATTAGATAATTAATAAAGATTTAAAGGAATATCTAACTAATAAACTCACCCTGTTTCACCTTCTTAAACGTAAGAAGCATAGTTTGCCTGAATTATGCAAAATACTAATTAAAGAGTTTAATTTGTTAATCATCTCTGATTAGAAGCAGATGTGGATTATCTGCAAAAATCTAAATGGACCTTTCAAAGATGGCTTTCATTATTTAAAATCAACTTGTCAAACTAATGTAGACATAAACTTAAGGGATAACAAATACCAGTGGTCATCTGTAAATTTCCAGTGTAACACAGGGCAGCATAACCCAGGGCTGAAGACTTGGTGTATAATGTCATTATCAATTTCATTTTTCCCAAGGTTTAAGAGTTGAACTTTGGTTTATCTTACAGAGCTCATTAGAGTCTCTAGTCATAACTTTGTTGGTCTCTTGGGTCTCTAATTTTTTTCCTGGCTCTTTTTCCTCCCACTGTGAGTCAGCACAAGGGAGCCAGTAACAATCCTTGCACGTGCCTTCAAACCAAGCATGGCAACAGGCAGGTGTGTCACAGACAGGGCTGCCAGGCTCTCCTCACAGCTGACTAGATATTCCCCGGGACAAGTCTGAGAGATGTGGCCGGAGACAGTCAAAAGATATGGGCCAGCATTAATGCTGGAAGCCATGGGAGCATCTTGGTTCAGTACCTGAGCAAGAATTTGGATCCCTGCCTTTGCGTTCTTCCTAGCTTGTTTTTTTTTTTTTAAACCAGGAAGAACAAAGATAAGACTCTTTGTAGACTGATCAATTGTCTGTCGCTGATTTAGGGGTAAGACTAGAGAAACTAAGATAAAGAATGCATTAGTCCTAGTCTGAGTAACAGTGAATGTTTGGGGTTTTTTAGTGGAGACCTAGGGTGTTGGGAAGGGGACCTGAGGTGTAGATACAGGAATCCTGCTTTGATCTGCGCCAGGATTGAGGGTGGTGCGCCGGTTCATTGGGGTCGTCTGAGGTCGCTCGGCCTGGGCCTCAGTGCTGCGCCTCCTGGGGTTGACTGTGGTGCCACCACTTTACTGGTCCTCCTCCTTCCCTGTGGGCTCCTTGCCTGCAGAACAGAAACTGTAGCAGCACTACCTCATCCGTTGGGAAGCTTCGATAAGTTACTTGTGGCAATTCCTTAGAACAGTGCTTGGCGGGTAGCAAGCACATAATAAATGTTATCCCTTCCTATTATTATTTTTAGTTGCCATGCTAGCTTTTGCATAAGATCTCCAAAAGATGGTGTATACAGAGAATATTGGATAGTTTCCCACAGTAGCACTTTGAACCATTTAAAAATCATGGCTACATTCGTAGCAATGTGGATGCAACTTCAAATTGTCATACTAAGTGAAGTAAATCAGAAAGAGAAAAACAAATACCATATGATATCACTTATAAGAAGAGTATAAAATACGACACAAATGAACTTATCTATGAAACAGAAACAAACACAGACATAGAGGACAGACGTGTGTTGCCAGCAGGAGGGATGGAGTGGAAGGTTGGGGTTAGCAGATGTAAGCTTTTATAAATAAACAACAAAGGTCTTACTGTATAGCATAAAGAACTATATTCAGTATACTATGATAAACCATAATGGAAAAGAATATTAAAAAATCAGTGTATAATTGAGTCACTGCTGTAGAGCGGAAGTTAACACAATATTGTAAGTCAACTATGCTTCAATTAAAAAGTGATGGCTACAGGTACATGTAAAATAACAAAAATTATAAGAACTTCAGTTAGATAAGTGGAGAGAATTTGAAACATGAGTGTTTCATTAAAATGAATGGGCTTCTCTGGTGGCTCAGACCCTAAAGAATCTACTTGCAATGCAGGAGACCTGGGTTTGATCCTGGGTAGGGAAGATCTCCTGGAGAAGGGAATGGGTACCAGCTCTTAATATTTCTGCCTGGAGAATTCAATGGATGGAGCACAGATTTTAGTCCAAACCTTGCTTTTCTGTGTATAGTGTGAGGGGTTAGGGATACATGCAAGTATGCGTTGGATAATTAGACGAACACTTTTTACATTTTAATTCAGAGGGTAAAAGGAGAGCTTACTTTAAAATTCAGTTATATTCTAGCTCCCAGAAGATTAAAAACAAGCTATTATCTAATAGGATGAAAGGGTTTGTTACCACAGGGACTTTGACCATAGAATATGGGGGTGGTGGTGCCCTGCCAGTGTCCAGGGAATGCCCTCAAACTGGCAGCTGCTGCCTCCTGCATTCTGAGATGCCATGTAAGACGTCCAGCTAGACTTGCTGAGACCAGCTTATGGGACAGATCTGTCCTAAAACCAGCATAAAGTAGCAGCTGCCATGCTGGTTTCAGGACAGATCTCTCCCACAAGCTGGTTTGACCTTGCAGTACACAGTGAAGCAGGGAAAAGGCTAATAGAGTTTTGTCAAGAGAACACCAAGTCATAGCAAACACCCCTTTCCAACAACCCAAGAAACAACACATGGACATCACCAGATGGTCAATACTAAAATTAGGGTGATTATGTTCTTTGCAGTGAAAGATAGAGAAGCTGTATACAGTCAGCAAAAACAAGACTTGGAGCTGACTGTGGCTCAAATCATGAGCTCTTTATTCTAAAATTCAGACTTAAATTGAAGAAAGTAGAAAGCTCTAGGCTATTCAGGTATGACCTAAATCAAATCCCTTATCATTATACAGTGGAGGTGATGAATAGATTCAAGGGGTTAGATCTGATAGACAGAGTGCCTGAAGAACTGTAGATGAAGGTTTGTAACATTGTATAGGAGGCAGTGACCAAATGCACCCCAAAGGAAAAGAAGTACAAGTAGGCAAAGTGGTTGTCTTGGGAGGCTTTACAAATAGCTGAGGAAAGAAGAGAAGTGAAAGGCAAGGGAGAAAGGGACACATACCCAACTGAATACAGAGTTCCAGAGAATAGCAAGGAGAGATAAGAAGGCCTTCTTAAAGGAACAGTGCAAATAAATAGAGTAAAACAATAGAATGGGTAGGACTAGAGATCTCTACAAGAAAATTGGAGCTATCAAGGGAACATTTTGTGCAAGGATGGGTTCAATAAAGGACAGAAACGGCAAGGACCTAACAGAAACGGTAGAAATTAAAAGAGGTGGCAAGAGTACACAGAAGTGTACAAAAAAGATCTTAATGACTTGCATAACCGTGATGGTGTGGTGACTCACACAGAACTGGGCATCCTGAAGTGCTAAGTCAAGTGGGCCTTAGGAAGCATTACTATGAATAAAGCTATTGGAGGTGATGGAATTCCAGCTGAGCTATTTCAAATCCTAAAAGATGGTGCTGTTAAAGTGATGCACTCAAGATGTCAGCAAATTTGGAAAACTGAGCAGTGGCCACAGGACTGCAAAAGGTCAATTATCATTCCCATCTCAAAGAAAGGCAGTGCCAAAGAATGTTCAAAACTACAATTGTGCTCATTTCACATGCTACCAAGGTTATGCTCAAAATCTTTTAAGCTAGGCTTCAGGAGTACATGACCTGAGAATTTCCAGATGTGCAAGCTGTATTTAGAAAAGACAGAGGAACCAGAGATCAAATTGCTGACATTTTTAATATCATGGAGAAAGCAAGGAAATTTCAGAAAAAACATCTACTAGTGCCTCATTGACCACATTAAAGCCTTTGACTGTGGGGGATCACAGCACTCTTGAAAATTCTTAAAGAGATGGGAGTACCAGACCGTCTTATCTGACTCCTAAGAAACTGTATGTGGGTGAAGCTGCTGCTGCTGCTGCTAAGTCACTTCAGTCGTGTCCGACTCTGTGCTACCCCAGAGACGGCAGCCCACCAGGCTCTGCCGTCCCTTGGATTCTCCAGGCAAGAACACTGGAGTGGGTTGCCATTTCCTTCTCCAGTGCATGGAAGTGAAAAGTGAAAGGGAAGTCACTCAGTTGTGCCCGACTCTTAGCGACCCTATGGACTGCAGCCTACCAGGCTCCTCCGTCCATGGGATTTTCCAGGCAAGAGTACTGGAGTGGGGTGCCATGGTCTTCTCCGATGTGGGTCAAGAGGCAACAGTTAACCAGACATGAAACAACTGATGGGTTCCAAATAGGGAAAGAAGTATGAGAAGGCTGTATATTGTCACCCTGCTTACTTAACTTATATACCAAGTACATCATAGGAAAGGTGGGACTAGATCAGCACAAGCCAGAATCAAGATTACAGGGAGAAATATCAGCAACCTCAGATATGCAGATGACACCACTCTAATGGAAGAAAGTGAAAAAGCACTAAAGAGCTTCTTGATGAGGGTGAAAGAGGAGAGTGAGAAATCTGGCTTAAAATTCAGCATTTGAAGAACAATATCAGGGCATCAGGTCCCATCATTTTATGACATATAAAAGTAGAAACAGTGGAATCAGTGACAAATTTTATTTTCTTGGGCTCCAAAATAACTGCAGACGGTGACTACAGCCATGAAATTAAAAGATACTTGCTCCTTGGAAGTCTAGACAGCATATTAAAAAACAGACACAATCACTTTGTTGAAAAAGGTCCATATAGTCAAATCTGTGGGTTTTCCCATGGTCATGTACGGATATGAGAGTTGAACTATAAAGAAGGCAGTGCCGAAGAATTAAAGCTTTCAAATTGTGGTGTTGGGAAAGACTTTTGAGAGTACCTTGGATAGCAAGATCAAACCAATCAAGGCTAAAGGAAATGAGCCTGAATATTTATTGGAAGGCCTGATGGTGAAGCTATAATACTTTGGCCATCTGATGTGAAGAGCTGATTCATTGGAAATGACCCTGATTTTGAGAAAGATTCAAGTCAAAGGGGAAGTGGGTAGCAGAGGATGATATGGTTAGATAGCATCACTGACTCGTTGAACATGAATTTGAGCAAACTTTCGGAGATTGTGGAGGTCGGATACAACTTAGATACCAACAACAGCAAGAGGTAGTAAACAAGGAGATATATTCGAGGTACTCTTCAGTTTGGCCTTGGAGTACAAAATGAAGTAGGGCAAAGGCTAACAGTTTTGCCAAGAAAGGGTACTGGTCAGAGCAAACACTGTCTTCCAACCTATACAAGAGACACCTCTACACATGAACATCATCAGATGGTCAATACCGAAATCATATTGATTTTATTCTTTACAATCAAAGATGGAGAAGCTTGTATACAGTCAGCAAAAACAAGACTGGGAGCCGACTGTGGCTCAGATCATGAACTCCTTATTGCCAAATTCAGACTTAAATTGAAGAAAGTAGGGAAAATCACTAGACCATTCAGATCAGATCAGTCGCTCAGTAGTGTCCGACTCTTTGCGACCCCATGAATCACAGCACGCCAGGCCTCCCTGTCCATCACCAACTCCCGGAGTTCACTCAGACTCACGTCCATTGAGTCAGTGATGCCATCCAGCCATCTCATCCTCTGTCATCCCCTTCTCCTCCTGCCCCCAATCCCTCCCAGCATCAGAGTCTTTTCCAATGAGTCAACTCTTCGCATGAGGTGGCCAAAGGACTGGAGTTTCAGCTTTAGCATCATTCCTTCCAAAGAAATCCCAGGGCTGATCTCCTTCAGAATGGACTGGTTGGATCTCCTTGCAGTCCAAGGGACTCTCAAGAGTCTTCTCCAACACCACAGTTCAAAAGCATCAATTCTTTGGCACTCAGCCTTCTTCACAGTCCAACTCTCACATCCATACATGACCACAGGAAAAACCATAGCCTTGACTAGACGAACATTTGTTGGCAAAGTAATGTCTCTGCTATTGAATATGCTATCTAGGTTGGTCATAACTTTTCTTCCAAGGAGTAAGCATCTTTTAATTTCATGGCTGCAGTCACCATCTGTAGTGATTTTGGAGCCCAGAAAAATAAAGTCTGACACTGTTTCCACTGTTTCCCCATCTATTTCCCATGAAGTGGTGGGACCGGATGCCATGATCTTTGTTTTCTGAATGTTGAGCTTTAAGCCAACTTTTTCACTCTCCACTTTCACTTTCATCAAGAGGCTTTTTAGTTCCTCTTCACTTTCTGCCATAAGGGTGGTGTCATCTGCATATCTGAGGTGACTGATATTTCTCCCGGCAATCTTGATTCCAGCTTGTGCTTCTTCCAGTCCCT
>NW_011494842.1:943940-944347 GCF_000754665.1 Bison bison bison | reverse complement strand
TGCTTCCTGACCTGCATACAAATTTCTCAAGAGGCAGATCAGGTGGTCTGGTATTCCCGTCTCTTTCAGAATTTTCCACAGTTTATTGTGATCCACACAGTCAAAGGCTTTGGCATAAGATGTTTTTCTGGAACTCTCTTACTTTTTCCATGATCCAGGGGATGTTGGCAATTTGATCTCTGGTTCCTCTGCCTTTTCTAAAACCAGCTTGAACATCAGGAAGTTCACGGTTCACATATTGCTGAAGCTGGCTTGGAGAATTTTGAGCATTACTTTACTAGTGTGTGAGATGAGTGCAATTGTGCGGTAGTTTGAGCATTCTTTGGCATTGCCTTTCTTTGGGATTGGAATGAAAACTGATCTTTTCCAGTCCTGTGGCCACTGCTGAGTTTTCGAAATTTGCTGGC
>NW_011494842.1:916577-943840 GCF_000754665.1 Bison bison bison | reverse complement strand
GCTGGCATATTGAGTGCAGCACTTTCCCAGCATCATCTTTCAGGATTTGGAATAGCTCAACTGGAATTCCATCACCTCCACTAGCTTTGTTCGTAGTGATGCTTTCTAAGGCCCACTTGACTTCACATTCCAGGATGTCTGGCTCTAGGTCAGTGATCACACCATCGTGATTATCTGGATCGTGAAGACCATTCAGGTATGACCTAAATCAAATCCGTTATGATGATACAATGGAAGTGACAAATAGATTCAAGGGATTAGATCTAAAGGACAGAGTGCCTGAAGAACTCTGGATGGAGGTTCATAACATTGTACAGGAGATGGTGATGAAAACCATCCCCAAGAAAAAGAAATGTAAAAAGGCAAAACGGTTGTCTGAGGAGGCCTTACAAAAAGCTGAGAAAAGAGAAGTGAAAAGCAAAGGAGAAAAGGAAAGATATACCCATTTGAATTCAGAGTTCCAAAGAATAGCAAGGAGAGATAAGAAAGCCTTCTGCAGTAATCAGTGCAAGGATATAGAGGAAAACAGTAGAATGGGAAAGACTAGAGATCTCTTCAAGAAAATCAGAGATATCAAGGGAACACTTCATGCAAAGATGGGCACAATAAAAGACAGAAACATTATGGACCAAACAGAAGCAGAAGATATTAAGAAGAGGTGGCAAGAATACACAGAAGAACTGTACAAAAAAGATCTTCATGACCCAGATATCCATGATGGTGTCTTCACTCACCTGGAGCCAGACATCCTAGAGTGCAAAGTCAAGTGGGCTTCAGGAAGCATCACTGCAAACAAAGCTAGTGGAGGGGATGGAATTCCCATTGAGCTATATCAATTCCTAAAAGATGATGCTGGGAAAGTGCTGCATTTAATATATCAGCAAATTTGGAAAACTCAGCAGTGGCCACAGGACTTGAAAAGGTCAGTTTTCATTCCAATCCCAAAGCAAGGCAGTGCCAGAGAATGTGTGAACTACCACAGCAGTTGCACTTATTTCTATGCTAGCAAAGTAATGCTCAAAATTCTCTGTTGAAGCAAGGCTTCAACAGTACGTAATCGAGAACTTCCAGATGTTCAAGCTGGATTTATAAAATGCAGAGGAACCAGAGATCAAATTGCCAACATCAGTTGGATCATAGAAAAAGCAAGATAATTACAGAAATGCATGCACTTCTGCTTCATTGACTATATTAAAGCTTTTGACTGTGTGGATCACAACTGTGGAAAATTCTTCAAGAGATGGAAATACCAGAACCCTTACCTGCTTCCTGAGAAATCTCTATGCAGGACTTAGAACAATGGACTGGTTCCAAATCTGGAAAGGAGAATATCAAGGCTGTATATTGTCCCCCTACTTATTTAACTTATATGTAGAGTACATTACTTTGCCAACAAAGGTCCATCTTGTCAAGGCTATGGTTTTTCCAGTGGCCATGTATGGATGTGAGAGTTGGACTGTGAAGAAAGCTGAGCGCCGAAGAATTGATGCTTTTGAACTGTGGTGTTGGAGAAGACTCTTGAGAGTCCCTTGGACTACAAGGAGATCCAACCAGTACATTCTAAAGGAGATCAGCCCTGGGATTTCTTTGGAAGGACTGATGCTAAAGCTGAAACTCCAGTCCTTTGGCCACCTCATGCGAAGAGTTGACTCATTGGAAAAGACTCTGATGCTGGGAGGGATTGGGGGCAGGAGGAGAAGGGGACAACAGAGGATGAGATGGCTGGATGGCATCACTGACTCGATGGACATGAGTTTGAGTGAACTCCGGGAGTTGGTGATGGACAGGGAGGCCTGGCGTGCTGCGATTCATGGGGGTTGCAAAGAGTTGGAGACATCTGAGCGACTGAACTGAACTGAACTTAGAGTACAAAATGTGAAATGCCTGCCTCAATGAAGCATAAACTGGAATCAAGATTGCCGGGAGAAATATCAAAAACTTCAGATTTGCAGATGACAGCACTCTTAAGGCAGAAAGTGAAGAACTAAAGAGCCTCTTGATGAAAGTGAAAGAGGAGAGTGAAAAAAGTTGGCTTAAAACTCAACATTCAATAAACTAAAATCATGGCATCTGGTTCCATCACTTAATGGCAAATAGATGTGGAAAAAATGGAAACAATGACAGACTTTATTTTCTTGGGCTCCTAAATCACTGCAGATGGTGACTGCAGCCATGAAATTAAAAGACACTTGCTCCTTGGAAGAAAAACCATGACAAACCAAGACAGAGTATTTAAAAGCAGAGACATTACTTTGTTGACAAACATCCATCTAATCACAGCTATGTGTTTCTCAGTAATCATGTATGTATGTGAGAATTGTATCATTAAGAATCCTAAGTGCTGAAGAATTTATGCTTTTGAACTGTGTTGTTGGAGAAGACTCTTGAAAGTCCCTTGGACTGCAAGGAGTTCAAATCAGTCCATCCTAAAGGAGATCAACCCTGAATATTCATTGGAAGGTCTGATGCTGAAGCTGAAGCTCCAGTACTTTGGCTACCTGATGTGAAGAGCTGACTCATTGGAAAAGATTCTGATGCTGGAGAAGATGAAGGCAGGAGGAGAAGGGGATGACAGAGGGTGAGATGGTTGGAAGGCATCATGGACCCCCTGGACATGAATTTGAGTAAGCTCCTGGAGTTGGTGATGGACAGGGAAGCCTGGCGTGCTGCAGTCCGTGGGGTTGCAGAGTCAGACACGACTGAGCGACTGAACTGAACTGTTCAGGTGCTGTGGGGGATTTAAAAGCACTTTGTTAAATAGAAAGGGGCATTCATAAATTATTGAAAGTTACTGTAGACAACATACTATAACAGCTCCTTGATTTTTGTGTACCCTGTTTTGAAATGGTTGTAGATTTTTACTTTCCTGTTTCCTTGAGAATTCCTTGGTTTGTAAGGAGATCAAATTAGACAATCCTAAAGGAAATCGATCCTGAATATTCACTGGAAGGACTGATGCTGAAGCTGAAGCTCCAATACTTTGGCCACCTTATGTGAAGACCTGACTCATTAGAAAAGAACTTGATGCTGGGAAAGATTGGAGATAGGTGGAGAAGGGGATGACAGAGGATGAGATGGTTGGATGGCATCACCGACTCAATGGACATTAATTTGAGCAAACTCTGGGAGATGGTGAAGGACAGGGAAGCTTGGCAGGCTGCAGCTGCAGCCATGGGATCGTAAAGAGTTGGAAATAAGTGAGCGACTGAACAGCAACAACAACAACTGCTACTTTCCTGTTTTCTTTCAGCCTTTAATGCCTTGTCTAGCTCTTCATATTATGTAATTTGGATTACAGTATGTAAGAGAGAGCCTTTAATTTGTGTGGAAAATGTATTGAAATTATTTCGTACTGAAAAACTGAAAGTATGTTTAAAAACTATTCCATAATTCCAGGGAAGTAGGATAGTTGAGATCTAATAAAACCTCTTTCTGTATGTTGACAGACACATTTGCTGCCATTATAACACTTTGCTTAAGGAACCAGAGAATTGTAGATGAATACAAACACAAACAACTATTTGAATTTGCTGCTTAATTCTCTGGATCCCTTAAGCTGTACCACTTTGGGGTTGTAATACTCTTACTCAATGTGAGAAACAAAGTGAATGAAGTATAGCATAATATTCTCTTGTAAGTTTCAAAGACTGTCTTCTTTATTTCTATAAAGTTAATAGTTAATAATTTTGCCTTTTTTGGGGGTAATTTTAAACTAACAGTAGCAAGGAAAATGCAGTTAAGGAGCCAAGTGACTGATGTTTTGAATAAAAGATCAGTGTCAGGTTTATTACAGAGAGCAATATAAGGTATGAATTCAGTGTGTTCTGTCTCTTCTTGCAATTTTGAGGACATACAGAGTGAAAATGGCTCCATTTAGTTGAGCGAGTTCAGGCTTTGGAGGGAGACTGTGTTGATGAGATATGTACTTACAGTATTGCAAGAATAATGTCTGTAACACGAAGGGTTATGTTAGTATCACAGGCTCCTCAGGGCTGACATGAGGTCTTTCCTCGTATTTCTGACGTGGAGGAGCAGGAGAGCTGTGAACTGACTGAGCCCAGACGAGGTCCCTGGGTGGTGTGGGCAGGGTGCTTCCTGTATGCTGCAGCGTTGCAGCCTGGAGAACTGGAGACGGGATATTCCTGAAGATACACATGCTCTCTTAGTTGTGTCACGGCTTTTCCTGTGTTTGAATCCGTATTTCATGTACTTGAGTCCAGATGGAGTGCTTGTAGGACTGTAATGAGGGATGAACTGTGAGTTGGGAAGAGAGATACCCGGGGACGACTTGGAAGTACGATCATGGTGAGCAGCGTCTGTCTGCAGGCACGTGTGTGGAGATGCTGGGGAACATGTGTCTGTGTCTCTTTCAGCGTCAGCTGGTGACCTGAGAGGACTTGACTGCACAGCTCCTTTCCTACCAGGGTCTGCAGATTCACACACAGTTTATAAGAAATGTGCTTGCAAGGCAAACTTGTTTGTAAGATAATTCCCTTAGCTGCCAGAATTCACTGCTGAGTCTATCCTACCTAGAAATCCTTTATATTAGTTTGTAACCAGTATTTAATAAAGGCTTTATATATATCCAGCAGTGTGTGATGGAAGATTTGCATTAATATGTTTATAGTGGGGAGAGGAAGAAGGGACTTTTAAGGAGATAGAACAAGGTGAAATGTCTGATGCTGTCAGTAAAAGTTGTGAAAAAGTAAAGAAGGTGGTGTTGTGGGCTGGATTAATCTAGGAGGGGATCACTGAGCTAATGGTATTTCATCTGAATCTTAAAAAGATAAGAAGGCAGAAAGGAGATGGCAGAGAAGCTCTGACGGGGGTTTTCCATGCCCGCTGCAGCCTCAAATGTCTGGTAATTTTCTGAGGAATGAAAGTTGTTGAGTTGGGTCACCAATTAGAACCCCTTTTTCAAAGCCATTAAAGCTGATTTCTAAAATTTTCAGTTACAAACGTATGTATCTGAGCATCTCTTGGAATAGACACCTCCTTTTCCTTCACTCAGGCACTAAAAGTACCTACTGTTCTACTTTCTGGGCTTCCCTGGTAGCTCAGCTGCTAAAGAATCCGCCTGCAATGCAAGAGACCCCAGTTTGATTCCTGGGTTGGGAAGATACCCTGGAGGAGGGCATGGCAACCCACTCCAGTATTCTTGCCTGGAGAATCCCTGTGGACAGAGGAGCCTGGCAGGCTACAGACCATGGGGTTGCAAAGAGTTGAACATGACTGAGCCGCTAAGCACAGCACAGCACATTCTACTGTCTGCTTGAATTTAGAATACATGATAAACATATAAATGTAATAACACCTAACTTACAAAAGGGAAGCCCTAGTGGCTCAAGAGGTAAGGAATCTTCCTGAAATGCAGGAGACTCAGGAGACATGGGTTCGATCCCTGGGTTGTGAAGATCCCTTGGAGAAGGAAATGGCAACATACTCCAGTATTCTTACCTGAGAAAACCCATGGACAGGGGAGCCTGGTGTGCACGGGGTCACAAAGAGTTGGACACGACTGAGCATGCACAACTTAGTTTTTACTGAATTTCCGAGATTTGATATCCCATAGCTTATAACAACTCATTTTCTTTTTCTGACCTTATTTTCTCCTCCTTTTATTCATTCTCCATTTGCTTGAATGAACATGACTTTATTGCTAGTCTGTATGGACTGTAAGCAGGCTTCATCATTTCCTCCCCAGACAAAAGTAAAGCCTTATTTTTATAATATCTGACTGTTAGCTGGTTACATTGGAAAGCTTTCGTCTTATCCCATCTTTTGTGAATGAGTTTGGCTGCCTCTTTTCCAGTGACCTTGAAAATGTCCAAAATGTTGCAGAGTTTAAAAAAAAAAACTTAGAACTAAGTAAAGTTGAACAATTTTCTACTGGGCTACATTGTAAAAGTGGGAAGGAAAATTACTTTCCTTTGTTTTTTTTTGGGAGACATTTGCCAGTTGGAGCCTCAACAAAGATTGAGTTTAGAGGCCTTTAATTGAGCACCAAAAGGTTATTGCAGAAGATAACATAAGGAGATGTCATAAAGTGGCAAATTTGAAGCTCAGTAATAGAAAGCCATGTGAAGGTATAGGCATTCTGCCAGTTTACTGGGTTCTTGAAATAAATAGTTTGGAATTAAAGAAACAGTTACAGATTTCATATACTTGATTAACTTAGTTCACAGGAAAACTGGAGAAGGGGAACACACTTCAGATTGCTTTAGTTGTGAAGTCTTCTTGGCATTTATTAAAATTTTGCTTTAAAATATTTATTGATTATAAAGTATAGTAATGTAAAATCAGAGCAATTTTTAATCTAATATCTTATGTCAAACCATTGAAATAAAATTCCACGTATAATTGGGTGAAAATAAATTGTGATGGTAGGTATTCAGTCCTGAACTATTGACTAAGTCAGCAGCCAGTAAATATTTCTCAAACTAGGCACAGTGATTGTAAGTATGTAGGAGGGCCACCCACTGAAGCCTGTAAATGGTTCCTGACCCTTGGGTCTTCTGATCTGTTGAAGAACCATGACACAATTATATAAGTAACCAGTTAATAATAATAGAAAATGTGTGATTGTATATATAAGATATATACAGGAAAGCATTAAATATTATTCTTCCCATAAATGTTAAGCTGTTCTCATGTTGTACTAGTTTGAGGTAAAGTACAATTTCTTAGGTTTTATTATTATTCTTTTGTTTGAATGACTATGCCTCTCATCCAAACAAAAACAAGAAAGGAGATTGCATTGTTTTCTGTTGAAGGATATTTTTGCTGGATGAAGAATTCTTTGTTGGCAGATACTTTTAACACATTGAAAATATATGACTCTGCTGTCTTCTGGCTTCTTCTTTGGCTGCTGAGAAGTCAGCTGGTGGACTAACTGTTGCTCCTTTGAGGGTCAGATCACCAGCCTGCTTATTGTATGCTTTTAAAATACTGTTTGATTCACTTCTGTTTAATTTAAACTTTTTCAGTTCGGCTAGGAGTGAAATTCTTTAATTTATCCTGTTAGAGTTTCTCTAGGTTTCTTGGATCTGTAGATTGGGGTCTAACACTAATTCTGGACATTCTCGGTTATACTAATTTAAAATTTCCCTCCATTCATTCTTTCTCCTTTCTGTCTGGGATTCCAGTTAATGTATTGGAGACCTTCTTAGCCAGTCCTTCACGTCTCATTCTCATCTCTGCCTTTTCCTTTTTTAAATCATTATCTCTGCTGAATTACAGATTTCTCCTGAACAACTTCCCAGTTTGTTATCTCTTGGTCCTGCTTTGTCTGTTTTGCTGTCATGTGTTTGGTTGTTTAATGTTTATTTATTTGACTGCATCAGGTTTTAGTTGCAGCACGTGGGTCTATGTGGGTCTGTTACTGCGGCAGTGACTTCCTCTGCGGCGTGTGGGCTCAGTGGTTTCAGCCTGCAGGCTTAGTTGCCCTTCAGCATGTAGGGTCTTAGCTCTGTGACTGAGGATCGAATCCTGTCCCTTGCCTTGGCAGACGGATTCCCAACCACTGGACCATCAGGGGAGTCCCTCCATTGTGTTTTAAATTTTGGCTATTGTAGTTTCTTGAAGTTCTTCTAAAGAAATGTTGTTAGTTTTTATAGATTCTTGTTCCTTGCTGATATTTGAAAATTTGTTATTCTCTTTTCTAAGTGTTACAGGTTGTGCTTATCTCTAACTTGTGTTGCCTTGCTTTCCATAAGCCTGGTTTTCTATGCCTGGTTGTTGCCCGTACACGATTCTGGTGTTCTGAGGGTGAGTGTGCTCACTGAGAGGCAGTGTGTGGCCTCTGACAGTCCTGGGGTGTCACCAGTTGGCGACTCTTGTTGAGTCATCTTAGCACCGTTCCTCCTGGGCCTGTGTGCGCTCTGGCTGTGTGCGTGGCATGTTGCCTGGCCTGGAGTGGCCACAGCTTCTCAAGACTGTGTTCCTGGCTTTTTCTTCTCCTCTTTGTCTGATGCCTTGAGAGCCTGCTCTTTATTCTCGAGTCGTTGGGGGAGGGATGGTTAGTCATGCTAGTTCATTCTTCCCCTGGGGTGTTGTCCTTTGGGAGGGTTAGGGTCTCCTTCAGGAGGCCATGGTCCTCGGGCGTTAATCTTGACTTTTGCCACCTTGGTCCTTGAGGCTGTGGTTCTGAGCAGAAGCAGATGGCTAATGCCCTCAGGGCAAAAGTAGCATTGGTTCTCCTGGGTTTCAGGTGTCCTCAAATTTGGCTTGGCAGTTTCCCTTGTTCTGTCAATTTTTTAGTGCTCTTATGGCTCAGATGGTAAAGCGTCTGTCTGCAATGTGGGAGACCCGGGTTCGACCCCTGGTTGGGAAGATCCCCTGGAGAAGGAAATGGCAACCCACTCCAGTACTCTTGCCTGGAAAAGTCCATAGACAGAGGAGTCTGGTGGGCTACAGTCCATGGGGTCACTAGGAGTCGGACACTACTGAGTGACTTCCCTTTCACTTTCTTTAAACTAATTATTTTTTAATGGTTTATCCAGTATTTTTCATTGTTTTCAGTGGGAAGTAGATCTGAGTAACTTAAGAAATCAGAAACTGACTAATGGCCCAGGGCTGGAGCCAGGAGCCTCTGTTAGCTCCCTGGCTGTTGCAGATGTACACACTGCCTCCCCTGGCGAGGGCTGAGCAGCCTCTGTGCAGGCTGGGTGCAGAGAGGACCACTCTTACTGTGTTAGGAAAACCGTGACTCTAATAAGTACCTTATTAAAGGCACTACTCATGCTTTCACCTGGCATGATCCTGTGTCTTTCATTTCTGGGGGTTTCCTTTCCATCTTTCTTACTGCTTATCTTTTTCTTCCATTTCTATCACAGTGTCCTAATTCTTAGATTACCTTACTGTTGCTCATTGGTCTACTGTAGTAACCTCTTGAGTAGTCTTTGATTACTGTGAAAATTGAACATGTTTTTTGTGAATTCTTAGGACCTCTTGTGTGAGTTATCTGTTTTTATCATGTGATGAATTATTTTATTATATGCTGTCAAAAATTTTTAGTCATTTGAAATTTTACTATACAGAATATTTATTCTCTTTTTCTGTATTTCTTCATTTTGAACATCGTCACCTCTTGTAGTTTGTATATTCTAGTCGGTAAACATTTTACCAGGTTATTATGACAGAAGCTGGGAATATAAAAATAAATATAACACATTTATCTCCGCTTGTGTATGTGTGCTCATTTGCTTCAGTCGTGTCCAACTCTTTGTGACCCCATGGACCGTAGCCCAGTAGGCGCCTCTGTCCATGGGATTTGCCCAGCAAGAATACTGGAGTGCATTGCCATGCCCTCCTCCAGGGGATCTTCCCCACCCAGGGATTGAACACGCATCTCCCGCGTTTTCTGCACTGCAGACGAATTCTTTACTGCTGAGCCACAGGGGAAGCCCCTGTGTCTTTGCTTGGGTTCATGTTATGGTGAGGAAGATACACACATGCTTGTGATACAGTGTGTAAATGCTGTAGCACTGCATGTTCAAGCACAGAAAAGAGAGTAACTTGTTGATGAAATTGGGGGAAACTCTGTGTAGATAATGTTACCTGCATAGCCATTTTACTGTAGAAAAGCAGGGTATGGAAGGACATTTCAGATCTAGAAAATACGTGCAAAATCAAAGTGATGAAAGTCATGGTGCCACGGAATCGTATAGGCTGGTATCATTGGAGAACAGAGTACCTGGGGGTTGAAAATGGAAACCAGGATGAGCTTCAAGACCTGGGATAAACTAGGCTTTGATGAGCCCACGGACTGTGTGGAGTGGGCACGATGGGCCATGAGTGGTGGGTGAAGCGTCTGGCTGGGGAGAGTGTGTGGGCTGTGGGCTGCTGAAGTGGAGGGGTGGTGGGCAGTGGGCTGGGACCATGAACCTGAAATGTTCTGGTCTTCACGTGGATATGAGAGGCACTTTGGACAGTGGCAAGAAGGGAGCTGATACTGGGTCAACAAAGTTTGGATTTGGATTCTGTCTCTCCTGGTTTTAGCCCTGAAAATCCCACATCCTGAAAAACCCTAAGTCCTATGAGAACTGGGACGGGGTCTTCATGGGGAGGGCTGATGCTTTTGGGGCCTCGAGTGATGTGTGGAGGTGCTGGCTAGAGTCGGGGGAGAGGGGTAAGTCTGTGTTGACTTAGGTGGAGCAGGAACCCCTGGGAAGGGAGTAGGCAGCTGGTTAGGATGGCACAGTGGGAGATGTTTTGGCGTGAGCTCAGAGTGGGTATGCCAAAAGTGGGGGGCTTGTAGAGGACCGGGTGAAAGAGATAAGAGGGACTGGGAGAACGGTGAGGTCTCTGGAGGGCCTGAATTTGGGTACTAAGGGCAAGGACAAGGGACATATGTGAAGATAATCGTGCAAGAGATTCATTGAGGACTTTGGTCAAAGCTGTTTCAATTCTGGCTCTAGGTTTCTGACTCAGGCTTTTTTAGCCCGTTGGTTGGGGATGGCAAATAGATGGGGAAACAGTGGAAACAGTGACAGACTTTATTTTCTCAGGCTTCAAAATCACTGCAGATGGTGACTGCAGTCATGAAATTAAAAGACGTTTGCTCCTTGGAAGGAAAGCTATGATCAACCCAGATAGCATGTTAAAAAGCAGAGACATTTCTTTGCCAACAAAGGTCCATCTAGTCAAGGCTATGGTTTTTCCAGTAGTCATGCATGGATGTGAGAGTTGGATTATATAGAAAGCTGAGCGCTGAAGAATTGATGCTTTTGAACTGTGGTGTTGGAGAAGACTCTTGAGAGTCCCTTGGACTGCAAGGAGATCCAACCAGTCCATCCTATAGGAAATCAGTCCTGAATATTCATTGGAAGGACTGATGCTGAAGCTGTAACTCCGATACTTTGGCTGCCTGATGCAAAGAACTCTCATTAGAAAAGACCCCAGTGCTGGGAAAGATTGAAGGCAGGAGGAGAAGGGGACGACAGAGGATGAGATGGTTGGATGGCATCACTGACTCAATGGACATGAGTTTGAGTAAACTTCGGGAGTTGGTGATGGACAAGGAGGCCTGGCGTGCTGCAGTCCATGGGGTTGCAAAGAGTTGGACACGACTGAGTGACTGAACTGAACTGGACTGGGGTGGAATAATATAATCTGATTTTTCTCTGCCACTTATTTCACTAAGGTTCAGTATTTTTATATTTAACCCATTGTCTTTTGTAATATATTTTTACATTTGGTCTCAGGATTAGAGATGAATTTTTAAATAAATTTTCTTAGCATTGCTTTCTGTGTACTCAGCGTTATTTATTACACAATGTGTTGTTTACTCATTGTTACTCTACTTTATATTTTTCTATATTTACTGGCATTTTCCTAGACCGCACCAGCCTAGGAGTGACTCAGCCCATAAAGTGGCCACTGTTGAGTCCTGCTTTTCAATTCAGATCTGGGGTGGAGTGTGTGTGTGTGAGAGAGAGCAAGCGAGATTGATCGATTAATTGAGGTTGATTAACTGGGAGTGACTTTCTTCTGTCTTCTGTGCTCCATGTGACTTCCTGGGTTTCTGGCCTTTCAGTGGCATCAAGCTGTTCATAATAAACCTCAGTGTTTGATGGTGAGAGCTGCCTGGCTGCCCTGTTAGTGATGATCCGTAAACCTCCGCCAAAGCCACGGCCCAGTGGTGCCATTGGTGCCTTTCGGGTGTATCTGCGGCTGTTGGAGTGAGCGGTCGCTGTGCTGATCTCTGAAGGCTGGTGCCCGGAGTTGCCTGGAGTGGACCCCCGTCACCTGTCTTCCACGGTGGCACGTGCCACCTCTCTGTCTGCACACCTCTCCTGTGAGAGGCTGAGCGCCGGGCCTTGGGCATCCTGCCCCCGGGCCATTGGGAGGCTGTTCCGCCCCTCACCTGGCAGCCCTCCGGTGTGTGTCCCACCCCCGCCCCCCAGGCTTGGGGATGCGCTGGGCCTCCAGGAGTGTCTGCCCTCCTGCTGCAGTGGCGGGAGGGCACCTCACCTTCTCCTCTGAGTCACTGCTGCTTTCCAGTGTTACTGTTGGTGGAGTCAACTTGTTTTTCATAAGCTTTTGCTGTGGTTGAGTAACACTGCTTACAAGTAGCACCTTACTTTTCTTCATGTCACCTGTTGGCACTGTCCCCTCCTGGAAGGTGCTGCAGGAGCGTTGCTGGGTGGGGTGGGGTGGGTGGAATACTTTCCTGATACTTCCTCTCAGACTGAGCTGCTTGCGTGTGTGTCTAGGCTTGTTATGCCCAACTCAGGACTGAGTGCTCTTTTATTTAGGATACTTAAAGAAGTCTTGTATAAATTACCCAGCTTTTTTTTTTAAGAGGCTTGATTTCTAGGGGAGAAGAAATGTGCTTAAGTGTAAGTGATTAATCTTTCCTTTTTGGTATAAATTTTAGTGTATTCCAGATGTGCCTATGCTATTAAAGAAAAGGGCATTAATGAAATAACCAGATGATTGATTTTTACATGGATCATGTTAGCAAAGTTACTGAGACATCAACATACTAATTAGAATGACAGGATATTAAATTATTATTCATTTTTCTAACTTTATATGTTTTGGGCAACTATAAATGAATGACAGATAATTTGTAAGTGGAGATTTCCCCTAGAGATTTACCAGTTATTAACAGTTTAATTTTTTTCATACTTCCCTTTATTTGATTCTCTTCTGGATGTTTAAATGAAGGAAGTATTTTATAAGAATTAGATTGTAAGTTAAAAAAAATGTTTTAAATGAACTTTTATTTTAGGTAGATAAGTGTTCTGGTTAGTAGCTCAGTCATGTCCGACTCTTTGCGACCCCATGGACTGTAGTAGCCATGCCCCTCTGTCTGGGCTTTTCCAGGCAAGAATACAGGAGCGGGTAGCCATTTCCTTCTCCAAGGGATCTTCCCAACCCAGAGATCGAACCAGGGTTTCCAGCATTGCTGGTAGATTCTTTACCATCTGAGCCACCAGGGAAGCCCGGTTATTTATTACTACGTAACATTTGTCAACAAGCTTAAAACAACAATTCTGAAAACTAACATTAAAACTTAAAACCATAGCCTAATCCTACGGTTTTAAAACAATTCCATTTTATTATATCTCACAATTTTGAGGGTCAGGGGTTCAGACTGGGCTCAACAGCAGATTTCTTCTGCTTCACATGGTGTCATATGGGGCTCCATGAGCCAGTCTGGTCTAGGATGTCCAGGACAGCTTCACACATGCCTTGTGCTGGGTGAGGACTTCTAGAAGGCTGGGCAGTGCTGGGATCCTCTCCATGGCATCCTGCAGGTGAAGAGGTGGACTTCTTTCCTGGTGGCCCAGGACTCCAGGAGATGGAAGCTATCAGTCCCTCAGAGGTGCAGCCTGGAGGGGCATGGCACCCCGTTCCATGCTCTGGTGGTCAGGCAGGCCCAGGCCAGCCCAGTCACGGGGAGGCCAATAGATCTCAGCTCTCAGTGGGAGAGTCAAGGCGTTTGCCACCATCCTCAGTCCCTACAGTAGGGGTAATGATTGGGTCACAAGGCGTTTGGGAAATGCATGCCCTCCATAGATCACAATGTTTACTATCCGTGTAGGACCAATATTTATTAAAAACAGTGATAACTATTAACATCATGATAATTGCTTTTCCCACAAATTGTTAACTTCATTATAAATGATTCCTAATTGTTTTATTATATACTGGATACTTTAAGCAGTCTTCCCATTGTTTCAATTTGGTTTTTACTATCAATATTTTAAGTTAATTTTGTAGTAAATAATACCTAAATATTAATATTTAATATTAATAAAACTAGAAGTTTTAATATTGTTGGATTATTACTTTTTACCTGCTATATAGATACGTTCCATTTTATGAAAAACGGGTACTTAAAATCATTGATTTGTATTTATTGGTGATTGCAGCCATGAAATTAAAAAATGCTTACTCCTTGGAAGGAAAGTTATGACCAACCTAGATAGCATATTAAAAAGCAGAGACATTACTTTGCCAACAAAGGTCCGTCTAGTCAAGGCTATGGTTTTTCTTGTGGTCATGTATGGGTGTGAGAGTTGGACTGTGAGGAAAGCTGAGCGCTGAAGAATTGATGCTTTTGAACTGTGGTGTTGGAGAAGACTCTTGAGAGTCCCTTGGACTGCAAGGAGATCCAACCAGTCCATTCTAAAGATCAGCCCTGGGTGTTCCTTGGAAGGACTGATGCTAAAGCTGAAACTCCAGTACTTTGGCCACCTCATGCAAAGAGTGACTCATTGGAAAAGACTCTGATGCTGGGAGGGATTGGGGGCAGGAGGAGAAGGGGACGACAGAGGATGAGATGGCTGGATGGCATCACCGGCTCGATGGACATGAGTTTGAGTGAACTCCGGGAGTTGGTGATGGACAGGGAGGCCTGGCGTGCTGTGATTCATAGGGTCGAAAAGAGTCGGACACGGTTGAGTGACTGAACTGAACTGACTGATGTCATGCCCCTTCCCTCAAAGGATTTGAGGTGACTTGCAACAAGGCACGTGTGATAAGTATGTGTAGAGACAAACTATAAATGGTAGTGGAGGATGCGGATCAAGAAAAAGATGAGTCAGTAAGTGGTGTCCCCGTTTGTTCCGTGGCTGAAGCCCACACCTGGGAGTCTGTCTCTCTACCCCTCGATCTGCAGCCTGTCAGCCCTGCTACCTCCCAAACACGCCTCAGCTCTGCCCACTTTTGTTTTTCCTCTTTGAGGCCTGTGTCTTTTGCCTATTGCCGACTGCTGGTAGAGCGCCTTCTCCCTCATACAGTTCCTTACAACACAATCCCTTCTCCATTCAGCACCAGAGCAAGCTTAAAATCTTGGGGTAAATCAGATCTGAGCTTTCCTCTGCCTCAAATTTCAGCGTAGTGCACCGTTGTTAGCACAAAGGCCTGTCCTGGCCTTGGGCCCTGTCTGCCCCACTCCGGCCCCTGCTTCATGGTCTCCCATTCGTCTCGCCCACTAGGCTTCTTTCTCTCCATCACTTCAGCACGAGCTGTTACCTCTGCTTCGGATGCTCTTGTCATTCAGGTTGTCAATTAAGTGTCACTTCTCCTGAGAGGCTTTAATTGACTACCCAGCTGAAGTATAAATCCGTCCCATCTGGAGCACATCCCTTTGCTTTATTTTCACCATTGATCACAACCTGATAGTTTATTATTTTCTGAGTCACCCCATTAAAATATAAGCTGCATGAAAGCACCGTTTTTTGTTTTTTTGTTTTTTTTTGCTTATTTAATAGCTGGATTCCATCTGCTGGAAATTGTGTTTGGTACATAGTAGGTCCTCAGTGTTTCAGAATGAGTGAATTCTACACACAAAAAAATCAAATGCTAGAATTGATGGCAGTATTTCTAGAACGTGATAAATTTATTTTAGCAAAGAAGATTCCTTCCCTGGTATTTACTGTTTTAGACTAGTGGTATGTTTCAGAGTCATTAAAGGACCTTTTAAAGAAATATACACCTCTGTGCTTCAACCTGTAGGTCTAAGTGGTATGAAGGATCTGTAATTTTGAAAAGCTCCACTGTGAATCTGAGGTATAGCCATGTTTAAGGACCAGGGCTTGAGAGAACTATGTGGATTCAAGGAGAAAACTGGCCAAACTGTTTATTAACATGAATGAATATTGATGATTGAAAGTTTATAGAATAAATCTCTGGGAAGCATTTGTTTATCTCTTTGCTTTAGCAGCCAGGATAATAGCCTAGTGGTTTCAAAGTGGCGTGCCCAAGATGATCATTTGAGAGTGTGGGAAGGATGTAAGTAATACAACTTATACATTTTTAATATCATTCCTTTTACATTTTAGGGGGGTGGACGGACATGTTTTCAGTACCTAATGTACAGTGATATGTATATGTAATTTATAAACGTACTGGAATTACGTGCTCAAGATAATTTATTGATGAAAATGTGTGATTCAGAGAGGAGGGAGATGACTGGTCAGTCAAGATAGGTGGTGCTGTGTTAGCCAATGACCCCAGGCCTCAGAGACTGCTAAAAGGTTTGTTTCTTGTTCCTGCTCTGCGTCTCCTGTGGGCCATTGGTGGCCCTTCCCTGTGTCATTTGCGTGCCGTGACTCAGGTGGATTAAGCAGTCTTTGTTTGGAACTTCGCCAGTTGCTGTGATGGAGGAAGGAGAGAACCCAGTTAATCACATGTTTGTAAAGCATTGGCTTGGGAGTGACATGTGTCACCTCTGCTCATATTTCACTGGCAAGTTGTGTGACTGCTTGTGAGTGCAGCAGGTAGCGGTTGTGTAACCCCCTCAGAGAGGGACTCTGCACGGGTGAGCAGAGGGCAGTCTACACAGCCAGCCTCCACCACCTGCTTGTTCAGTGTAGGGGCATTTGCAGCTCCAGCAGCAAAACTCCTGAGCCTTTCAGGAGCCCTGGCAGAGGGAGCCTGGTCTCCCTATTCTATGGTTTGATGAAGAATACCAAAAAGAAAAAGATACCACGGCCCAAATCCTTAATTCTGTTACTAAGGAGCATGTAAAACAACATTATTATAAAATAGGGAAATATAACTTTATCAAAACTATTAGAGCCCTGTGTAATTTTTTGCCTGAAAAAAGATTATACCACTACCCCGTATACCATTTGAAACATTCAAGTACTTAGTATTTGGTGGGTAGTTGTGGAAAATAGAGGTTAAGGTGGGGGATTGTGAGTAGTGGTGGAAAGAAAACTTTAGGGCTCAAATGTTCAGGGTCTTTGCTGGTTGACAGTTAACCAGACTGAAGGTGAAGCACCCCTGGAATAAAAAAGTAAGTCATTCTGGAAATGCAGTTTTATTTAGAGCAATTTGTTACATACTTCTTTTCAGGAAGATGTTAATTTGGGAGGCATAATACACCTTGATTGTAAGGTGCTGTAGTGATAGCCTAGCTAACTTTATTACTTATTTTGTACACCCCCCTAAAGACCAGTCCTGTGTTAGTTTAATAAAATGACAAGTTCTTAGAAACCAGTTTATTTTCAGGAGGCATTTCACTTTATTTATTTATTTACTTGAAATATAGTTGACTCACAGTGTCATGTTAGTGTCAGTTACACAACATAATGATTCATTGTGTACATTACAAAGTGATGACCCCTATGCGTCTACTTACCATCTGTCACCATACGAAGTCATTACAGTAGTATTGACTATATTCCCTGTGCGGTACATGGTATCGTCATGACTTAAGTAGAAGTTTGTTCCTTTTAATTACCTTCACCTATTTGCCCTTTGCCCTATCCTGCACCCCTCTGGCAAAAACTAGTTCATTCTCTGTATTGATGAGTCTGTTTCTGTTCTGTGTTTGTTCTTTTGTTTTGGTTTTTAGATTCCACATATAAGTTAGATCATATGGTATTTGTTTTTCTCTGACTTATTTCACTTAGCACAATACACTCTAGATCCATCCATGTTGTCACAGTAGAAAGATGTTGTTCATGGCTGAGTAATATTCCATTGTGTATATATGCACCACATCTTCTTTCTCCTTTTGTCTGTCAGTAGGCACTTGGATTGCTTCCATATCTTGGCTGTTGTAAATAATGCTGCATTGAACATGGGGGTGCACGTATCTTTTGAGTTAAGTGTTTTTGTTTTCTTTGGATAAATAAATACCCATGGGTAGAATTGATGTATTTTACAGAAGGTTTATTTTCAGTTTTTTAAGGAATCTCCATACTGTTTCCCATAGTGGCTGCACCAGTTTGCGTCTCCACCAACAGTGTATTATTTGTCATGTTTTTGATAATAACCTTTCTGACAGGTGTGAAGTAATATCTCTGGTTTCGATTTGCCTTTCCCCGGTGAGTAATGATGTTCAGCATCTTTTCATGTGCCTGTTGGCCATCTATTTGTCTTCTTTGGAAGAAGTATCTATTTGGTTCGTCTGCCCATTTTTGTTTTGTTTTTCTTTTTATAAATCCGTTTATTTATTTGGCTGCTCTCAGTCTTAGTTATGGAATGCAAACTCATAGTTATGGCGTGTGGGATCTAGTTCCCTGATGAGGGATTGAACACCAGCCCCCTGTATTGGGAGCACAGAGTCTTAGCCACTGGACCACCAGGGAAGTCCCCCCAGTTTTTAATCAAATTGTTTTTTGACATTAAGTTATATGAATTGTTCATATATTTTGGATATTAACCACTTATCAGTTATAATTTACAAATATCTTCTCCCATTTAATAAGCAGTCTTTTTGTTTTGTTGATAGTTTTTCTTGTTCTGTAAAAGCTTTTTGGTTTGATGTAGTCCCACGTGTTCATGTTTACTTTTGTTTTTTTTGCCTGGGATGACAGATCCAAAAAAAATTGCCAAGACTGTCAGAGAGCATACTGCCTGTGTTCTCTTCTGGGAGGTTTTTTTTAAATTAATTTTTAAATTGGAGGCTAATTACTTTAAAATATTGTGGGTTTTGCCATACATTGACATGAATTAGCCATGGGTGTGCATGTGTCCCACCATCCTGAACCCCTCTCCACCTCCCTCCCCACCCCATCCCTCTGGGTTGTCCCAGTGCACCAGCTTTGACTGCCCTGCTTCATGCATTGAACTTGCACTGATCATCTATTTCTCGTATGGTAATATACATGTTTCAATGATATTCCCTCAAATCATTCCACCCTCGCCTTCTCCCACAGAGTCCAAAAGTCTGTTCTTTACTTCTGTGTCTCTTTTGCTGTCTTGCATATAGGGTCTTTCTAAATTCCGAATATATATATTAATATACTATATTGATGTTTTTCTTTCTAACTTACTTCAGTCTGTGTAATAGGCTCCAGTTTTATCCATCTCATTAGACTGACTCAATTGTGTTCTTTTTTTATAGCTGAGTAATATTCCATCGTGTATATGTACCACAACTTCCTTATCCATTCATCTGCTGATGGACATCTAGGTTGCTTCCATGTCCTAGCCAGTGTAAACAGTGTTGCAGCGGACATTGGGGCACACATGTCTCTCTCAGTTCTGGTCTCCTTGGTGTGTTTGATCAGCAGTGGGATTGCTGGGTCATACGGCAGTTCTGTTGTCAGTTTTTTAAGGAACCTCTGCACTCTTCTTCATAGTGGCTGTACTAGTTTGCATTCCCAGCAGTGTAAGAGGGTTCCCTTTTCTCCACACCCTCTCCAGCATTTGTTTGTAGACTTGATGGCAGCCATTCTGACCTGCATGAGATAGTACCTCATTGTGATTTTGATTTGCATTTCTCTTATAATGAGTGATGTTGAGCATCTTTTCATGTGTTTGTTAGCCATCTGTATGTCTTCTTTGGAGAAATACCTGTTTAGTTCTTTGGCCTACTTTTTGATTGGTTGTTTATTTTTCTGGTATTGAGCTGCATGAGCTGCTTGTGTATTTTGGAGATTAATTCTTTGTCAATTGTTTCATTTGCTATTTTTTTCTTCCTTGTTTATAGTTTTCTTTTATGCAAAAGCTTTTAGGTTTAATTAGGTCCCATTTGTTTATTTTTGTTTTTATTTCCATTACTCTGGGGGGTGGGTCATAGAGTATCTTGCAGTGATTTATGTCAGCTAGTGTTCTGCCTGTGTTTTCCTCTTAAGAGGAAAGTTTTATAGTTTCTGGTCTTACATTTAGATCTTTAATCCACTTTGAGTTTATTTTTGTGTATGGTGTTAGAAAGTCTTTTACAGGTGACTGACCAGTTTTCCCAGCACCACTTGTTAAAGAGATTGTCTTTTCTCCGTTGTATATTTTTGCCTCCTTTGTCAAAGATAAGGTGTCCATAGGTGCGTGAATTTATCTTTGGGCTTTTTATTTTGTTCCATTGATCTATATTTTGTCTTTGTGCCAGTATCATACTGTCTTGGTGACTGTAGCTTTGTAGTATAGTCTGAAGTCAGGAAGGTTAATTCCTTCAGTTCCATTCTTCTTTCTCAAGATTGTTTTGGCTATTTGAGGTTTTTTTGTATTTCCATACAAATTGTGAAATTATTTGTTCTAGTTCTGTGAAAAATACCATTGGTATCTTGACAGGGATTGCGTTGAATGTGTAGATTGCTTTGGGTAGTATACTCATTTTCAGTATATTGAGTCTTCCAATCCACGAACATAGTTTATTTCTCCATCTATTTGTGTAATCTTTGATTTCTTTCATCAGTGTTTTATAGTTTTCTATATATAGGTCTTTTGTTTGTGCAGGTATATTTATTCCTAAGTATTTTATTCTTTTTCTTGCAAGGGTGAATGGGATTGTTTCCTTAATTTCTCTTTCTGTTTTTTTCATTGTCAGTGTATAGGAATGTAAGGGGTTTTATGCTTTCAGGTCTTACATTAAAGTCTTTAACCCATTTTCAGTTTATTTTTTTAATAAACTGATGGTGGTGTTAGAAAATGGCCATTTCATTCTTTTGTATGTAGTTGTCCAGTTTTCCCAACACCATTTATTGAAGAGACTGTCTTTCCCCTGTTGTAAATTTTTGGCTCCTTTGTCGTAAATTAATTGATCAGAAAAGTGTGGGCTTATTTCTGACTCTGCATTTTGTTCTGGTGATCTGTTTGCTTTTCTGGCAGTACCATATTATTTTGATTACTGTAGCTTTGTAGTACAGTTGGAAATCAGGAGCGTGATATTTATTCCAATTTTTTTTTTTTTTTTCTTTCTCAAGATTGCTTTGGCTGTTTGAGGTCTTTTGTGACTCCACACAAATTTTAGGGCTTATTCTAGTTAGGACTGTTTAGGACTGCTCTAGTTCTGTGAAAAATGCTATTCTTGGCATTTTGGTATTTTTTGGTATTTTGATAGGAATTGCATTGACTGTAGATTTTTGGGAGTGTTGTGGACATTTTAATAATATTTATTCTTTCATTCCATGATCATCTAATGTATTTCCAATTGCTTATATTGTCTTCCTTTTCTTTCATCACTGTCTTACTGTTTTCAGAGTACAGGTCTTTAGCCTCCTGGGTTAAATTTATTTCCAGATATTATCTTTATTTTGATGCAAAATGGGATTTGCCTGATTTCTCTTTCTGATAGTTATTAGTGTACAGAAATACATTAGACTCCTGTGAGTCTCAATTCAAATTATATGCCAGTCTCAATTCAAATTATATGCCAGAGTTAAACCAAAACATCTTTATCGAATCACTAAGTCATGTCCAACTCTTTGTAACTCCACGGACTATAGCATGCAAGGCTCCTCTGTCCTTCACTACCTCCCAGAGTTTGGTAAAACTCATCTCCATTGAGTCGGTGATGCCATCCAGCCATCTAATCCTCTTCCTTCTCCTCTTGCCTTCAATCTTTCCCAGCAGCAGGGTCTTTTCCAGTGAGTCAGCTCTTCACTTCAGGTGACCAAAGTTTTGGAGCTTCAGCATCAGTCCTTCCCGTGAATATTGAGGGTTGATTTCCTTTAGGATTGACTGGGTTGATCTCCTTGCAGTCCAAGGGATTCTCAAGAGTCTTCTCCAGCACCACAGTTCGAAAATATCAGCTCTTCGGTGCTCAGCCTTCTTTATGGTTCAACTCTCACATCCGTACATAATTACAGTAAAAACCATAGCTTTACTGTATGGACCTTTGTCAGCAAAATGATGTCTCTGCTTTTGTTAGTACAGTGTTGAGTATCCTTGCCTGTCACTCAGGAGACTGGGGTTTGATTCGCCAACGGAGAGGCAACATGCCTTTTGTCAGACAGTAGAGAATCCGCCTGCAATGTAGGAGACCCAGGTTTGAGACCTGGATTAGGCAGATCCCCTGGAGAAGGGAATGGCAACCCATTCCAGTATTCTTGCCCGGAGAATTTTGTGGACAGAGAGAGGAGTCTTGTGGACTGCTGTCCATGGAGGTTGCAAAGAGTTGGACACGACTGAGCGACTAACACTAACTAACTAGGTTTGTCATAGCTTTTCTTCCAAGGAGCAAGTGTCTTAATATCATGGCTGCAGTCACCGTCCACAGTGATTTTGGACCCAAGAAAACAGAGTCTGTCACAGTTTCCATTGTTTCCCTATCTATTTGCCGTGAAGTGATGGGACCAGATGGGACTGGATGCCATGATCTTGGTTTTTTGAATGTTGAATTTTAAGCCAGCTTTTTCACTCTCCTTTCTCACTTCCATCAAGACACTTTCTGCCATTAGGGTCGTGTCATCTGCATATCTGAGGTTATTGATGTTTTTCCTGGCAATCTTGATTTCAGCCTGGCATTTTGCATGACATACTCTGCAAATAAGTTAAATAAGAGGGTGACAATATATAGTTTTGACATACTCTTTTCCCAGTTTTGGATTAGTGGTGGTGAAGTATTAGTGGTGCTTATATTGCTGTGGAATTTGTTCAGTTAAAATCCCAGATATTATTATGACCAACATCTATATGTTCAGAGTTCCCTAACTCTTTGCTGCTGTAATAAGTGATTGTAAAAGGGACATGATTGATTAACACATTTGGTGTCAACTTCAGTATTGCCAGATCCTGTGAAAACCATTTGGGCAAAAAAAAAAATCCATAGAGTCGCTTATGATTATCCCCATTAATGGTGGGAAGAACAGGCATGTATATTAAATTTTTATATAATTTCAAATTAGTAAGTATTCATTGCACGTATTTGATGTATTTTTATATTTAAACTGGAAATCACTTAATAATGAGTATCATGAGGATGTACACATTTCTTGTTCCCTTTTGCCGTGTCTCCTCTGTCAGTTTCTTACTTTGTTATTTTTCTGTTTTGGCTTTCCTTGGCACTGTCTGTCCCTGTATATTCTAGAAGCAACACAGACACATAAGCTGTTGTGATTTTGCTTGAGAGCATATTGAATCTTCAGGTTAATTTGAGGAGAATTGGTACAGTATTATTTCTTCTGGTGCATGTTTATATGTCTCTCTGTTATTTAGGTTTTCTCCAGTTAGGTTTTATAGTTTTTTTCTGGAGTCTTACATATCCTTTGTTAAATTTATTTTGTTACTATTTTTAATCCTGTTATGAATAGTTCAGTTCAGTTCAGTTGCTCAGTCATGTCCGACTCTTTGCGACGCCATCGACGGCAGCATGCCAGGCCTCCCCCTCCATCACCAACTCCCGGAACGTACTCAAACTCATGTCCCTTGAGTTGGTGATGCCATCCAACCGTCTCATCTTCTGTCATCCCCTTCTCCTCCCAACTTCAGTCTTTCCCAGCATCAGGGTCTTTTCTAGTGAGTTAGTTCTTCACATCAGGTGGCCAAAGTATTGGAGTTTCAGCCTTAGCATCAGTCCTTCCAATGAATATTCAGGACTGATTTCCTTTAGGATGGACTGGTTGGATCTTCTTGCAGTCCAAGGGACTCTCAAGAGTCTTCTCCAACACCACAGTTCAAAAGCATCAATTCTTTGGTGCTCTGCTTTCTTTAGTCCCAACTCTCACATCCATACGTGACTACTGGAAAAACCATAGCTTTGACTACAAGGACCTTTGTTGGCAAAGTAATGTCTCTGCTTTTTAAAATGCTATGTGGGTTGATCATAGCTTTTGTTCCAAGGAGCAAACGTCTTTTAATTTCATGGCTGCAGTCACCATCTGCAGTGATTTTGGAGCCCCCCAAAATAAAGTCTGTCACTGTTTCCATTGTTTCCATCTATTTGCCATGAAGTGATGGGACCGGATGCCATGATTTTAGTTTTCTGATTGTGAGTTTTAAGCCAACGTTTTCGCTCTCCTTTTTCACTTTCATCAAGAGACTCTTTAGTTCTTCTCTTTCAGCCGTAAAGGTGGTGTCATATGCTTATCTGAGGTTATTGCTATTTCTCCTGGTAATCTTGATTCCAGCTTGTGCTTCATTCAGTCCAGCATTTCACATGATGTACTCTCCATGTAAGTTAAATAAGCAGGGTAACAATATACAGCCTTTTCATACTCCTTTCCCGATTTGGAACCAGTCTATTGTTCCATATCTAGTTTTAACTGTTGCTTCTTGACCTGCATACAGATTTCTCAGGAGGCAGGTCAGGTGATCTGGTATTCCCATCTCCTGAAGAATTTTCCAGTTTGTTGTGATCCACATAGTCAAGGGCTTTGGTGTAATCAGTAAAGCAGAAGTAGAGTTTTTTCTTAATCTCTCTTGCTTTTTCAGTGATCCAATGGATGTTATAAATGATAGTTTTTAAAAAAAAATCCATTTTTAAGCTTAGCTGTTGGCAGGTAGAAATATAATTAGTTTTTCTGTATATGACATTGTATCTAGAAACCTTGCTTAATTAGGTAAATAGGTCTAATAATTTATTTGTGGATTCTTTGAATTTTCTAAGGATTCTACTCATATAATCTATAAATAAAGCCAGTTTTGTTTTTTGTTTTCCAGTTCTTACACTTTTCTTTTGGTTTTACCAGTCTGGTTTCCATTCATGGAGCCTTGTTTCCTTGTGTGTTTGTTTTCTCTGTGTGCTAGAGATTGATTGGAGGAGTGTATTGAGCCTTAGGAGAATTGTATCTTTGTTGGGAAAGGTTTTTATTTACTCCTTTCATTAGTCTGTGGGTACAGCTGGTCAGGATACTGTTTATTTCCATCCAGAATCTGAGATCTCTGGATGCTGCGCTGCAGATCCCTACCAAGACTGATTAGCTTCCGGTGCCCCCTCCTCACTTCTCCTGGGTTCAAGAGAGGAGAGACAGTCTACCTGTTGTGGCAGAGTTGCTTTGAAGTTGCTTCACCAGAATTAGCCAAAATAAAAGCCTCTCTTTTCTCATACCTTTTTTTTTGGCCTTGCCGTGAGGTTTGCGGGATCTCAGTTCCCTGACCAGGGGTTGAACGCGAGGCCATGGCAGGGAAAGCGCTGCGTCTTTACCACTAGGCCACCCGTCTGATAGTCTCTTTTTGTCTCTGCCACTTTGTCCAATCACTTTTTACACTTTCTCATTCATGCAGATATCATTATCCTTGTCTTTTATAATCTTCACATAGTTGTTATCTATGTACTTAATGAATCTTTTTGTTTTTGCTCATGAAGTGATGTTTTACTGTTTGCCTTGTTATAAAATACAGTGTGCTTGGTACAGTATTTGCAAATGTGTTTGCAAAAATCCTTTGAGGCATGCTGCGGATGTACTTTGCTCAGAGAGGATTTGAGTTTGCTTCTGTCAGATGTCTGGGGCCTTTGAATCAGGGGTGACCTTAAAACAAGTTCAACGCTTGGGATTTCTCTAATGACCTGCAGCGTTAGAGCAGGAGCATCTCTTATTAATGATATCCCACTTAAAGAGGGCCCAACTCTATGTACTAATCTTCTGTGCCTTAAAGAAGATGCTTTAAAATTTTCTATCAGTGTATTTTCTTTGATTTCTGTGAGAAGCTGATCTGAATATGATGGTTTGCTTTACTTAAACATCACATTGTACTGTACTTTAACCAAACATCTGTTCTGGGCATTAGGCTTTTAAAAATTATTATAAATAGCATTGTGATGAAAGAAAATTTCCCAATTTGTGTATTTGTTCTCTGATTAATTCTAGAAGTGAAATTGTTAGCATCAGTGTACTTTAATGCTTATTTATGTGTATTGTCAAAGTACTGTATGCAAGGATTGTTCCAACCCTGTGGATTTTAACATTTTCCATTTTAATAGGTAGAAAATAATATCCCATTATTTTAATTTACTTTCATTATTTTCAGTTATATGAATCTTGGCTTTGTTTTACTTTTGCATTATTAGTATTTATGCCCTACTACCTTGGGGTTTATTGACAGTAACTGAGATGTCACATGATACAAAAATTTCCCACAGTTTATCTTTTATAATTCGTCTTCATCTGTAGATCTTTTCTTTTTCTGTAAAGAAGTTTACGATTTTTATCTCATCATATCTATCAGTATTTTTTTTCAAAGCCATAATTAGAGATAATAGACTGTAGTTGTTCTTACAAATACTAGTGTTTTATTTAAATTTGAAATTGTTTTCTGTAGCTAGAAAATTCCACTCTTAGTTCAAATAGGTATTTTAATAAATTAACATAACTCCACATTGAGGTAATGTTCATTTTTTTGTCTGTATTACCTTAATTTTTATTATAATTTCTTTTGTTTCATATTATAATACTTTCTGTTTCTCTGCTACTATTCTTTTGGTATGTGTCCTCAGAAATTGGCAGAGTAGAAATTTGAAAGTAAATTGAATTTAAATTTTCTTCCGTATTTTGGCTTCATTGATGATTATAAAATCACCTAGTAATTGTATTAGGAATGATTTGAGATATCAGGGTTTTGAGAGTTTTAAAACAGTATAGAATCTTCGCTAGAACAGGAAGTACTTTATTGAAACTGAATGCAGAGTTTTAATTTTTAAATGACATATGTTTCCTTCTAGATAAGTGATGAAGAAAAGACTGTCCGAGAACAGGATATTATTGCTTCATCATCCAGTTTTGGTGGGGCTCAGTTGGATCCGGAGTCAGTCTATAAGGTAGGTGCACTTTTAAAGCACTTCCGAGGTTCCATGGTGCTTAACTGATGCATTTGTACAGCCTCTGGGGCGCAGCCTCACCCCTCCTACTTGGAGGTTGGTTTTACCTGCTGCTCTGCTCAAGGCTGCGCTGCAGCAACTCTGGGCCCTGCCTGGGTACTGAACTGCTTGCAGGCAAGCTCTCCTCCCTGTGTGCAGTCTTGCCTCTCACATGCAGGGTGGTGGCGGGGGATGCATTTGTCATGGGGCAGTAGCTCTAAAGAGCCCCCAGGGTCCCCACCCCTCAGCGGTGTTCTGGACCTGGCAAGCGTCATGACATGTACTGAAGGCTCAGTCTCACGAGAAAAGAGCCTGAGCTGGAGCCACCTGTTCAGACTTCCTGCTCCAGTCCTTCTTGGGATTATGGAAATAAACCCTCTTCCCGCCTCTTTGTGTCCTGTGTCACCCACACGGAGCTGGGTCATTGCTGCTTTCTGTGGCTGCAGGACTGCCATGTGGGTCCACATTGTTGCCTCAACCAAGCGGTGAATGGTTTCAGGGCAGGAACTGTATGCTAGATGTAGAAATGTGTAAACTAACCAGAAACTTTCTGCAAAAACACATGATCTGATTATTATGTGGTGTCATTGAATACACTGAAGAATTATGGCCATATAATTTAACTCTTCCATAAAACCTGAGCCAATCGGTTATATGGGGATTCTTTTCTTTTTTTTTTTTTAACCTAATGGTATACCTCATTTTTAAGAAGTAGAAAAACTATTGAAGAGTAAGGATGACTTTTTTCAACTTATTAATACTGTTATCATAATCTGCTCATCTCTTAAAATTTTATGGTAGTTTATAAGACTTTAAAGAAATGTAAGTAGAATAGGAAAAC
>NW_011494842.1:915798-916477 GCF_000754665.1 Bison bison bison | reverse complement strand
TTTTTTTTTTTTTTTTAACCTAATTTTTTACCTCATTTTTAAGAAGTAGAAAAACTATTGAAGAGTAAGGATGACTTTTTTCAACTTATTAATACTGTTATCATAATCTGCTCATCTCTTAAAATTTTATGGTAGTATAAGACTTTAAAGAAATGTAAGTAGAATAGGAAAACAATAGAATGGGAAAGACTAGAGATCTCTTCAAGAAAATTAAAGATACCAAGGGAACATTTCATGCAAAGATGAGCTCAATAAAGGACAGAAATGATATGGACCTGACAGAAGCAGAAGATATTAAGAAGAGGTGGCAAGAATACACAGAAGAATTGTACAAAAAAGATCTTCAAGCTGATTTTAGAAAAGGTAGAGGAACCAGAGATTAAATTGCCAACATCTGCTGGATCATCAAAAAAGCAAGAGAGTTCCAGAAAAACATCTATTTCTGCTTTATTGACTATGCCAAAGCCTTTGACTGTGTGGATCACTATAAACTGTCGAAAATTCTGAAAGAGATGGGAATACCATACCACCTGACCTGCCTCTTGAGAAACCTGTATGAAGGTCAGGAAGCAACAGTTAGAACTGGACATGGAACAACAGACTGTTTCCAAATAGGAAAAGGAGTACATCAAGGCTGTATATTGTCACCCTGCTTATTTAACTTATATACAGAGTCTGG
>NW_011494842.1:914446-914954 GCF_000754665.1 Bison bison bison | reverse complement strand
CTTCATGGCAAATAGATGGGGAAACAGTGAGAGACTTTATTTTTTGGGCTCCAAAATCACTGCAGATGGTGACTGCAGCCATGAAATTAAAAGATGCTTACTCCTTGGAAGAAAAGTAATGACCAACCTAGATAGCATATTGAAAAGCAGAGACATTACTTTGCCAACAAAGGTCATGTATGGACCTGAGAGTTGGACTGTGAAGAAAGCTGAGTGCCGAAGAATTGATGCTTTTGAACTGTGGTGTTGGAGAAGACTCTTGAGAGTCCCTTGGACTGCAAGGAGGTCCAACCAGTCCATCCTAAAGGAGATCAGCCCTGGGTGTTCATTGGAAGGTCTGATGCTGAAGCTGAAACTCCAATACTTTGGCCACCTGGTGCGAAGTGCTGACTCATTTGAAAAGACCCTGATTGCTGGGACCAGCCCCAGCTGATCCAGGGTATTCGAAGGAGAGACGGCCTAGGCGACTATTATATGCTAATTAGAGATATAGAGAACAATAGAAATG
>NW_011494842.1:911160-914346 GCF_000754665.1 Bison bison bison | reverse complement strand
TCGAGAATATCCGGGGGGACTCCTGAGGCTCGATCCCACCTTTGCGTATGCCGAGCCTCCTTCCTCATGACCTTTGTCACGAGTGGAATGCCTCACCGGCTCCCCGCACCTGATGATGGGAAAGATTGAGGGCAGGAGGAGAAGGGGACGACAGAGGATGTGATGGTTGGATGGCATCACCGATTCAATGGACATGAGTTTGGGTGGGCTCTGGGAGTTGGTGATGGACAGGGAGGCCTGGTGTGCTGCGATTCATGGGGTTGCAAAGAGTCGGATATGACTGAGCAACTGAACTGAACTGAACTGAAGTAGAATAGTATTCAGTTTTAAAAAAGTGTTTACTGGCAAATACTTATTTTAAAGGCAAAGCTGGACATTTATTATTTCCATTTCTTAGTATTGAGATTAACTTTTCTAATATATTCCTGTGGAGAAAGAGTGGAAACATAGATGAAGAAATTTGGAACCATTTTACTTACTAGCAATTTTTAGCACTGAGCATACTGTATATACATTGGATTCTACTTGATGCAGAAAATATGTTGTATGAGGGCAGTGCGATGTACCTAGAGGGCTTGAGCTTAGAGTTTGAAATTCTAGTGATTATAATTTATAAATTGATAAGAATAGAAATAATCCATTCTAACTTGGCTTATTCATTTTTGAAAGATCTGCTCTGAAGCAAAACCTTTTTTGGCCTGCCACTCCTTCCTAATGCTGTTGTTTACTCACAAGGAGTGCAAATTGATCTTGCTTTTCTGTTTGTTTGTTTGTTTTTGATCTGCTGGCACTGATGACTTTTTCAAAGGAGGCATTTTGTTTAGATTCCCTAGTGATGAAGTTTTAGGATAATTTTGTAATGACAGGTACTGACTTATTTTCCATGTTTCACTCTGAATTCAGATCCCTTTTGCTGAAGCTTTGGATTTATTCCGAGGGAGGAAAGTCTATTTGGAAAATGGCTTTGCTTATGTACCACACAAGGATATTGTCGCGATCATCCTGAATGAGTTTAGAACCAAACTGTCCAAGGCTTTGGCTGTAAGTATTTAGTTTCCATATTCACTTCATTTCCATATGTTCATGTTTGTAATTACATACTCTTCATAGATTTGTTCTGTACTTCTTAAGAAGTAATATAATTATTATAATGATATTGAGATTGCTTCTGTTATTTATAGAACTCTTAGGTTTTAATTTTTTTAAGAATTCGTTTTATTGAAGTTGATTTACAGTGTTCTGTTAATTTTGCTCTTCAGCAAAGTGACTCAGTTATGCATATATATATTCTTTGTTATGTTCTTTTCCATGGTAGTTGATCACAGGATATTGACTGTAGTTCCCTCTGCTATACAGTAAGACCTTGATATTTGTCTATTCTGTATGTAATAGTGTGTGTCTGATAATCCCAAGCTCCCGATCCATCCCTCCTCCTTGGCGATCACAAGTCTGTTCTCTATATCTGTGAGTCTGTTTCTGTTTCGTTTGTTGTTCTTCAGTCGCTCAGTAGTGTCCAAAGCTTTGCAACCCTGTGGACTGCAGCATGCCAGGCTTCCCTGTCCTTTACTATCTCCCGAACTTTGCTCAAATTAATTTCCATTGAGTTGGTGATGCCATTCAACCATCTCGTCCTCCGTTGTCCCCTTCTCCTCCTGCCCTCAGTCTTTGCCAGCATCAGGGTCTTTTCCAGTGAGTCAGCTCTTTGCATCAGGTGACAAAAATTTTGGAGCTTCAGCATCAGTCCTTCCAATGAATACTCAGGGTTGATTTCCTTTAGGATTGACTGATTTGATCTCCTTGCAGTCCAAGGGACTCTCAAGAGTCTCCTTCAGCATCACAGTTCAAAAGCATCAGTTCTTCAGTGCTCAGCCTTCTTTATGGTTCAACCCTCACATCCATACATCCCTACTGGAAAAATCATAGCTATGACTATATGGACCTTTGTTGGTAAAGTGATGTCTCTGCTTTTTAATATGTTGTCTAAGTTTGTCATAGCTTTTCTTCCAAGGAGCAAGCGTCTTTTAATTTCATGGCTGCAGTCACTGTCTGCAGTGATTTTGGAGCCCAAGAAAATAATGTTTGTCACTGTTTCCATTGTTTCCCCATCTATTTACCATGAAATGGTAGGACTGGATGCCATGATCTTCGTTTTTTGAATGTTGAGTTTAAAGGCAGCTTTTTCACTCTCCTCTTTCTCTTAATCAAGATGTTCTATGGATCCTCTTCACTTTCTGCCATAAGGGTGGTATCATCTGTATATCTGAGGTTATTCATATTTCTCCTGGCAATCTTGATTCCAGCTTGTGATTCATCCAACCCAGCATTTCACTTGATATACACTGCATAAAGGTGAAATATGCAGAGTGACAATATACAGTCTTGGTGTACTTCTTTCCCAGTTTTGAAACAGTCAGTTTTTCCATGTTTGGTTCTACCTATTGCTTCTGCATACAGACTTTTCAGGAGGCAGGTGAGGTCATCTAGTAGTCCTATCTCTAAGAATTTTTCACAGTTTGTTGTGATCCATACACTCAAAGGCTTTAGCATAGTCAATGAGGCAGAAGTAGATGTTTTTCTGGAATTCTCTTGCTTTTTCTATGATTTAACAGAGGTTGGCAATTTGATCTCTTGTTCCTCTGCCTTTTCTAAATCCAGCTTGAACGTCTGGAAGTGCTCTGTTCACACTGTTGAAGCCTAGCTTGAAGGATTTTGAGCATTACTTTGCTAGCATGTGAAATGGGTGCAATTGTGTGGTAGTTTGAACATTCTTTGGCTTTGATATAGATAAGTTCATTTGTGTTATATTTTATTTTATTTATTTTTTTTTAAGTTTTATAGTTTTTATTTATTTAAAAAAAATTTTTTTTAATTTAATTTTATTTTTAAACTTTACAATATCGTATTGTTTTGCCAAATACCGAAAAGAATCTGCCACAGGTATACATGTGTTCCCCATCCTGAACTCTCCTCCCTCCTCCCTCCCCATACCATCCCTCTGGGTTGTCTCAGCACACCAGCCCCAAGCATCCAGTATCGTGCATCGAACTTGGACTGGCGACTCGTTTCATACATGATAGTGTGTACATGTTTCAATGCCATTCTCCCAAATCTTCCCACCCTCTCCCTCTCCCGCAGAGTCCATAAGATTGTTCTATACATCAGTGTCTCTTTTGCTGTCTCATATAC
>NW_011494842.1:910134-910234 GCF_000754665.1 Bison bison bison | reverse complement strand
TGTTTTATAGTTTTCTATATATAAGTCTTTGGTTTCTTTAGGTAGATATATTCCTAAGTATTTTATTCTTTCCGTTGCAATGGTGAATGGAATTGTTTCC
>NW_011494842.1:909041-909533 GCF_000754665.1 Bison bison bison | reverse complement strand
CTTTTAAGGTTAATTAGGTCCTATTTGTTTATTTTTGCTTTTATTTCCAATATTCTGGGAGGTGGGTCATAGAGGATCCTGCTGTGATATATGTTAGAGAGTGTTTTGCCTATGTTCTCCTCTAGGAGTTTTATAGTTTCTGGTCTTACGTTTAGATCTTTAATCCATGTTGAGTTTATTTTTGTGTACGGTGTTAGAAAGTGTTCTAGTTTCATTCTTTTACAAGTGGTTGACCAGTTTTCCCAGCACCACTTGTTAAAGAGATTGTCTTTAATCCATTGTATATTCTTGCCTCCTTTGTCAAAGATAAGGTGTCCATATGTGTGTGGATTAATCTCTGGGCTTTCTGTTTTGTTCCATTGATCTATATTCTGTGTTTGTGCCAGTACCATACTGTCTTGATGACTGTGGCTTTGTAGTAGGGCCTGAAGTCAGGCAGGTTGATTCCTCCAGTTCCATTTTTCTTTCTCAAGATAGCTTTGGCTATTCGAA
>NW_011494842.1:907456-908941 GCF_000754665.1 Bison bison bison | reverse complement strand
AGCTTGATAGGGATTACATTGAATCTATAAATTGCTTTGGGTAGTATACCCATTTTCACTATATTGATTCTTCCAATCCATGAACATGGTATATTTCTCCATCTATTAGTGTCCTCTTTGATTTCTTTCAGCAGTGTTTTATAGTTTTCTATATATAAGTCTTTGGTTTCTTTAGGTAGATATATTCCTAAGTATTTTATTCTTTCCGTTGCAATGGTGAATGGAATTGTTTCCTTAATTTCTCTTTCTGTTTTCTCATTATTAGTGTATAGGAATGCAAGGGATTTCTGTGTGTTGATTTTATATCCTGCAACTTTACTATAATCATTGATTAGTTTTAGTAATTTTCTGGTGGAGTCTTTAGGGTTTTCTATGTAGAGGATCATGTCATCTGCAAATAGTGAGAGTTTTACTTCTTCTTTTCCAATTTGGATTCCTTTTATTTCTTTTTGTGCTCTGATTGCTGTGGCCAAAACTTCCAAAACTATGTTGAATAGTAATGGTGAAAGTGGGCACCCTCATCTTGTTCCTGACTTTGGAGGAAATGCTTTCAATTTTTCACCATTGAGGATAATGTTTGCTGTGGGTTTGTCATATATAGCTTTTATTATGTTGAGGTATGTTCCTTCTGTTCCTGCATTTTGGAGAGTTTTTATCATAAATGGATGTTGAATTTTGTCAAAGGCTTTCTCTGCATCTATTGAGATAATCATATGGTTTTTATTTTCAATTTGTTAATATGGTGTATTACATTGATTGATTTGTGGATATTGAAGGATCCTTGCATCCCTGGGATAAAGCCCACTTGGTCATGGTGTATGATCTTTTTAATGTGTTGTTGGATTCTGATTGCTAGAATTTTGTTAAGGATTTTTGCATCTATGTTCATCAGTGATATTGGCCTATAGTTTTCTTTTTTTGTTGGATCTTTGTCAGGTTTTGGTATTAGGGTGATGGTGGCCTCATAGAATGAGTTTGGAAGTTTACCTTCCTCTTCAATTTTTTGGAAGAGTTTGAGCAGGATAGGTGTTAGCTCTTCTCTAAATTTTTGGTAGAATTCAGCTGTGAAGCCGTCTGGACCTGGACTTTTGTTTGCTGGAAGATTTTTGATTACAGTTTGAATTTCCGTGCTTGTGATGGGTCTGTTAAGATCTTCTATTTCTTCGTGGTCGAGTTTTGGAAAGTTGTACTTTTCTAAGAATTTGTCCATTTCTTCCACGTTGTCCATTTTATTGGCATATAATTGTTGATCGTAGTCTCTTATGATCCGTTGTATTTCTATGTTGTCTGTTGTGATCTCTCCATTTTCGTTTCTAATTTTATTGATTTGATTTTTCTCCCTTTGTTTCTTGATGAGTCTGGCTAATGGTTTGTCAATTTTATTTATCCTTTCAAAGAACCAGCTTTTGGCTTTGTTGATTTTTGCTATGGTCTCTTTTGTTTCTTTTGCATTTATTTCTGCCCTAATTTTTAAGATTTCTTTCC
>NW_011494842.1:906761-907356 GCF_000754665.1 Bison bison bison | reverse complement strand
ATGAACTTTCCCCTTAGGACTGCTTTTACTGTGTCCCACAGGTTTTGGGTTGTTGTGTTTTCATTTTCAGTAGTTTCTATGCAAATTTTGATCTCTTTTTTGATTTTTTCTGTGATTTGTTGGTTATTCAGCAGCGTGTTGTTCAGCCTCCATATGTTGGAATTTTTAATAGTTTTTCTCCTGTAATTGAGATCTAATCTTACTGCATTGTGGTCAGAAAAGATGCTTGGAATGATTTCTATTTTTTTGAATTTACCAAGGCTAGATTTATGGCCCAGGATGTGATCTATCCTGGAGAAGGTTCCATGTGCGTTTGAGAAAAAGGTGAAATTCATTGTTTTGGGATGAAATGTCCTATAGATATCAATTAGGTCTAACTGGTCTATTGTATCATTTAAAGTTTGTGTTTCCTTGTTAATTTTCTGTTTAGTTGATCTATCCATAGGTGTGAGTGGGGTATTAAAGTCTCCCACTATTATTGTGTTATTGTTAATTTCTCCTTTCATACTTGTTAGCATTTGTCTTACATACTGCGGTGCTCCCGTGTTGGGTGCATATATATTTATAATTGTTATATCTTCTTCTTGGATTGATC
>NW_011494842.1:902143-904122 GCF_000754665.1 Bison bison bison | reverse complement strand
CCGTTCCGGCTCTGGCTGCCTGTCACCGGAGGGGGATGGTCTGCAGCTGGCTATCTCTGTTCAGTCCTTTGTTCCGTGCGCGGGCCTGGCGGTGTCTTAGGTTAGGGCTGGCTTTTCGCATGGTAGATATCCCACAGTCTGGTTTGCTAGCCCCAATTATTTTGCTCAGATAGCGCTCAGGGTATTCAGGCCAGATTCTTACTCTAAGCGATGCAGCCCATGCCGCACCTCCCTGCCCAGCCCCTGCTTGCTAATGGCGTGTGCAGGCGTCTGCGCTGCTTCTCTGCTGGGGGAGTTACCGTAGGGCTCGTAATCTGCGGGTTTTAATTGTTTATTTATTTTTCCTCCCTGTTATGTTGCCCTCTGTGCTTCCAAGGCTCGGCACAGATTTGGCAGTGAGAAGGTTTCCTGGTGTTTGGAAACTTCTCTCTTTTTCAGACTCCCTTCCCATGACGGAACTCCGTCCCTCCCTCTTTTGTTCCTTTTTTTGTCTTTTATGTTTTTTCCTACCTCCTTTCGAAGACTTGGGTTGCTTTTCTGGGTGCCTGATGTCCTCTGCCGGCATTCAGAAGTTGTTTTGTGGAATTTACTTGGCGTTTAAATATTCTTTTGATGAATTTGTGGGGGAGAAAGTGTTCTCCCCATCCTACTCCTCTGCCATCTTAGCTCCTCTCCCTGTGTTATATTTTAGATTCCACATACAAATGATGTCACATGGTATTTGTCTTTTTCTCGTTTAGCTCACTTAGTATGATAATCTGTAGCAGCCATCCATGTTGTTGCAAGTGGCATTATTTCATATATATATTTTTAATGGCTGAGTGGTATTTCATTGTATATGCATAGCACATTTTCTTTATCCATTCATCTGTCAGTAAACATTGAGGTTGTTTCTATCTCTAAGCTACTATAAATAAGTGATGCTATGAATATAGGGGTGCATAGATCTTTTTGAATTATGGTTTTTCTGGATATATACCTAGGAGGGGGTTTGCTGGATCATAAGGCAATGCTATTTTTAATTTTCTGAGGAAACTCCTTACTGTTTTTCATAGTGGCTATATCAACTTATATTCCCATGAATGATTCCCTTTTCTCTACACCCTCTTCAGCATTTGTTGTTTTTGTAGACTTTTAATGATGGCTATTCTGACTGATTTGAGGTAATACCTCACTCTAGTTTTGATTCACATTTCTCTAGTAATTAGTGATGCTGAGCATCTTTTCATGTGCCTCTTGGCCATCTGTATGTATTCTTTGGAGAAATGTCTCTTTGGATAGTCTGCCCACTTTTTGATTGGGTTATTTGTTTTTTGTTGTTGTTGCTGTTGAGTGGTATGAGCTGTTTATATTCTTCATTGCATCATTTGCAAATATTTTCTCCCAGCCAGTCCATTGGGTGCCTTTCTGTTTTGTTTATGGTTTCCTTTACTGTGCTAAAGCTTATCAGGGTGATTAGGTCCCATTTGTTTATTTTTAGTTTTATTTCTATGGCATTGGGAGACTAACCTAAAAACTGAAAACATTGGTAAAGTTTATGTCAACGAATGTTTGCCTGTCTTCCTTTCTAGGAGTTTCTTGTTGTCATGTCTTATATTTAAATCTTTGAGTAGATTTTCATTTGTTTCTCAGTTCAGTTCAGTTCAGTCGCTCAGTCCTGTTCGACTCTTTGCGACCCCGAGAATCGCAGCATGTCAGGCCTCCCTGTCCATCACCAATTCCCGGAGTTCACTCAAACTTATGTCCATCGAGTCAGTGATACCATCCAGCCATCTCATCCTCTGTTGTTCCCTTCTTCTCCTGCCCCCAATCCCTTCCAGCATCAGGGTCTTTTCCAATGAGTAAACTCTTTGCATGAGGTGGTCAAAGTATTGGAGTTTCAGCTTTAGCATCATTCCTTCCAAAGAAATCCCAGGGCTGATCTCCTTCAGAATGGACTGCTTGGATCTCCTTGCAGTCCAAGGGACTCTCAAGAGTCT
>NW_011494842.1:897160-899558 GCF_000754665.1 Bison bison bison | reverse complement strand
TTACTAGCAATTTCTACTGTGACTGACCCTGCATCATAATGTACTTACAGATAAGGGCTGTGCCTTTCCATAGCTGAAAGTCTCTCTGGAGACACTGATGTCTGCCTATTGACTGGCTGCCCCCCTTCTTTTATTATGATTGGTTTTGTTCTTTCTCTCTCTCTCACAACATTTTGGGCAGCACTTCTTTGTGTGAGGTAGGTGTATAATTTCTAGGACATTGGGCATCTCTAGCTGTCATCCACTAAATGCCAATATTGGCCTTCTAGCCCTATGACAGCCAGAAATACCACCATGAATTTCAGGAAGCTTGTGGTGCCACCTTGAACTGATCACGGCTATTTCCTTCTCCTTTCCAAATTTTGCATGTGAGACGGTGTAGTTCTGACTGAAAATATGAGAAGTTGTTGAGGGGAGCTTTTGAAAAATGTTTTCCTTGCTGATAAAAAATGGGCTAAAAGACCATGTATATTTGCTGTTTAGTTTATCTTCCCCAAATCTAAAGTACACAGAAGGGTATGTGGCAATTATTTGCAAATTTTATAAATTTTTTCTTTCTGGGTAGAATATGGAGATCTAAATGTACTGAGATTAAAGATAAAACAATGAGTTCTTAAGTTAGTAATTTTTTCAACAAATTTCACTTAAGCTTTGTATTTTCTGGTAAGAAATATAGCATGTGAACTTTGAATTTGTTTCTCCTGCTGTCCTTCCTGCTCATTCATTCTTCTTCCAACATACTTTTTAAAAAGGTTAATAAATTTTTGGAATTTTGAAACAATGAGAAACTTACAGAAAAGATACAGGTAAAGAAACAGTAACTTTTCCCCTAAACATTTGAGAGTAAGTTCCCAGTGTAAGATCTCCTTATCCCCAGTATTTTAGTATGTAATTTCTACAAATAAGGATGTCTTCACATCCTTAGAGTGGTAGCTTAGTGTCAATACATGGCTGTCGTTTCGGACCTCGTTCAGTTTTCACTACTTGTCCCAGTCATGTCCTTTATTTCAAAAAGATCTAATGTAAATCACAAGCCCTGTTCGCTGTGGTCACATTAGTTTCCTTTGGTCTGGAAGGGGTTCTTAATTTCTCCTTTACTTTTGTGACTTTGCTATTTTTGAGCATTACAGGCTAGGTATTTGTAGAATCTTTGTCGATTCAGATTTGTTGTTTCTGCATGTTTAGACTATAGTTATAAATCTTGAGCAGGAATATCATAGAAGTGATACTGTGTTCTTTTCACTGAATCCTAGCAGGTGACACATGATTTTGATTCATCCCAGTTCTGATTGTCTTTATCACAATTTATCCCAGCTGTTGATAGGCATTTGGGTTTTGTTTTCATTCTTGTGGTTATTACTAGTACTGGTACTATGAACATCCTATGACATCTTTGACAGACACATTTCTGTTGGTTATATGCCTAGGAGTGGAACTGTAGGGTATGAGGTATGTCTTTGTTTTACTTTAGTGAATTCAGGTGTATTTTAATGAATGTGTCCTGATCACCAGTGGGTTGTGGAGAGTTCTGGCCTCAGTCTTGGTTGATCTGAGTGGAACAGTGACTAGTTCCTGCAGACAGTGCTTGGCTTTCTCCTGGTAGGTCAAGGCTGAGTCTGGTTGCGAGGCTGTCCAGCGTCTGCCCTTTGTCTCGCTGTGCAGGGGCGTGGGTGGGGGGTTGTCCAGGAAGCTGTCCTGACAGTCTGGGGGCTAAAGGTGCTGGCAGGCGGGGAAGTTGCTGCTGTTAGGACTGTGCTGAAGGGGAAATTAAACCTACTGCGGTTACTACCCTTTCTGGTGAGGAAGGTTTTGACCATAGAGTATGTAATTGCAAAAAATTGAAAATGTTCTTGCTGCTGCCAAGTCGCTTCAGTTGTGTCTGACTCTGTGCGACCCATAGACGGCAGCCCACCAGGCTTCCCTGTCCCTGGGATTCTCCAGGCAAGAACACTGGAGTGGGTTGCCATTTCCTTCTCCCATGCATGAAAGTAAAAAGTGAAAGTGAAGTTGCTCAGTCATGTCCGACTCTTAGCGACCCCGTGGACTGCAGCCTACCAGGCCCCTCCGTCCATGGATTTTCCAGGCAAGAGTACTGGAGTGGGGTGCCATTGCCTTCTTGAGGATGTGAAAAATTGCCCTAAAGATTTAGAAAAAGTTATTCTAAGTAGTGGAAGAGGATGAAATAAATGGTGCTGTGTTGAGGTCCTTTAATGGACTGGAACCTGGTGGTCCAAGGTCGATGATAAGAAAGTGAAAGAGAGAAAGAAGCTAGTATTCCCTGGTTTATGCAGAGAACCAATAAAACCCTAGAACAGGGCTTGCACCGCTCACGAAGGCACAGGGCGTCCTCTAGATGAGGTCTTGAAAGCCCGGGCAGGAGAGTGAGCTTGGCGGGTTT
>NW_011494842.1:896540-897060 GCF_000754665.1 Bison bison bison | reverse complement strand
CGCTCTTCCGATCTGAGGATTTATGAGAGACAGAAAACAGCACACAGGAATCCTCCTGTTAAATGTTCCCTGACAGTGCTGGGGGAAGTCAAATATGATGGGAGAGTTTTATCCCAGCTGACATCTCAAGGTGTTTAACAGCAGCTTTGACCATGTGGGTTATAATGAATCTGCCTTTTGAATGTGCTTTAAGACTGGTAGAATACGGACATTATCTTCTTGGTAAGAACTCTTTTCTCACCCTGCTGATCCTGGGAGACTCAGTTGTGGCACTGTTTCCTGCTGGAAGCCTCCCTTGAGTCCTGGAATTAAGTTGAATTGTCTCCTTTGTGTCCCCACTGCACTCTGCACCCATTGAAATTATTCTAGTTAGTGTTTTTCTTCTCAACTACAGTGTAAGCTTTTTGAAGGTAAGGGCTTGGTCTTAATTAGACTTTTCTCTCAACATAACTTGGAGAAGGCAATTGCACCCCACTCCAGTACTCTTGCCTGGAAAATCCCATGGATGGAGGAGCCTGGT
>NW_011494842.1:896108-896440 GCF_000754665.1 Bison bison bison | reverse complement strand
AGGCTGTTATACAAGGAATTTCTTTTGACAGTGATAAAGATCAGAAAACCAAACATACAGCAACCATTATCAAGGAAACAAGGAATTAGCAATGGTTATAAGGTCAGAAGACAATCCATATCTCAAGAAAGAGGGTCCTGACTAAGCAATTTTGTCGTAAGGAGAATGTTTACTGAAAGAAATCCACGCATGCGTTTTCATCCCATGACCTCAGTCCTGGGAGCAGTGTGCTGCTCCACTGGTTTCCATTATCAGGAACTGATAAGGAACAGAGGATTTATGAGAGACAGAAAACAGCACACAGGAATCCTCCTGTTAAATGTTCCCTGACA
>NW_011494842.1:894097-895762 GCF_000754665.1 Bison bison bison | reverse complement strand
CCATAAGCCTCTGAGGTAGATGAAGATGGCAGTCTGCTCATACAGCCAGGCAAGTGCTGCTCAGAGAGGCCAGGTGGTTTGTCCAGTGTCATGTCGGCCAGTAACTGCTAGAGCCATATCTGAATCTCATATTTTCTAATTGTGATTCTTAGGATCTTTTAATGAAAACTGTGCCTTTGTGAGAAGTTGTATTATCAGGGGAGTTAGATTTTCAAACTCTGAAGAAATATTGAAAGGCAAGTGTATTAGGGTCCAGGATTCCCTGGTGGCTCAGCCTGGTAAAGAATCCTCCTGCAATGTGGGAGACCTGGGTTAGATCCCTTGGTTGGGAAGATTCCCCTGGAGGAGGGCTTGGCAACCCGTTCCAGGATTCTTGCTTGGAGAATCCCCATGGACAGAGGAGCCTGGTGGGCTGCAGCCCATGGGGTTGCAAAGAGTTGGACACGACTGAGCGACTAAGCACAGCACAGAGCAGGGAAAAAAGGATGAATTGGAGCTGAGATGCAATAAATTGATGGCCAGTTAGGGAAGAGAATGAAGGAAAGATACATTTCTGTGCTTCACACAAGTTTATAACCTTTAACCAGTTCTCTCAGCTAATGTTTGTTTGTTTTTAATAACTTTTTATTGGTTTACCGACATGTTACTTTAAGTACTAGGGATACAGTACTTAACAGGATATATGAAATTTCTCCTCTTATAAAACTTACATTCTAGTGGGATATAGACAGTTACCACAGAAGTAAACAGTAATACATTACATATAACATGAAGAGAAGTAGCCGGTAGAGCAGATGTAAAGTTCATTCCAAGCCCTAGAGGTCACTGATGCCAGGGCCCCAAGGAGAGAAAGGGGACCTTTCTGCAGAATGCTGGAGTGTAGTGAGCTGGCAGAGAGTGGTGCAGACATAGGACTGAACAAAGGGCCTAATGTGCTGGAAAACCATTGGATGGTTAGGAAAAGGGAGTGATGTAGTTTGATTTATATTTAAAGTAGGTTACTGTGGCTGAAAACCATTTTGGAGGGTAGAGAAAGAATGGTAGAAGGAAGACTGTGCAGAAGTTTATCTCTTGAATCTAAATGGTGCCTGGAAAGAGGCTGGTTGTAATGGTGATGACTGAGAGAAGTTGCTGGATTTCAGTTTCTTTTTTGAAGTGCTGTTGACATGACAGACTGGGCATGAGAGAAAAAGGAAATCAGGATAAAAATGGTAATGATAGCTTACACGTTATGAGCACTTAATATTTGCCAGGTACTGTTCTAAATACCTCACATGAGCTCACATTTCGTCTTCATGGAGTCCTGTTAGGCGGGTACCGTTTTCCCTGTCTGAGGTCTACAGCAGTCTCAGGTAGTGGGGAGCAGGGCAGGGTTTGCATCCGTGTAGCCTGGCTTAAGTCTGTACTCCTGACCATGGTACTGCACAGCCCAGACTCTTGGCCAGAGTAACTGATTAGAGGCTGACGCCTTTTACCATGACATTGAAGACTGTGAGAAGTCCACAGAATAAAACTGTTCTGTTCTGATCATGTTAAGTGGGAGGTGCTTGTCATCCAGCTGGAGATGAAAGTGTGAAGCTGGGTTTAAGTCTGGATTTCCGGGGAGGATGAAGTGAAGCCCTGAGGCGTGAGGGCCACAGTGGGAGGTGTGGAGAAGGCAGAGCC
>NW_011494842.1:891558-893997 GCF_000754665.1 Bison bison bison | reverse complement strand
AGTTTGAGTTCTCACCACTTCCACTCTGTGTCACTGGTGGAGCATGCTAGCTTGATTTTTAGAAAATGGGCAGCTTCTTAAGTTCTGGCTGGATGTCTTTAAGGCAGATTCTCTTTTTTCTCACATACTGTTGACTAATTTCACTCTCTAAAGGTGAGATTCATTATTAGAAGGTGTTGGTAAAACTTAGAAGATTGACTTTCAGAAAATATATATTTTTGTATCTTAAAGAGAGAAAGAAGACTTTGAGATGTGCCCTAGGAAATAACTGACAGTGATTAAGCAGCTTTTTTTTTTAAGAATTGAGAGGAAAGTAAAGATTTTCTTTCTTTGAAAAAGATTTTCTTTTCCATATTTTTAGAATAGTAGTTCAACTGTGACTCATCAAGTATTTGTTGCTTTGGAAAAATGTTCTTTTTGTAGCACTTGATCAAGTAATTTTTATTTCTACAGAGTTTAGAATCCTCTTAAATCTTTTATAAGCAGTGTTCAGTTTGATTTCTTAAGCTATGCTTAAATAGAGTTAATTTCCTTGAATGGTTACTTATTTTGTAATCAGATAAGAATTTTCATTGTCTCATTTGCGTCTGGCTAATTGATTTACTTGGGTTTGGGATTGATTAATAGGTCTTTTCTAGTATTACTTCCTGGTTATTTCATGTTATTTTAAAGCGATCGCAGTGGACCAGTCAGTGCAGCTGCTAATCCTTCACCTCTGCCTTTCCTCTCTGGCATGGCCTGTTCATTCTCCCCTGGTCCTGAGCTCTGGGAGACAAAGCAGTACAGTTGAAAGCCATGAAACTAACAGAAAGAAATCATTCAATTTGGGGGAAAAAAATAAACATCTTTTTACTTTGAGATGCACTTGTTGACTAGGGATGCTAAGTTGAATACCCTTCTGTTTGCGAGATGTTGGTTTGTTAAGCCCTTGATAATGTCCCACTTACAGTGTATTGTCTATGCAGCATTTCTTTAGCATATCAGGTTTATTGCGTGGGGCCTGGGTGACCTAGAGTTGGAAGTGGGAAGTTCATAAGACAGGATCCTGACCCTCAAGGTCCCTCTGATCCACTGGTGGGACTAGAGGGGAAAGAGAGAGGCTAAAATGAACATGAAGTACTCAGTGGCTAGGCTGAAAATGGAAAGTGTCCCGAGAGTTGTATCACCTAAGCTCAGGACATTTTGAGAAAGGGTAGAGTAATGATTTGGCTCTAGGGAGATGGAGAGTTTGCAGAGAGCGGTAGAGTTCAGTGGTTAAAATGCTAAAAAGCCTGGGTTCTGTTTGGGAATGGTCAGTGGTTTGTTTGCTTGGATTTAATGCTTATGAAGAATAGTGGAATATCAGATTGGAAAAGTTTGAGTTTGAATATAATAGTTGTTTGCAAACTTTTTGACTGTGTTACCTACATATCTCTAATGTACAGATGTGTACATTAGAATTGGGGATTTTAAAGAAGTTTTAGGAAAAAATAGGAATAGATGTTTAGTTATTTCTTTCCCTACTTCAGTAGATCATCTTGTGTATATTCATTTTGGAAACACTTTTATACATTTCTAGTGTTATCACTGGAGATGTGTTTTAGTGATAGGAATGTGAGACAGAGTTATTTGGGAGAGAAAGTGATTTTGTTATTTTTAGGCGTGTTAACTGAATTAATAGGACAGTCTGGTAAATTTGAGTTGGAACTTATAAGAGTGCTTAGAGATTTGGACACAGATTTGGGAGTCAACTATGTGATTGTGAAATTTACAGCCAAGTCAGTTGATGCCATTTCTAAGGAGTAAAGCGTAAAGACTGAAGAAGACCTATTAACTAAACTGAGTATTTCAAGGATGAGTGTGGGGTCAGGCAGACACACTGGATCCCACAAACGAACAAGTCCTTACGAGTGATATGTACATATCTTTCTCCATATGTATTACATTTTAGAGAATCAGGCTTTTAGCACCATCTAAAATAGGATTGAGTTGAAGTTGTTTTAGTGAAATATTCTAGGTTTTTGATAGGATAGGTTAGATTCATTGAAAAAAAGTCATATATACATATGAAAGTGCTTTAAAAATTCCAAAATGTAAATTTTTCAGGTGTTCATTTGAATGGGCTTGTTCATGTGTAGAATAGAGTTTTAAGGGATTTTGACCTTCTCTTTTATTTCTTGCATTTTGTGTTTATGGAAATTATTGGTGGCAAAGATTTTAATGATTCATTTATTTCAAGTTTTCTTTGCTTTCTGGTTGCTAGCAGATATTAGCAGCACATAGACATAGGATTTATAGAGCAGGACAGGGTTTATAGAGCAGGACAGGGTTTTAGAGGTGTGTGGTAATCATCTGTGCGTTATCTTATCCTTATTCCTGACAATTAGAATCCAAACTTGAGTGGACATGTCCTGTTGTGAATGGTGGTTCTTTAGCTGTCTTTTATGAGAATCTTTCTTT
>NW_011494842.1:889871-891458 GCF_000754665.1 Bison bison bison | reverse complement strand
CATCCTGAACCCTCCTCCTTCCTCCCTCCCCATACCCTCCCTCTGGGTCGTCCCAGTGCACCAGCCCCAAGCATCCAGTATCGTGCATCGAACCTGGACTGGCAACTCGTTTCATACATGATATTATACGTGTTTCAATGCCATTCTCCCAAATCTCCCCACCCTCTCCCTCTCCCACAGAGTCCAAAAGACTGATCTATACATCAGTGTCTCTTTTGCTGTCTCGTACACAGGGTTCTTGTTACCATCTTTCTAAATTCCATATCTATGCGTTAGTATACTGTATTGGTGTTTTTCTTTCTGGCTTACTTCACTCTGTATAATAGGCTCCAGTTTCATCCACCTCATTAGAACTGATTCAAATGAATTCTTTTTAATGGCTGAGTAATACTTCATTGTGTATATGTACCACAGCTTTCTTATCCATTCCTCTTCTGATGGGCATCTAGGTTGCTTCCATGTCCTGGCTATTATAAACAGTGCTGTGATGAACATTGGGGTACACGTGTATGAGAATCTTTCAGTAAAACGTACAGGCCTCTTCACTTTGCCCATGAAAGTTTAGCCCTGTAGAGGCTGAGTGGCTTACCAAAATTCATGCAGTGAGTGGGTGAAGGACTTGGATTCTTGGCTGTGGGTGTCCCATAACTCCTGAAAGTCGGTGCCTTTCCCCTATAGATTATTACCTCTCCCTGAGCCCCTCTGTTGCTCTCTGATTCACCCTCAGTTAGTGTTCATGACATGTCTGACATGTAGGCTTCTCCAGGGTAGGGACTGAGCCCTATTCGACTTCATCCTCTCTGATGCCAAGCACAGTACCTTAGGAAGAGCAGGTGCTCAGGATCTGGTGAACCCTCTGAGAGCTGCATGTTTGTGTTTTCTCCAGATTTACTGAGAACAGTGAGTTAAACGAGGTGGCACTTCAGTGTTCTGTTTATCACAGGAAAGAGTAGAGCACCTCACTATGTGGGAAGGGCTGTGTGTGCAGGGATATTTCTGCAGTCTCTGTTGGGAATGTCTGCAGCCACAGTGGCCTGCTTCCCAAGAACCACTACAGTTGGCTGCAGGAATTACAGTTGTTACTCTTTTGATAGTTTTTCTCTGGAGTATGTAAAATGTGAGGTTATATTTTGTCTAGAAATTAACGATGCAGCATCAGCCAGGGTTAAACTCTAGCTTCCTTGAGAACAGCAGCTTCTCTTCTCACATTGAATTCACCCTCCAGAGGAGTTCTTGGGTTACTATTTCTGTGGTCACTTTGTATTCCCTGAGCCCCCTTCCCCCTGAACTTGTTTATAAATATGCCTGTTCTTTAGATCATTTATCATATTTAACAGTTATAATTACCCCTGTTAACACTATAGCCCAGATTGGTAGAAAATAGTATTTTTATACACTGTAGTATCTTTTTCCACTGAGCTGCATTGCTTTCATTGACACCTGAGTGCACTGAAACACTGATTTTTTTTAATCCCTGTTACTCTCTTTTGATGAGGAAATATCTGAAGGTTCAGTTGCTAGGAAACAGCTGAATACAGACATTTTTTTTTTTTTGGAGGTGGGGTTAGTCCTTATAAATTCAATTCT
>NW_011494842.1:889448-889771 GCF_000754665.1 Bison bison bison | reverse complement strand
CTACTCTTGCAGACCAAAAATTTATTCACTCTCTACAAAGAAAGATACATACCTGTTAGTTTTCTAGTTTAGAAGTTTTGTACTGAGGTTGCTAAGAATGTGAATACATTTTGTTCCAGGATTGATTAAATATTGAAATGTAATTAAGTGACTGGACATTGAGAAGTAATGATTATGTGTGTATCTTTGAGTTTCAGGCTTTTTTACGTTTTCTTATTCTTCATTAATGAGAAAGAATGAGGATGAGAGAGAGAGACATACATGACACAGAAGAATTTAAACCAAAGTAAAATATTATATTAATTAAAACAACTTTGTCTCAT
>NW_011494842.1:885638-889348 GCF_000754665.1 Bison bison bison | reverse complement strand
CTCATAGAAATAGGATTGATTATATCCTGTATTCAATCCAGATCAGCTTTTTTATCTATGACATTTAGTAGTGGTATTAAAAAGAATAGTGGCCAGAAAAAGAATAAATATTAAAAAGAAGCATTTGGTTGTATACATTTGGCTTTATTTTATGAGTGATTAACATTTTTGTCATAATTATATTGTGTTTAGAAAAAGATTTTTATTCCGATTCAACATAGTAACTCTGCGAGTATTCACTGTATGCCAGTCAAATGCACAGGGACACAGGTTTGATTAAGCTTTCAGGGTGCTCAGATGGTGAGGAGGCAGCAGTGGGCAGAGACGTAAACAGTCCTCCTGCGCTGTGGTCAGGAGCAGAGCAGTGTGTCCTGTAGCACAGAAAAGAGGTGATGGGCTATGAGGGGACTGCAGAGAGGGCTTCAAGGGAGAGGTCAGTTCTGAGCTGAGTTTTGTAGGACCCTTTCTTGAATGTGAACAGTCCCCTGGCTTGTCTTTTTTTGGGGATGGGAGGCATTGGGGATGAGGAATAAGACTGGTGTCTGTTGTCTTTGTTTGTAGATTTGCTCTTTGTTTCTTCTTTGTCCACACCTTTGGTTAGTTTGTCTTCCCCGCCTCTCTGTTCAGGCATACTCATTCTGAATCTTCCAAGTTTCACTGCTTGCCTATTTAATTGCACACATATATCTGAAGACTTTGGCAGGGAGTGCAGAATCCATCTTCTTATTTACGTGCATTGAGAATCTTGTGCCTCAGAAATAAAAATCTTATTAAGGCTTTATGTCTTAATCCAACTGACACAGAGAGAGCTCTGTGATCTCAAGTAGAGGGCGTGTGTACTAAAATTAGAATGGTGTGGAGAATGTTGTGTGAAATGTACGAGGAGAGTAATGTGTGAATTCAAAACAGAAATAAAAGCAGCCATTGAAAATTGTCCCAGACTTGTTGATACTAGGAATAATTAAGGAAAGAGGGAATTGAGAATCATTAAATGTATAGGTTTGGTTTCACCTAAATTTTTAAAAAGGCACTAAGAGTAGGAGTAAATGTTTTATGAGACTTGCTGTTTGTATAAAATCCATTTTATTTTTACTAACTTTGTACTTTTAGGATACATCTTAGAACATATTAGGTGAGTTTCAGTGTTTTCAGGCCTACATTTTAAATTACTAACCTATCATAGACTTTAGTAGTATTAATATTGAAGGCACTTAAGCACTAGTGTAGAAAAAATTATGGATGTCCTTTGAGCACCTGTGATTTTGTCCGTATATAAGACTGTATTTGTTGAGTTGCAGAGCAGTTTGGGAAACAGTGTCAGTGAGCAGCTAAATTGAGGTGTGATATTCAGAGTGATAATCTGGAAAATACAGACCTGAAAATGGAAATAGATTTCTTTCTCACAAACTTGGAAATAGAAGAATAACAAAGTTGGTAACAGGGATGTTATCTTCCATACCCAGTTTTCACATTGACTATTACAGGCTGCAGTAATGGGGAGAAGATGAAATAACATGCAGTCTTTAAGAAAGAAACGAACTAATACAATTTTGGATTTTGGCAGAGTAGCTGTAATCCCAAAGAAAGGGAGTAGCAATTTGCATTTATAGTCTTTTCTAACAGTTTTGTAATAAGTACATTATTATTAATCCTTTGGACTCCTTTTGAGCTTTGTTTAAAATATCAGGAAGGAAGTCATCTCTACAAGGATGCTTGAAAAAAATTATATACTGAAAGTCATGGAAATTATGGCTTTCCTTGATGGATTCAGTGTTTTGTGTATTTCTAACTCATTTTTTTAAACACGTTGACCAAGGAATTTATCCTTTGGCAATATTTATGAGTTGTGCAGACTTGGATTACTGTGGTGTTGAATGGTTTGCCTTGAAATCAAACAGAGATCATTCTGTTGTTCTTGAGATTGCTCCCAGGTACTACATTTTGAATTCTTCTATTGACTGTGAGGGCTACTCCATTTCTTCTACTGGATTCTTGCCCACAGTAGTAGAAATAATGGTCATCTGAATTAAATTCATCCATTCATCACTGATTCCTAAAATGTCAGTGTACTCTTGCCATCTCCTGCATGACCATGTCCAATTTACTTTGATTCATGGACCTGACATTCCAGGTTCCTGTGCAGTATTGTTCTTTACAGCATTGGACTTTGTTTTCATCACCAGACACATCCACCACAGGCTATTGTTTCTGCTTTTGCCCAGCCCCTTCATTCTTTCTGGAACTATTTCTCTGTTCTTCCTCAGTAGCGTATTGGATACCTGAGGGGCCCATCTTCCAGTGTCATATCTTTTTGTCTTTTCATACTGTTCATGGGGTTCTCAAGGCAAGGATGCTGAAGTGATTTTCCAAGACAAACCATTCAATATCACAGTAATCCAAGCCTATGTCTCAACCACTAATGTTGAAGAAGTTGAGCAGTGCTATGAAGACCACCAAGACCTTCTAGAACTCATACCAAAAAAGATGTCCTTTTCATCGTAGGGGATTGGAATGCAAATGTAGAAAGTGAAGAGACAACTGGGGTAACAGGCAAGTTTGGCCTTGGAGTACAAAATGAAGTAGGCAAAGGCTAACAGAGTTTTGCCAAGAGAACACACTGGTCATAGCAAACACCCTCTTCCAACAACAAAAGAGACACCTCTACTCATGGATATCACCAGATGGTCAGTACTGAAATCAGATTGATTATATTCGTTGCAGCTGAAGATGGAGAAGCTGTATACAGTCAGCAAAAACAAGACCAGGAGCTGATTGTGGCTCAAATCATGAGCTCCTTATTGCAAAATTCAGACTTAAATTGAAGAAAGTAGGGAGAACCACTAGACCACTCAGGTATGACTTGAATCAGATCCCTTACTATGATACAGTGGAAGTGACAAAAAGATTCAAGGGATTAGATCTGATAGAGTGCCTGAAGAACTATGGACAGAGGTTCGTAACGTTGTACAGGAGGTGGTGATCAAAACCATCCCCAAGGAAAAAATGCAAGAAGGCAAAATGGTTGTCTGAGGAGGACTTACAAATAGCTGAGAAGAGAAGCAAAAGGCAAAGAAGAAAGGGAAAGATACACCCAACTGAATGCAGAGTTCCAGATAATAGCAAGGAGAGATAAGAAAGCCTTCTTAAGTGAACAGTGCAAATAGAGGAAAACAATAGAATGGGAAAGACTAGAGATCTCTTCAAGAAAATTGGAGATGCCAAGGGAACATTTCATGCAAAGATGGGTACAATGAAGGACAGAAACTGTAAGGACCTAATAGAAACAGAAGACCTTAAGAAAAGGTGGCAAGAATACATGGAAGAACTGTGCAGAAAGGTCTTAAGTGACCCCGATACCATGATGTCTAGATCACTCACCTAGAGCGAGATATGCTGGAGTGTGAAGTCAAGTGGACTTAGGAGCCATTACTACAAACAAAGGTGATGGAATTCCAGGTGAGCTCTTTCAAATCCTAAAAGATGATGCTGTTAAAGGGCTGTACTGAATATGCCAGCAAATGTGGAAAACTCAGCAGTGGCCACAGGACTGGAAAAGTTCAGTTTTCATTCCCACCCCAAAGAAGGGCAATGCCAAACTACCACACAGTTGTGCTCATTTCACATGCTAGCAAGGTAATGCTCAAAATCCGTCAAGCTAGGCTTCAATGGTATGTGAACCGAGAACTTCCAGATGTACAAGCTGGATGTAC
>NW_011494842.1:885097-885426 GCF_000754665.1 Bison bison bison | reverse complement strand
GTTCAAGAAACAACACATAGAACTGAACATGGAACAACAGTCTGGTTCACAATTGGGAAAAGAGTATGTCAGTGTTGTATATTGTCACTCTGCTTATTTAACTTATAAGTAGAGTGTGTCCTGTGAAATGCTGGGCTGGATGAAATACCAACAACCTCAGATATGCAGATGATACCACCCTAATGGCAGAAAGGAGGAACTAAAGAGCCTCTTGATGAAGGTGAGAGAAGAGAGTGAAAAAGCTGACTTAAAACTCAGCATTCAAATAACTAAGATCATGGCATCTGGTCCCATCACTTCATGGCAAATAGATGGGAAAAAAAATGGAA
>NW_011494842.1:883608-884959 GCF_000754665.1 Bison bison bison | reverse complement strand
AGAAAGCTGAGTGCCAAAGAATTGATGCTTTTGAAGTGTGGTGCTGGAGAAGAGTCTTGAGAGTCCCTTGGCCAATAAGGAGATCAAACCAGTCAATCCTAAAGGAAATGAACCCTGAATATTCTTTGGAAGGACTTTTGCTGAAGTTGAAGCTCCAATACTGTGGCTGTCTGGTATGAAGAGCCAACTCACTGCTAAGAACCTGATGTTGGGAAAGATTGAGGGCAGGAGCAGAAGGGGGTGACAGAATTAGGTGGTTGGATGGCATCACCAACTCAATGGACATGAGTTTGAGCAAACTCTGGGAGATAATGAGGGACATGGAAACCTGGCGTGCTGCAGTCCATGGGGTTGCAAAGAGTCCGACACTGAGTGACTGAACAGCAACAATCAGTTGCATACCATGGGTTCAGCCTGAGGCGGTAAGTTCTATGTGCAGGTATACACCCACCCGTGTCTTACATTTCGTGTACTCATCACTTACATATTGTATGAGCTTTCAGTAACAGGTCTCTCATCCATACTTCTTCCCAGTGTTTTTTTTTTTTTTGTGTGTGTGTGTGTGGTAAAATACATGTAACATGACCTTTACCGTCTTGTTATGTCATGTTTGTGTGGGGCAGTTGTATGTGATTCTGTGTGTCCTGTGAGGAGATCCCACGCACTGCTCTTGCTGCTGTCAAACCAGGCGTTTCTCTTTCTGTTTCTGGTGATGAAATACAGTTATAGCTCTTAGTGCTTGATCGCAACCTTGTTTCTGGGGCCAAACATAGTTATGATTCTTCTGTCTCACCTTGTAATTTCTACATGTGCCATTGCTGAAAGTACAAAGGACATGAATGGTTTTTAAAAAAGTCTGTGAATGTTACTTGTTATTGAACTAGCCATCAATTTGATATTTATTTTGCCTTCAATAATGTCTCAGCTTCTAAGAATATCATATTTTTGAACCCATTCTTTTAATTATGAAGAAAAAAATCTGTATTAAATAGAGTTGTAAGTATTTGTTTAAAAATATGGTACGGGACTTTAAAATTTTCATATTATAGTGTCAAACGATTCATCTGTACTTTTGGTTCATTGTTTATTATGTTACTTAGAATACTTCAACACATTTCAGACTCAATTCATGATTCATTGTGGCTTGGACATGGTTCTGTGTACACACACACACACACACACTTACATACACTCTCCAGTTTTATTTTTTAAACTTTTCCCTTCATGACTCTGCTGGTTTATCACAGTGTTATGTTAAGAAAGATTAACATTTGAATCAGTTCTAATGAGGTGGATGAAACTGGAGCCTATTATACAGAGTGAAGTAAGCCAAAAAGAAAAACACCAATAC
>NW_011494842.1:883348-883508 GCF_000754665.1 Bison bison bison | reverse complement strand
GATATTTGGCAAAACCAATACAATATTGTAAAGTTTAAAAATAAAATAAAATTAAAAAAAAAAGAAAGATTAACAGTTTTCAGGAAGATGCAACCAGGCAATAATAGGTGGTTTAATTTAGAGTAGCTTAAGCGTAATGGACAAGCCCTGTCTTCCACTG
>NW_011494842.1:881935-882600 GCF_000754665.1 Bison bison bison | reverse complement strand
CCTCACAGTAGGGTCTCCTTTTCAGCAGGGGCCCAATTCACTCAAGAATCCCTTATTCCTTGTTTCACAGTCTTGTTCTTTAAAGATCAGATATACTTCTCCCATGACTATCCAACAGAAGCCATCAAACAGAATAGAAGCTATTTTAAATGAGTGTATTTTTTTCCACTTGTTAAAGATTTACAGCATATTCTTGGAGAGTAAGTGTAGTGATGATTAGAATTACATATGCCTGTAGTATACCTTAGGTTAAAGATGTATGCAGGGTATGTTTTAATGTTTATGAGCTCTATTTTTTTCTTTTTAATAATTGTTCCTCTTTTCTATGATTGGGACTATGGTTTTTATAAGTATTATATTTAAATTTTTAAACTAGCTTTATTGAGGTATAAGTTAAATGCATAAAATTCAAGAGTTTTAAGTGTACAGTTGGATGAGTTTTGACATGTGTATGTGAATCATCACCACAATCAAGGTATGTAATATTTCCATCTCCCCACCCCCTCCAAATTCCTTGTCCCTTAAACATTTAATCTTCTTCTATGTGTAGCCTTGGGCAAATACCCATCTGCTTTCTGTCATGATAATTTTGTTGGTTTTAGAATTTTATAAGAGAAAAACTAACAAAATTATCTTATATATAGTTATAGAATTTTATATAATAT
>NW_011494842.1:881340-881835 GCF_000754665.1 Bison bison bison | reverse complement strand
TCGTTCAGTCATGTCCGACTCTTTACAACCCCATGGACTGCAGCACTCCAGGCTTCCCTGTCCTTTACCATCTCCTGGAGTTTGCTCAAACTCATGGCCATCAAGTTGGTGATGCCAGCCACTCGTCTCATCCTCTGTCATCCCCTTCTGTCTTCAGTCTTTACCAGCATCAGGGTCTTTTCCAATGAGTTGACTCTTCGCATCAGGTGGCCAAAGTATTGGAGCTGCATCTTCATCATGAGTCCTTCCAATAAATATTCAGGGTGGATTTCCTTTAGGATTGATTGGTTTGATCTACTTGTTTTCCCAGGGACCGACCCTCAAGAGTCTTCTCTAGTACCAATTTGAATGCATCATTTTCTTGGTGCTCAGCCTTTTTTATTGTCCAGCTCTCCTATCCATACATGACTACTGGAAAAACCATAGCTTTGACTATACGAGCCTTTGTTGGCAAAGTATTGTCTCTGCAGCATATTAAAATATGCTGTCTAGGTC
>NW_011494842.1:880937-881240 GCF_000754665.1 Bison bison bison | reverse complement strand
TTTGATCTGTATTATGTTTTCAGTATTCATTTTTGTCAATTCATATTTTGGTAGTTTATTCTTTTTTTATTATTGTGTAGTATTTCATTTATGAATATATCACAGTTTTTTTATCCCATCCTGATTTGATGAATATTTAGATTATTTCTAGTTTTTGCCTACTATGAATGAAACTGCTGAGAACCTTTGGATAAATACCTTTGAATGGAATTGCTGGGGTGTATGGTTAGTATGTATAGATATGTTGAACTTTATGAGAAACCAGGCTGGAGTCTTTTGCGTTCCCTCCAGTAGTGTATGAGT
>NW_011494842.1:880316-880837 GCF_000754665.1 Bison bison bison | reverse complement strand
CTGCTGGGTATTCCTCTGTCTCTTCATCTTGTTTAAATTGCTGAGTTTGGGGTGTCCTTTCTGTATTCTGGCAGTTTGTGGAGTTCTCTTTATTGTGGCGTTTCCTCACTGTGTGTGGGTTTGTACAGGTGGCTTGTCAAGGTTTCCTGGTTAGGGAAGCTTGTGTCGGTGTGCTGGTGGGTGGAGCTGTATTTCTTCTCTCCTTTCGAAGAGTTGGGTTGCTTTTCTGGGTGCCTGATGTCCTCTGCCGGCATTCAGAAGTTGTTTTGTGGAATTTACTTGACGTTTAAATGCTCTTTTGATGAATTTGTGGGGGAGAAAGTGTTCTCCCTGTCCTACTCCTCTGCCATCTTGGCTCCTCCTCCCAAAATTTTTTAAAAAAATTAAAAAAAAGAAAAAATGATCGTAAAAATAGTAAAAATATATCTAGGACTTTCTCTGGTTTTGTTGTTGGTATTGTGGGTTCAGTTCATTTTCGGCTAGTTCCTTGGTCCGACTTATATTTCTCAAGATCTATAGGC
>NW_011494842.1:879913-880216 GCF_000754665.1 Bison bison bison | reverse complement strand
TCCCTGGTCCGAGCAGCTCAGGTGATGAGGTGTTTGGTGAGCGCTATTGCTGAGACTTATCGCCTCCCCACAGCTCAGTTATCTAGGTGTACAACTGGCACACCTTCTCAGGCGGATGTTGACCGTCCAGACCCCCAAGAAGTCTTAGTTAGCAAAGAAGACTGCTTACAGTTTTATAGATAATGTCTGTCTGGGGCTGCGATTGCCCCGTTCCGGCTCTGGCTGCCTGTCACCGGAGGGGGATGGTCTGCAGCTGGCTATCTCTGTTCAGTCCTTTGTTCCGTGCGCGGGCCTGGCGGTGTC
>NW_011494842.1:879069-879813 GCF_000754665.1 Bison bison bison | reverse complement strand
TATGATTTTAGTTCTTATTTAACTCTGTGATTCATTTTAGATTGATTTTAAGATATGTAGTAATGTAAAGGTCAGCATTCATTCTTTTGCATGTTCATTTCCAGTTGTATGGGCACCACTACTGGTCTTTTCTAGATTAGGCTACCTATTCTAGGTAGATTAGCTTGGCACCCTGTTGAGAATCATTTGATCATGTGAACATGGGGGTGTTTCTGTGCTTTATTTTTGTTCCACTGATGCACATGTCTGTCCTTAGAATAATAGCACCCTGTCTTGATTACCTTAGCTTTGTAATAGATTGTGAAATCATGTGGTACAAGTGTTTCAACTTTGGTCTTTTTCAAAATTGTTTTGACTCATCTAGATCTTTCTACTTCCAAATGCATTTTAGAATCAGCTTGTCAGTTTCTACAAAGAAATCTGCCAGAATTTTGATTGGGATTATATTGAATCTATAGATCAATTGGTAGAGGATTGATACTTTAATGACATGAAGTCTTTTAATCCATGAACATTGTATATATCCAGTTATCAGTATTTTTTTATTTTTAGACTTTTTAGTTGCATTGGGTCTTTGTTGCTGCCTGTGGATTTCCTTGAGCTGTGGCGAGTGGAGGCTGCTCCTTGTCGGGGTGTGCGGCTGCTCATAGCAGCGTCTTCCTGGTGCAGGGCACAGGCTCTAGAGTGTGTGGGCTTCAGTAGCTGTGTCACAGAAGCTTGGTAGTTGTGGCTCATGGGCCCCAG
>NW_011494842.1:878446-878969 GCF_000754665.1 Bison bison bison | reverse complement strand
ATTTCATGGCTGCAGTCACCATCCACAGTGATTTTGGAGCCCAAGAAAATAAAGTCTGTCACTGTTTCCGTTGTTTCCCCATCTATTTGCCATGAAGTGATAAGACTGGATGCTGTGATATTCTTGAATGTTTTTTGAATGTTGAGTTTTAGGTCAGCTTTTCACTCTCTTCTTTCACCTTCATCAAGAGGCTCTTTAATTCCTCTTTTTAAATAATTCCTCTTTTTTTTAATGTGGAATTGTATAAATTATCCTCAACTTTTTCTGTCCTCTTTTCCCTTAAAGACTGGAAAAAGGTCGGTTTTCATTCCAGTCCCAAAGAAAGGCAATGCCGAAGAATGCTCAGACTACCACACAATTGCACTCATCTCACATGCTAGTAGAGTAATGCTCAAAATTCTCCAAGCCAGGCTTCAGCAATATGTGAACCATGAACTTCCAGATGTTCAAGCTGGTTTTAGAAAAGGCAGAGGAACCAGAGATCAAATTGCCAACATCTGCTGGATCTTTGAAAAAGCAAGAG
>NW_011494842.1:877916-878346 GCF_000754665.1 Bison bison bison | reverse complement strand
CCATTCACTGTCCCATTCATTTCTCAGCAGTGTCGTCTAGTTTTCAGTGTAGAGATTTTTCACATATTTTATTTCTTAAGTATTTTATGTTTCTGATGCTTTAATAAAGAGCAGTATAGTTTATTTCATTATCAATTTTTTTGTTGCTAGTGTGTAGAAATAGAATTGATTTTTAAATATTTGTATCTTGTGATTTTGCTAAACTCACCTATTAATTTTGTAGCATCTTGGTAGGTTCTGTAGTATTTTCTACATAGACGCCCATGTAGTCTGTAAATAAAGACAGTTTTACTTCTTTGCTTTCAGTCTCTATGCCTTTTATTTTTTTTTCTTGACTGTTAACAGTGGCTAGGACTTATAATTGGAGAAGGAAATGGCACCCCACTCCAGTACTCTTGCCTGGAAAATCCCATGGACGGAGGAGCCTGGT
>NW_011494842.1:877234-877816 GCF_000754665.1 Bison bison bison | reverse complement strand
CATGCATTGGAGAAGGAAATGGCAACCCACTCCAGTATTCTTGCCTGGAGAATCCCAGGGACGGTGGAGCCTGTTGGGCTGCTGGTCTGTGGGGTCGCACAGAGTTGGACACGACTGAAGCGACTTAGCAGCAGCAGCAGCAGGACTTACAGTGTCAAGTAGAAGTGATGAGTTCCTTGTTCTTGATCTTAGGAGGACACATTTGATACTATTAAGTAGGATATTAACTGTAGATTTTACATGGATGTCATTTTATCAGTAAAGGAAGCTTCTTTCTGTTCCCAGTTTGCTAATTTTTTTGGTGGGGGGTGGTGCTAGTGGTTTTGAATTTTATTTAATCCTTGGAGCATCAATTAATTTGAGATATTTTATTATTAATTTGTTTATTGAGATGTGACTTTAAAATATTTGTTTAGTATTATTGCTTGAGTATTATTTTATAAATATTAAATCCTCTTATATTCCTGGAATAAACCTACTGTGTCAAGGTATATTATACTTTTTATATATTGCTGAAATTTTGCTTAATTGCTTATAAGGGATATTGGTCTAGAGTTTCCTTTTTATATATTAATATTATAT
>NW_011494842.1:876226-877134 GCF_000754665.1 Bison bison bison | reverse complement strand
CATTCAACCTATTTACATTTAAGGTAATTACTGATAAGTATGATCCCGTTGCCTATTTACTTTATTGTCTTGGGTTTGAATTTATACACCGTTTTTGTGTTTCCTGTCTAGAGAATATCCTTTAGCATTTGTTGGAGAGCTGGTTTGGTGGTGCTGAATTCTCTCAGCTTTTGCTTGTCTGTAAAGCTTTTGATTTCTCCATCATATTTGAATGAGATCCTTGCTGGGTACAATAATCTGGGCTGTAGGTTATTTTCTTTCATCACTTTAAGTATGTCTTGCCATTCCCTCCTGGCTTGAGGAGTTTCTATTGAGAAGTCAGCTGTTATCCTTATGGGAATTCCCTTGTGTGTTATTTGTTGTTTTTCCCTGCTGCTTTTAATATTTGTTCTTTGTGTTTGATCTTTGTTAATTTGATTAATATATGTCTTGAGGTGTTTCGCCTTGGGTTTATCCTGTTTGGGACTCTCTGGGTTTCTTGGACTTGAGTGATTATTTCCTTCCCCATTTTCGGGAAGTTTTCAACTATTATCTCCTCAAGTATTTTCTCATGGTCTTTCTTTTTGTCTTCTTCTTCTGGGACCCCTATGATTTGAATGTTGTAGCGTTTCATATTGTCCTGGAGGTCTCTGAGATTGTCCTCATTTCTTTTAATTCGTTTTTCTTTTCTCCTCTCTGATTCATTTATTTCTACCATTCTGTGTTCTAATTCACTAATTCTATCTTCTGCCTCTGTTATTCTATTTCTTTGTTGCCCTTCCAGTAGTTGTTTTTTAAATTTCATTTTATTGCATTTATTCATTATATACTGACTCTTTTTTATTTCTTCTAGGTCCTTGTTAAACCTTTCTTGCATCTTCTCAATCCTTGTCTCCAGGCTATTTATCTGTGATTCCATTTTGATTTCA
>NW_011494842.1:875249-876126 GCF_000754665.1 Bison bison bison | reverse complement strand
CTCTTTAAGAATTTTCCACAGTTTGTTGTGATTCACACAGTCAAAGGCTTTAGCATAGTCAATGAAGCACAAGTAAATGTTTTTCTGGATTTCCCTTGCTTTTTCTGTGGTCCAGTGGATGTTGACAGTTTGATCTCTGCTTCCTCTGCCTTTTCTAAATCCAGCTTGTACATCTAGAAGTTCTCAGTTCATGTACTGCTGAAACCTAGCTTGACGGATTTTGAGCATTACCTTGCTTACGTGTGAAATGCGTGCAATTGTATGGTAGTTTGAACATTCCTTGACATTGGTCATTTTGGGAGTTGGAATGAAAACTGACCTTTTCCATTCCTGTGACCACTGCTGAGTTTTCCAAATTTTCTGGCATATTGAATGTAGCATTTTAACATCATTGTCTTTTAGAATTTTTAGATAGCTTAGCTCGAATTCCATTACCTATACTACCTTTGTTCGTAGTAATGCTTTCTAAGGCCCACCTGACTTCACACTCTCTCTGGGATGTCTGGCTCTAGGTGAGTCTCCACACCATTGTGGTTATCTGGGTATTAAGGCATTTTTTTGTATAGTTCTGTGTATTCTTGCCACCTCTTCTTAATATCTTCTGCTTCTGTTAGGTCCATACCGTTTCTGTCCTTTATTATGCCCATCTTTGCGTGAATGTTCCCTTGGTATCTCCAGCTTTCTTGAAGAGATCTCTATAGTCTTTCCCATTCTCTTGTTTTCCTCTATTTCTTTGCATTGTTCATTTAAGAAGACTTTCTTATCTCTCCTTACTGTTATCTGGAGCTCTGCATTAAGATGGGTGTCTTTCACTTCCTCCTTCGTCCTTCAATTCTCTTCTTTTCTCATCTATGTGAAGTTGTTTGTAACTTTGCAT
>NW_011494842.1:874713-875149 GCF_000754665.1 Bison bison bison | reverse complement strand
ACGACAGAGGATGAGATGGCTGGATGGCATCACGAACTCGATGGACATGAGTTTGAGTGAACTCCTGGAGTTGGTGGTGGACAAGGAGACTTGGCGTGCTGCAATTCGTGGGGTTTTAAAGAGTCAGACATAACTGAGCAACTGAACTGAACTGAAGCTTTAAGTAAGTTTGTGTTACAAGGTGATTTAATATTTTATAATTAAAAATTAATATTTTTAGCATTAGGATTTTTTTAGAAGCAGAAGGAAAAACCTCTGTGATTTAAAAAATAGGTGTCCAAGGACTTCGCTGGTGGTTCAGCGGTTAAGATTTTGCACTTCCACTGCAGGGCCTGGTGTGGCATCAGTCCCTGGTTGGAGAACTGACATCCTGTATGATGCGTGTCAGAATCAAAACAACAACAAAAGCAAAGATTTCACACACACACACATAGGT
>NW_011494842.1:873949-874613 GCF_000754665.1 Bison bison bison | reverse complement strand
TCTCCAGGAATTTGCTCAAACTCATGTCCATTGAATCGGTGATGCCATCCAACCATCTCATTCTCTGTCACCACCTTCTCCTGACTTCAGTCTTTCTCAGCATCAGGGTCTTTCCATTGAATTGGCTCTTCACATCAGGTGGCCACAGTATTGGAGCTTCATCTTTAGCATGGGACCTTCCAATGAATATTCAGGGTTGATTTCCTTTAGGATTCACTAGTTTGATCTCCTTGGTGTCCAAGGGAATCTCAAGAGTCTTATCCCAATACCACACTTCGAAAGCATCAATTCTTTGGCGCTCAGCTTTCTTTATGGTCCAACTCTCACATCTGTACATGACTACTGGAAAAAATATAGCTTTGACTATATGGACCTTTTTTGACAAAGTAATGTCTCTGCTTTTTAATATGCTATCTAGGTTAGTCGTAGTTTTTCTTCTAAGGAGTGTCTTTTAATTCTGTGACTGCAGTCACCATCTGCAGTGATTTTGAAGGCCAAGAAAATAAAGTCTGTCACTGTTTCCATTGTTTCCCCATCTATTTGTCATGAAGTGATGGGATCGGATGCCACGATCTTAGTTTTTGAATGTTGAGTTTCAAGCCACCTTTTTGACTCTCCTCTTTCACCCTCATCAAGAGGCTCTTGAGTTCCTCTTCACTTCCTG
>NW_011494842.1:872107-873849 GCF_000754665.1 Bison bison bison | reverse complement strand
GGCTTTTCATAAAAAATTTGGAAAGTGTGGAATGTGTGAAGACAAAATATTTATATAGTTTTGTTTTGATAGTATGGTACTTAGCATTTAGAATCCATTGTCTTCTAACATTATTTCACAGGCATTTTCTTAAAATATTATAATTTTTATGAACAACATTTTCTAATGATTATATTATCTGTCATGATGTTGATAATTACCTATATCAGTGATATTAGAATTTTATTGTTTCTGATTTTTTAATGTAATTTAAATTTTTATGTGAACCTTTATTTTCTGGTATCTTTTTATTAAAAACTTTTGATATATTTTATTGGAACTGCTTTTTCATATACTACCACAGTTTGTATTTCCCCATGTAGTAAGACTTGGCTGCTCTAATAGGTAAAAGTAGTATCTTTCTGCTTTTAATTCCATTTGTAAAATTATTTGGGAAATATTTAAAAAAGTCTCTTGAAGACTTTTGAAGTAGTCACTCAGAAGAGTTATACAACAGTAGTATTAAGGGGACATATATGGAAAATGAGTTCTTGAAGTAAACATAAATAGTGTTAGTGAATTAAATAGTGTATTAAATAGTGAAGTAAGCAAACACAAATAGTGTCTTGAAGTAAACCCAAAGGCATAAGGCCATTGAATTTGTATAACATAAGAAAAAGGAAAGGGGTTTTATTTTGTATTAAATGGTCTTATTAGTTTAGTAGAAAATGGATAGAGTGAATAAAAGCTGTGAGTCTCATATTCTCATTTCTTCAAAATACACCAACACCTCATAAACTTAGTGAAAGAATCTCAGTACTTATAAGCTCACTTTTTATGGCTTATGTCATTGCTTAAAGTTTTTCTGGGGGGGAATTAGCTACCTGTTATCTAAAAATAGGTGTCTGGAACACAGAGCGAGACCACTCAAAAGTAGCAATTTGCAAGAAATGAAAGAAAATAGCAGTGAAACTCAAAACTGTGTGAAGGGGATGGTGGAAAATTTGTCCTTTATAAGTAAATTTGATAGACAATATAATTTAAGAGTAGGATGACTGACAGACACTGACAGAAAAATGGAGGAGAATGAATTGATGTGTGTTTTGGTTGGCAAAACAAAATATAAACTTTTAAATAGAACCTTGGTGTATATCATTTTTATAGTAGGTAGATTCATTTATAACCTCTTTGTTTCCACCAAATGTCTGAGGCAGCTTACATGAAGCATACTGATTAAAACAGTTTAAAAAAGAAAAAGGAAAGAAAATTAGGATAAATGAATAAATCATAATTTGTGTTAGTATGGATGCTGTGATTGGGTTTTGTATTTCGGTGTAAGCTTACTGGGACTAAAGGCAAAAAGGAAACCAGTTGTTTTCCTAGAATGGAGGTGACTATGCCAGTTTCTGAAATCCAAGACATGAGAACTGTGCTCTTCCAGATGAGTAAAAATTTTTTTACTGATGGAAGATATATGAATTAATATAAAAAGCATAAATCACCAAAATGGTAAACCTTTCAATATTTGAGACTCTTGTCAGACACTATAGTAGATATAAATGGTTTGAAATCTTTTGTTTTTAGTTTTTATTCATTTAATTTATTGAAATATAGCTGGCTTATTATTAGTTTTAAGTACACAACAGTGATTTGATATTTTGACAGATTATACATCATCCAGAATTATTATAAAATATTCATTATATCCCCTGGGCTTTTATTTCCCACGATTATTTATTTTATAACTGGTAGTTTGTATCTTT
>NW_011494842.1:871107-872007 GCF_000754665.1 Bison bison bison | reverse complement strand
ACCTAGTTTGCTTCTTCTGCCATCCCTCTTTCTTCTGGTTTGTTCTCAATATCTGTGAGTCTGTTTCTGTTTTGTACATTTGTTTGTTTTGTTTTTTAGATTCCGCATATAACTGACCATATGCGGTATTTATCTTTCTCTTTCTGACTTATTTCACTGAACATAATATGCTTCAGGTCCATCCATGTTGTTGCAAGTGGTAGAGGTTCATTATTTTTAATAGGTGAGTAATATATCACCTATATTTCACCATATATCATTGTATATACAGTATATGCTACATTTTCTTTAACCATTCATTCATCAGTGAGCACTTAAGTTGCTTCCAATCTTGTCTATTGTAAATAATACTTCTATGAACATAGGGATACATATATCTTTTCTAATTACTGTTTTTGTCTTCATTGGAAAAATATCCAGAAGTGGAGTTGCTAGATCACATGGTAGTTTTATCTTTTTATTTTTTGAGGAACCTCCATACTGTTTTCCACAGTGGTTGTATCAATTTACCAATCCAACACTAGTACATGAGAGTACCCTTTTCTCTTGCCATAAATATATTGATGTGGACTGTGCAATATACTTGATCCAAGTCTAGAGGTATTTGACTAAGTGGTAAATAAGGTGTGGGGTTGATTCGAGTTCTGCCGCTACAATGGTGAGGTACACCTGGACTTCATCCTTTGAGTTCAGTTCAGAGCCCAAACAACATCAGAGTAGACGATCAGAGGCTACTTTCATACCTTCTCTAAAGGATGATCACAAACGATACCCATTTGAAGAGCATGAGTATTTTTATTACATTTGAGAAACATAGATTGAAAAGAATAGATGCTTCTTTTTCATCTTTGAATTCTCAATGCTTACCATATTACTTTGCATATTGTTGTTGTTGTTCAG
>NW_011494842.1:868624-871007 GCF_000754665.1 Bison bison bison | reverse complement strand
TAGTCTCCTTGCAGTCCAAGGGACTCTCAAGAGTCTTCTCCAACACCACAGTTCAAAAGCATCAATTCTTTGGCACTCAGCTTTTTTCACAGTCCAACTCATAGTTAATTTTGTCATTTTTTTCTTTCTTCTGATAATGCTGATGGTGAGATGACTAATTTTGTGAACAACCTCTGTTTCTTCAAGGTTGTGCCTTTTTTCCCTTGGAGATGGATGTCGTGTATGACCATTAACAATTAGTGGTGCCTGTGGTAAATAAAACCCATAGATTTCTGCTCTAAATTGGAATTTTGTGTCAGTAGAGGGCAATGTAGAAGACAGTCTTTATATTTAAGTACTAAAAGCAGTGCTAGGTTAACACTGCTGGGTGAAATTGGAGATGGTGAGTTAAATAAGTACCATAATCAGTGCTTTTTAAGAGACTTGTTAAAAACAGACACTTAAGCGGTAATATCTTAAAAATACACACATTTTTCAGTGGTATTTTCTGTTAATCTGAGTCTGGTTTCCTTTTGTACTTTTTTGGGGCACTATTTGAGTGCTTAATGTCTAGTACATAACTTCAAATTTAAATGCTGTCCCTCTTATCTCACACGCTAGCAAAGTAATGCTCAAAATTCTCTAAGCCAGACTTCAACAGTACGTGAACTGTCAAATTCCAGATGTTGAAGCTGGATTTAGAAAAGGCAGAGGAACCAGAGATCAAATTGCCAACATCCATTGGATCATTGAAAAAGCAAGAGAGTTCCAGCAAAATATACTTCTGCCTCATTAACTACGCCAAAGCCTTTGACTGTGTGGATCACAACCAACTGTGGAACATTCTTCAAGAGATGGGAATACCAGACTACCTTCCCTGTCTCTTGAGAAATTGATATGCAGGTCAAGAAGCAACAGAACTGGATTTGGAACAACCCACTGGTTCCAGATTGGGAAAGAAATATGTCAAGGCTGTATATTGTGACCCTGCTTATTTAACTTATATGCAGAGTACATCATGAGAAACTCTGGGCTGGATGAATCACAAGCTGGAATGAGGATTGCCAGGAGAAATAACAATAAGCTCATATATACAGATGACACCACCCTTATGGAAGAAATCGAAGAAGAACTAAAGAGCCTCTTGATGAAAGTGAAAGAAGAGAGTGAAAAAGCTGCCTTAAAACTCAACATTCAAAAACCAAAGATCATGACATCCAGTCCCATCACCTCATGGCAAATAAATGGGGAAACAATGGAAACTGTGACGAGCTTTGTTTTCTTGGGCTCCAAAATCACTGCAGGTGATAACTGCAGCCATGAAATTAAAAGACGCTTGCTTCTTGGAAGAAAAACTGTGACCAACCTAGACCAACATAGTAAAAAGCAGAGACATTACTTTACTGACAAAAGTCCATCTAGTCAAAGCTATGGTTTTTCCAGTGGTCATGTATGGATGTGAGAGTTGGACTATAAAGAAAGCTGAGCACCGAGGAATTGATACTTTTGAACTGTTGTGTTGGAAAAGACTCTTGAGAGTCCCTTGGACTGCAAGGAAATCCAGCCAGTCCATCCTCAAGGAAATCAGTCCTGAATGTTCATCAGAAGGACTGATATTGAAGCTGAAACTCCAAAACTTTGGTCACCTGATATGGAGAACTAACTCACTGGAAAAGATCCTGATGCTGGGAAAGACTGAAGGCAGGAGGAGAAGGGGACGACAGGATGAGAAGGTTGGGTTGCACCACCAACTCTATGGATGTGAGTTTGAACAAGCTCCGGGAGTTGGTGATGGAGAGGGCAGCCTGGTGTGCTGCAGTCCATGGGGTGTCAAAGAGTCAGACACGAGTGAGCGACTGAAGTGAACTGAATGTCTAGTACATAACTTCAAAGTTAGGTTGTGTTGCTTTTTTTAAGCTTTACTGATTACAATATAAGCAAATGCCAATCTTTCCTTTTGAGTTAAAACTTAAATTGTTTTCTGGTATAAGTAATTTTGTTTCCTGACTCTGGGGTTACCTGCACATATACAGTTTAGCTATATCAGCATTTGGAAACACTAAAATACTAACTTTTTATTAAATGAGGCCATTTATGAAATCACATAGCATATTGGGTGCTCTTCCTCTCTCCTTACTCCTATGTGTATCTGTGCATGTGTTTTGTCCTCAGTAAAGTCAGTGTTCTGAAATAGTTTCTGTTTTATAAAATAATTTTATTCATTTGTTTTTGGCTGTGCTGGGTCTTCACTGCTGTGTGGACTTTTCTTTTGTTGTGGTGCCTGCGCTTCTCATTGCAGCGGCTGTCTTGTTGTGGAGCACAGGTTCTGGGGTGTGCAGGCTTCAGCTCTTGGTGCGTGGGCTCAGTGGTTATGGCTCCTGACCGCTCAGGCATCAGCTCAGCA
>NW_011494842.1:857694-868524 GCF_000754665.1 Bison bison bison | reverse complement strand
ATATTATAAAGATCCAATAAATGTTTATTGAATGAATGACTAAAAAGAAAAATTGGAGAGATTTGTAAGATTTGTAAGAGAAATAAAATATTAAAAAGAATAGAAACCTTTCTAAAAATTTTTGAAGTTAGTATTAGGTGATGAGAGCGTTAATTATGTTAATACAGTTATGGGGACAACTTGCCAGTAATGTCTTTGTTAGAATCTAGTTTCTCTTCAGAATTTAACTGAAACAGTACTAATTTATAAGATGTTGTATATACTTACAAAATAATCCCAATGTTAAGTCACTTCTCACTAACCTGGCAGAGAAACCTCAAATTTCAAATAGCTGAATGTAGTAGCAGGTGTAATATTGCTTCTTAATTATCAAAGCTCTTTGAGTACATTCTTTATTATCAGACAACTTGCTGAACTTTGATATGTTTGATATTTCTGGCATCTTATGCAGTGTCCAGCATTATATATGCAATGTGTGAACAAGTTTCATAAGTACTTTGTACATGTGGAGTAGAAGTGGTTTAGGACAGAATTCTTTTCTTTTTAATGTATTTAAGATTTTTTTATTTTTCTGAAGTGTAGTTGATTTAGTATGCTGTATTAATTTCTGCTGTACAGCAAAGTGACTCATATATATACATTATATGTACATTCTTAGATATACATCCTATACATTCATATACACACATATACGTATAAATACATTCTTTTTCATATTCTTTTCCAGTTTGCTTTATCACAGGATACTGAATATAGTTCCCTGTGCTATAACAGCAATAGGACCTTGTTGTGAATAGTTTCCATCTGCTCATTCCGAACTCCCAGTTCATCCCTCCCTCCCCACCTTGGCAACCATAAGTCTGTTCACTGTGTAAAATAGGATTCTTGATATGAGTACCTTGTTTTCTCTTCTAGTTCACATGATAACAATCAATATAGCATAATAAAAACATCATTTAACAGCTGTGTGGGTTTGGAGAAGGAAAGGGATCTTTAACTGTTAAGGAATATGAAGGCAACACTGATTAATCTTTAACACAAAGATTAATTGTGTGAAATTTACACAATGAATGTGAAATTTATTAATTTATTTAGTCCCTTCTTACTGGTTAAAGAAAGAAAAGGAACTATGCATCTTTTTGCACTTCTTTTGACATGTTTGCAGACATCTAGAGCCTTGCTAATCTGTTTGAACACAAAAATTGTAAGTCATTATTTTAACAGGAATTTAGCCTTTTGCAAGTAGGTGAATATTTATAGCCAGAAGGTTGCTACAAGGCAGCTGTGAGGGAAATTGTAGTGCAAAACAAATGCTAAAAAATCCTTCACCAAAGAATCAGAGGTATTTATAATTAAGAATACTTAAAAATGGACATATACAGATGCCATAGTCATAAGATTGGAGAAAAATAACTGGGCAGAAGACCACATTTACATTAGGAAAAATGTAGGGGAAATTTTAGGGGGGAAACTCAAGTAGGGAAAGTTTCTATTCGTCAAAAGGGGGTTTTAGATAAGAAGTCTAGGTCTAAATTGAAAAGATAAGGTATGAATTTAGAGGGAGGATAAGGGATAAACTTAGGAATAGTAATGGGATAAAATTGTGTTTCCTATACTTTTATGTTCTTGTTCACTCATTAATATTTCATGATTGCCTCCTCTGTCCACAGTCTGTAAAGAGAAGCTTAGGAAGTATTTTCTGTAGTTTAGTTTTGCCTTGTCAGTTAGAGTAGAGATTAGTTATTTGCTTGCCAGACTTGGTTTCTTTTTTCCCTACACACCTACTCACACCCACATGAGAAAGTGATGAGGATGGCAGGGGCGCAGTGTAGGCTCCTTGCATCTGAGGGCACCGAGAGGAATGGTCCTGGAGCATGCTTTCCACAGTTCTTTCTGTGTTTGTACACACATTTTACTTCTCTGAGGTGTCCAGTTTTCCAAAGAGTTAAGTGTTTGACATGAATTTACCTGTGTGTGTGATAGTAGAGGTGGCACAAGGTGGGCTTTGCTGTGGGGGGATTTGTTAGGACACAGGTGCAGTATTCAGGTAAGAAGCTCTGAGAACTCAGAGTGGATAGGAGGAGGCGTGAGGGTGTGAGCTACGTGCCCTTGAGCTCGGCCAGTCGATGACAAAGGGCTGACCCAGGAGGATGGGCAGGGAGAGTGTGGGGAGTTGCCATCAAAGACAAATGTCCAGAGGGTGTGTAGCTCTCAGACTTCCTGCAGACTGATGTTGGTGTCCAGGTGCATGGGGTACAGCAACACGACTGTCCTGTTACTGCCAGCGCTGTCTGGTCTGCTGAAATTGATGTGGTTTCGGGTGGTCTCTTTGTATGGAAGGGGAAGTAGCCGTGGCTGGGGCTTGGGAGTTGGTCCAGAGCAAAGGGTGGTCTCTCTGGGCCTGGTGACTGGCAGGACCCAGCCAAGGTATTTGGGCTCCAGCCAAGTGGTCTGGATTGCAGTGTGGGTCCCCTTCCAGCAGCACATTGGAGTGAGCTCACCAGCAGTCTGATGGGATCTTGGACAGACCCATAGTAGGTGTGGAGGCAGGGGCAGGAAGGATAGGCGGGGTGCAGTACAACTTGTGTTTGTATTTAAGCTCAACCTTTGAATAGCCTTTTTATGTTTGGGCAAGTTTTACCAACATAAATATAGTCTTGTTAGTGTAGGAGTCAGTTTTGCCAGTATAGAGAGTTGTACTCACATTTTCATTCTCTTTTCTAGCCAGATCATAAGAATATGACTTAGACTTAACCCATTAGATCCACCTTCCATGAGACCTCGGTTAGAACCAAGGGAGCAGAGTCTGCAGAGAGCTTCCACTTGTGTCAGTGGAGGGTGTGGGTTGCAGCCAGGGCTTCCCAGTGTCACCAGGTCAATTGCTGTGATGGCTGTTTTGTAATTACTCCTGTTTTGTAGCATGGTTGGGACCTTGTCCCTGGAAGATTACTTTTGACCATATTTATCTTCCCAGCAGTCCTGTGAGATGCCCAGGAACCTCTTAAACCCCTTTTCTACCGATTAGCCGGGGTCAACTTCTTCTGTGTTCTGCTGAGGGCCGTAGTGTCCCCCCAGTGTACCTGGCTGCAGCTGAGCACGAGGGGTCGGCCGTCAGTGCCTGCTGTCGAGTAGGAGTGAGGGTGGCTGGATACTGACCCCTGAGCCTACAGGACTCGTTTTAGATCGTTCTTTGAGGATGAGTTAGAAGAGAAATGGCAAACAGCTGTGGTGATACTTGGTCTGACTGTTGAGTGTATGAAACAGTGGTTTTAGTTTTGTACATGTTTAAGGTTCCAGTAGAATTATTCATTTTTGGAGCTATATGGCATGTAATTGGAAATGCAGTTCTAACATTTGGGGAATAGAAGTGATTTATTCAACTGACAGTTATTTTAAGATTCTGTTGAAGGTGGATGAGAGCAACAGGGAATGAGGAGAAAAGGGTGGAGGGCAGGCCTCGGTGCGCGTTCATACTTGTGGGGGAGCGAGCGCAGGTGGAAGGGAGAGGCTGAGGAGGGCAGAGTGTTCCCGGGAGCAGGTGGCAGCGCCACATCCTGCAGAGGGCATAGAGACTGAGAGAGGCCGTTGGTGTTTTTGTGACTTTGGAGAAAATCATGGAAAATAGAACAAAACCTACAGTAGCAGAGTGAAAGGCTGAAATCGCATCTGGAACAGTAGAAGTTAAGTGAAGATTCTGGTCAGATTTTGTTAGACAGATTTGGAATCTAAATCATAAAATAAATTCTGAAACTAGGAAACAACCCATATCCTTAGTAGTTTTTATCAGGCTTGTTGTTAAGTTCGTCTCAATACTTGCACCAGGGTATCAAATCCTTTTGTTTTCATGAGGCAACAGCGCTCTAGTGTGGAAAACTTGGGAAAATATTTTGCGTTTCAGTTTTAGTGTTCATTGAACACTATTATGTAAGCTGTAAACAAATGTTAGAGAGCTTAAATGTTTGTGACATTTGTGTTTTTATTGTGAGTGTGAGATATTAATTTGTATTACAATGATTATCGTTAACAATTTGACCTCATTGTATATTTCTGCCAGAGTATTCAGTGATAGCTATTTGATTTATATCTTTTCTCCCTTTTATCCTAGTTTCCCCCATCCTCATAAACAATGACTTCATTATTACTGAATGAGAGGCTTGACTACTGTTTTTGATTAGAGCCTCTGTGACTCAAGGTTTTCATTTTTCTCTGTATTTTGAAGTGCTGTCTTTTTATATTTTCATTTTCTCTATTTTAAAGAGCTATCTGTTTATGTTTGATATTCTGATAGAATTATCTGCTGAAAATGAAAGTGTATGCTCCTTGAATTCTGACTTCAAAATAATCATTTAAAATAGATACGAGGTACTAGAGCAAGATGAAAGGTGCCAAGATGTCAGCCTTCATTTACAAAGGTTTATTATCAACGAGACTGGATCTTGACTTGTCCCAGTGTTAAACGTATGTCTTGCATTGTGATTTGAGCTATGGGTATCTCATCAGACATGCAGTTTAAATTTATAGGGTCCTATTTTTTGATTCAAGTTGTGAGAAGACATTAAATTCAAAACGTTTCTTAAGATAAAGATTTGTTTATGTGTTCTGCCATTTTTGTGCAGTGTGTTTTAAAATGAATTGCCGTCCAGTCTTGGTTTGTGGAAGATGATCTGAATATTACTACATATCATAGAACTTTAAGGGTTCTTCAGTGGTTGTCTAGTTCAGAATATAAACCCTCCTATAAATTATTCCTTTATGTAAATGAAAGTTTCAAGTGTCTTTTTAGTTTTTGGTTTTGCTTAGGACCTGATTCCTGGCAGCACACACGGTGCTGGAGTTCCTCCTGCCCCGTCCCCATGATGGAGGAGACGAGGCCCCCAGAGGCTGCCTTGCACCGGGGCGGCATCTGCTGCAGAATGGAAGTCTGTCAGGGAGTTTGAATTCCTAGCCCGATATTCGTCATTTGTTTTAATAAACTATGTCAACAGGTTTATAATTCATATAGTCTAAAAATTAAATATTTAAAAATGTTTTTTGTCATTATCTGTATTGAGCAGGCTAACTACTGAAGCTTAGAATTTCACTTCGAGACCAAGTTGCTGTACCAAAAACCCCACCAAATTTTATTAGAAGTCACATGTCAGAATTTGATGGCAATAATACTATTTACATTTCTTCTTTTTTTTGTTTTTTTCTTCCCCCCTTCCCCCTACATTTCTTCTTGATGGGATTTCCCCATAGTGTATTGCTGATCTACAAATGAGAGCATCTTATGCTAAACAGGTTTTTCCCTAGGTGCAGCAGAGCTCTGTTTACAGTGTGACCTTTCAGAGTAAATTGGCAAGCATGTCATGCTCAGCGCTAAAAAGGGCTGGAAAAACAGTTTCTTGCTGATGAATCTTTGGGATGCTTCATTTACTTGAAATTTTAAAACAATGAGTTAAAGGACCATGTTGAAACATGGAATGTTTCAAAATGATGATTAATGAGGAATTGTCACTTGGGATTCACTTCAGGTCCTATTTAGAGTGTCAACCCAGAGTCACTGCTTGTAACACAAATGGATGATTTTTATAATGTGTACATACAAGGTTAGTGTAGGAAGATAGTAATTTAGCAATGCAGTAAAAGCCTTGTGTCCTTTGCCTTTGTTCATTATGAAGTTGACTTGTTAGCCTATCAGAAAGCTTATTTTCATTTCTTCCTTAGCATTGTACCAAGGTATTAAGGGATTCTGCTGAAAATTTATTTTATATATGTGTGTGTGCACTGTATACACACACATATATAAACATATATATATATATATATTTTTTTTTTTGTCTGAGAAGTTCTAGGTTTAGGAGCATATTTTAATAGATTTTTATGTACTTTCACCTATTTCATCATTATCCAAATAAGCATGTGGGTAAACTTCATTTTAGGCCAGAAATGTTGCAGTTGATAGTATGTAAAATTAACCAGGATCAGTATGTTGACGGTTAATGTGGAAAAGATTTAAAAGAACCCAAGGCCACGTGTGAGACAACACAAACGTTACGTTAATGTTGAGGTCCTTTAATGAACTGGAACCTGGTGGTCCAGAGTTGACCGATAAGAAAGTAAAGGAGAGAAGGAGACTAATATTCCTTGGTTTACGCAGAAAGCCAATAAAGCCCCTGGCACAGGGCGTGCTCTGTTTACGGAGGCCTCAGGTGCCTTCTTGATGGGGTGAAGGTGCAGAGTGCCTTCTCGAGACAGTCTGAGAAGCCCAGGCAGGAAAGTGAACTCAGAGGCCCTCTGCACTCCAAAGAAATAGCCTGAGAGAGAGAGAAAGAAAGAGAAAGAAAGACACGGGGACCAGAGCTCTGATGGAGCAAAGGTGTTTTATTCAACATTGTGTGAGTATTTATACTGTCTTACAAGGCAGCTATTTTCAGCAGAGATAAAATCAAAACTTACATGAGGTCATCCATATGAAAGAGAGAGGGTTGTAAATAATCACTTTTACCTTATGGTTCACAAGAAGGAAGAGGGTACTTATCACTGTATTGAAAAACTAAGGAAGGAATTGCCTGGATCCCTCAGCCCCGGGAGAGGCTTGCATCTCCTCTTAATTCCTGAATATTCAGGAATTAATAAGGAACGGAGGATTCCTGACAGATCCAAAACAGCACACAGGAAGCCTCCTGTTAAATGCTTCCTGACAGTTAAACCCTGTTTCCCTGAGTGGGGTTGAGGGTAGGAACCTTGGAATTTGGAATAAAATGAACGTGGTGGGTAAGGTTGTGGCACAGTTGGGAAGCCTGAGGGCCACAGAGTTGGGTCTGGTAAGAGGTCCACAGTCACTGCACCGTAGGGTTTAAGGTGAAGGTGCAGGGCCTAAGGTGGTCTCTGTCAAATCCTTTTGAGGTGATGAAGAAGCAAACTAAACTGGGTCCATGCACAGCCATCAGAGGCTCTGCGTTGCTGGAATGAGTAGCTTAGTGCTGAAGGTCCAGGGCTGTCGTGGAGGAGCTCCTAGAGCTCTGCTGACGGTGGCAGATTAGTGGCCAGTCATCCCAGCGGTGCAGGAGCTTGGTGAGTCTGTCTGAGGGTGCACTTAGACCTTTTGGCTCTGTTGGGAGGTCCTCCTTGTGTGTGCCTGGGTCTCTGTGTGCTGCAGGCGTGCCTGTGGGTGCACATGGGGGCGTTTGTATCCCACAAGGTTTTGGCTTGACTGAAGCCCCATCAGGATATGTTCATTCTATGTTCTGAGTATTTTCTTTTTAATACCTTATTTCTTAGGAGTGGCATTCTTGCATTTTGACTTTGGACTGACCAGGAATCTTTGTATATGAGGCCAGCTGTGAGTGGATGGGTACAGAAGTAGAGATGGGTGTGTTTTAGCCAGCATGGATTGTAAAAAAGTGCATTTACTTCAGTGAATTATAAGAAAAACAAAATGTGGATTTAATTTAAACATCAGATACTCCCAGAAATTAAGAGATTCTTTTGCTGCCTGTTTAGTCAGGTTAGCTCTCTGGGGTTTAATTAAAAGACCAAGACAAATTTTTAATAAATACTTGTTTGTCACAACCACATCTTATAGTGCTTGAAGTAATGTACTTTATTAATGTAAGGGTAGTAAAAGATTTTTTAAGTTGGCATCAAAGGAGAGATTAAACCTAATTGAAAGTCTGGCCAAAGAAAAACAACCAGATTTTAAATATTCAGTTAGATGAGAACAGATGCAAAATATAGGAGCAGTTACCAGACTCCAGAAGATAACCTGAGAAAGTGCTAAAATAAAGGTATTTGAAATTGTAAAGTAATTGATAAACAGCAGATCAAGGGTAGAGATCTTTGCAGTAGCTTCATTAAAAGACTATCACATTTGGGAAACTTTTATAATAAGGAGATTAAATTGCCACTAAATCAAAGAACTGCTTACACAGTAATTCTGGCCAGTAATTTAAGGGGATCTTACTTATGCAGAACAGTACATTCAAAAGACTGTCACATTGGATACTTCAAGTTGGAAGAGATTGGAAAGTGCATTTCTCACATAAGTTATTGCACCTGATGCTAAAATACCATTTCATCAGCAGTCTTTATGAAGAAGTTATTATTAATCTTGATGCAGATAGTGTATAATTTGAGACAACTAGAATACATTATTAATTATTAAAGAGTCTCTTTAGATACTTTATGCATATGCAAATAAATGCTATTCAGATAACTTAAAAAACTCTTGAATTGTGTTCCCTCAAGTGTAAGGTAGAAGAATAATGAATGAATGAACGAACAGACTTACATATAAAACTTTTTTTTTCTTGGTTAGGTGGGTAACTATCTTATACTTAAGAATAGCTTTGACTTCTCAAACTTTTCTCACATAAAATAAGTACTGTGTTTAGTATTTTTGGTCTGATTGTGTATTTTTTAAAAATATAGCTGCACTGGATCTTATTTGTGAAACGCTGGGTCTTTAGTTGCAGCATGTGGAATCTAGTTCCTCCACCAAGTATCAAACCCAGGACATCAGAGTTGGGAACATGGACCACCAGGGAAGTCCCTGGTTGTACAGTTAAATTATATTGTTATTTCCTTTGCTTTTTGAACAAATAATATTTGTACATTTGATTTGGATTCTAAACACAATATTTTATGGGATTATTTTTATTGTTCATAGTGTGGTCTAATTTATAATAACATTAGGCATTTGACTCAAACACTGGAAATCTCTTTCATACATGTGAACCATTTGGTCAACATAAGTTTAATGGTTTCTTTAAAGACTAGATAATTCTCAGAAGCTAGATGTTGTTAATAGTCTGGGTAACGATGAGTTCATCTGGGTTCATCATTTATTGTATTTTATTCCTCTTTATTGCGGAGTATTATTCCATTATGTGAGTATCTTGAAATGGGGAAAAATTCGAACAGGCATTTTACAGAGTTCTATATGTATTAATGGCTTATAAATATGTGAAAAAGATCCTCAGTATCATGTGTCATCCAAGGAAATGGAAATTAAAGTCAAACTGGGATGTAACTACATACCCTCTAGAATGGCTAAAATTAAACAACCATTTACAACAAGTGTTGGTGACCAAATTGTATTCTCATGCTTTTCTGCTGGGGGTGTAGAATGGTGCCACTACTTTGCAAAGTAACTTGGCAGTTTCTTATAAAATTAAGCATGTATTTACCGTAGGATGCTGCAGTCTCACTCCGAGATATTTACCCCAAAGAAAGCAAACCATATCTATACATAGTCTTGTTCATTAATATTCATAGCAGTTTTATACATAATATCTCCAAGCTAGAAACAACCCAAATGCCCACCAGTAAGTGAATGGATTAATGCATTCTAATATAGATTTGATTTTGTTCTTGTACCCAAGGTTTGTCCTTGGCTAACTTAGAAATGTGTAAAATTTTTAGAAATGTGGTACTGAAAGATTCTTGAAAAAAATTGCCAGATCTTTGTTAAGCTAAAGACTGTAGTAGAATTCTTTGTCATTTCATTCCTAAAATATTAAAAAACAGTGGCTCTCTGCATTGTGTTTGTGACCTAGAATAAGCTGGAAAACTTGAAATTGTGGCCCAGCCATGCTCTGTCTATCTGAAAATAGTTCCCTTCTCCTGGGTTAGAACCGAATTGTCTAGAAAATGAGATGGACTTCTGTACTTCTCTATCCCCTGGCATAGATTGGCTGAAACAATGCAGTAGTTTGTCTTGTTCCTCTCAGATTCTTTCAGTCTTAGTTTTGTTACATGTTTTCTTATTTTACACATTTCATAACTATTCAAACTGATTTGGGGAGTGGATGTGTCAGATTGTTTTAAACCAAAACCTTTTCTGCAGTTGTAATTTACCTGTGTCATTCAATTTTCAGCCTTACTGAACTTTTATCAGTGTTGTCTGTCTGTGTTGCATTCATATCTTTTTTGGGTTTATGGTTTATTTATAAATGAAATTAAGCTGTATTATATGAATTCATTAGGGATGATGAATTACGAGTTGTTAGGATTACTTACTCAGATAGTAGAAAATTGTAAGATCAGAAATCAGAATTCCTGACTCTTTTACATATGGTTTGCATGTTATAATGCTGCTTTTTCTTAAAATAAGAATACTGTAAATTGGAGCCTTGTTCTTATAAATGAAACTTTGCACATTAACTTCAAATTTCAAGCTGTTTCAATTAATTTAAATTTGTATAGAAAACTCAGCGATTGTTTCCTAAGGGGACTCTAGGAATCCTGTGGCTACATCTAGACAGTAGAGAAACTAAACTACAAACTGACTTTACAAAAAAGCCACTTACTAACAATGTGGCTTAATTTTAGACAGTTGGAGTTGATATATATTTTTTGAATAAAAGATTATTTATACTCTGATTTTCTTAAAAAATTATACACACAATAGATGTGTTAAACCTGTCATTATCATATTGCTGAAATATAATCAGTTACTCTCTGGTAACGGAATATGAATCAGTACCAATACGTTCAGTTGTTTACTTTTCCTCTTTACCTTGCTTCATTGTTTCTAAAATTAAATCTAGGGAGGATAAAATTAACAAATAGAAATTGGTGTGAAATTGCTCTTGAAATCCTGGACAGTGTATTTCAAGGTATATTAATCAAATCCCTATGTAAAGGTATTTTGAAGAAAGAAAGAATGATATCACTGTTGATTTTTGCCTGAAACCTTGATTCTCGTTACTTCTGCTCAAGGTCCATGTCTGGGTTTTCTTGGCTCTGGCAGCACACCCGCACGACTGTGGGGGGACATGCATGTTTTGGGTGGGGGCGGCCTGATGCCCCAGCTGTTTCTTTGGCACGTGTGGAGGGGGGGCATGG
>NW_011494842.1:847725-857594 GCF_000754665.1 Bison bison bison | reverse complement strand
CACAGCCACTCAGCATGCTTCTTCAGGCTTCCCTGGAGCGTCCAGGAGCTATGAATGTGTATTATTATAAACAATTTTTAAAGAAATGATTTTAATTTTTAAAATTACTTATTTTTGGCCCTGCTGGGTCTTGGTTGCTACTTGGGCTTTTCTCTAGTTGTGGCAAGTTGGGGCAACTTTGTAGTTTCTGTGTGAGGGCTTCTCACTGCAGTGGCCCCCCACCTTGTTGCAGAGCACAGACTCTAGGCCGCTAGTGGTTCGGTAGTTGTGGCCCATAGACTCAGTTTTGTCACTCCGAGGTTCTAGAGCACTGGCTTAATTGTTGCGGAGCATGGGCTTAGCTGCTCTGCGGCATGTTGATCCTCCAGGATCAGGGATTGAAACCATGTCTCCTCCTGTTGGCAGGTGGATTCTTTACCGTTGAGCTACCAGAGAAGCCCTAGAGATGATTTTAGACTCACATAAAAGTTGAAAAAATAGTTCAGAGAGTTTCTACTCTACTCCTCGCTTAACTTTCCCCAAAGATAACACCTGACCTAACCACAACACTACCTTGTTACTAACTAAACTCCAGACCTTTTTTTCAGATTTCACTGCTTTTTACACGTACTCTTTGTGTGTGTTTTCTGTGAAGTTTTATCACATGCATTGAGACTTGTAACCACCACACTTGAAATACAGAACTTTTCCATCACCATTCTCTTCTTCATAGTAATGCCTTCTCTCCACCCCTGGCACCCACTAATCTGTTCTCCATCACTATAGTTTGTCATATTGGGAATGATATATAAATGAAGCCATACCATTATAGGCTTTATTGTGTCTCCCCAAAATTCATGTGTTGAAATCCTAGCACTCAGTACCCTGGGGTGTGACTGTCTTTGGGGATGAAGTCAAAGTGAAACACTCAATTGTGTCCGACTCTTTGTGACCCCAGGGACTGTAGCCCACCAGGCTTCTCTGTCCATGGAATTCTCCAGGCAATATACTGGAGTAGATTGGCATTCCCTTCTCTGGAGGATCTTCCCGACCCAGGGATTGAACCTTGGGCTCCTGCATTGCAAGCAGATTCCTAACTGTTTGAGCTACAAGGCTGTTAAAAGAGTTGATTGAATTAAAATGAGAAACTGTTTGGGTGGGCCCTAATCCAGTCTGACTGGTGTCTTATAAGCAGAGGAAATTTGGGCACACAGAGACACACCAGCGGTGTATCCACAGAGAACAGACCGTGTGAAGACAGAGGGAAGGCGGCCAGGAGAGGCCTCGGAAGAGCACCTTGATCTTGAATCTTTAGTCTCCAGAACTGTACGAAAACTGTTTCCTGTTGTTTAAGTCACTCAGTCTGCGGTGTTTTGTTATGGCAGCCCTGGCAAAGTAATACATGCATAGTCTGTAACCTTTAAAGATTTAAAAAAATTCAGTCTAATTCTGCATCCACCAGTGTATCAGCAGTTCTTTCCTTTAGTTGCTGAGTAGAATTCCATTGTGTGGATGTCCCTCAGCTTGTTTATCCATTCTTTTGTTCAAGGACATTTGGGGTGTTTCTACGTTTTGGCCTTTCTGAATAGAGCTGCTCTGAATACTCATGTACAGGTTTTTGTGCAAATGTACATGTTTATTTTTCTAGGGTAAACTCACAGGAGTAAGGTTCTTGGGTCATGTAGTAAGTATATTGTTTAATGTTGAACCATTTTGCAATTCTGCTGGTGATGTGCAACAGTATAGCCGCTCTGCATTCTTAGCAGCTTGGTATTGGCAGTATTCTTATCATTCCCATTCTGCTAGGTGTGTGCTGGTATCTCATCATGGCTTTAATCTGCCTTTCCCTAATGGCTAATGACATTCAGCATCTTTTTAGTTGCTTGCATCCCTCTGTCCTCTTTGATGAAATGTGTGTGTGTGTGTGTGTGTGTGTGTGTGTAGTCTCTCAGTCATGTCTGACTCTTTGTGACTCCATGGACTGTAGCCCACCAGGCTCCTCTGTCCATGGAATTCTCCAGGCAAGAATTCTCCACTTTGATGAAGTAGTTGTTTCTGATTTTAGTTCAGATGTAGAGCATTGCAGTCCTGGAGGTCAGGGCCAGGAAGTTGACCTTGAGGATGGGTATGGGGTCAGTTGGCATCAGAGGGTGTGGGGTGCTCTAGAGGTGGAGAGTTGTTAGTCCAGCCTCAGTGAAGTAGTCCTCTGAACTGAGCTCTGCACCTGGGGTCTGTCCTTGGTGCTGTGCTGTGTGTCGTGGCAGGACAAGGCAGTGCTTGAAGGAGAAATCCATCTCATTGGAGACTCTTAAAGTCTATTGTTCATGAAGGGTTCTGTCTCTTTCCCCATTTGCTCATGTACTCTGTGGGGTAGTTGGTAAGTAGCTGAGAAACACTGGAGTCCTAAAGACACTGGATTGAAGTCTGAATCTGTAAATAAGTAGTAGAAAAAAGAAAGCAACTTTATGTGAACTGTCAGCTTCTCACATGAGTTTCTGGTATCTTGAAAACCTCATATTGAGAGAAACAAGTTAGACTAAAGGTGTAATACATGTAATTAAATCCCATAATGTAGGTTTTGAAGATTATTTGCATAATAAGTAATTTTAAAACATATCCTCTATTAACTTCAGGCATTTTCTTCAAATAAGCATATCCTAGCTTTAGTGAGACTGGTTGCAGAACCAAAACAGAAAAGCTTTTGCATGTTTTGAAGATAAACTGTTTCAAATCAGACTGCTTTCTCACAAAGTATTCACACTGTTGTGGATTTTGTGGACGGAAGTGTTAGGGCCAGGTTTCAGAGTGAATGCTCCTGGGCGCACACATGCATCACCACATGCAAACACTCGCACACGTAGACGTGGACACACGTGGCTCCCCTCCTTCGGCCCCTTCCCCTGCCTGTCCTCTGGGTTGGGTGCTTCTCCTCCTTGCCCCAGCCCCCTTCTCTAACGTGTCCATGTGGAAACCGGCCAGTGACTGTGCTCAGGTCTTCGTGACCTGCAGCGCCAGGGCCGCGCTCAGAGAGGTGTCCGTGGGGCCAGACCATCCTTCACTACATGATGCCTGTGAGCACTCAGGGTAAATTGCTCTGCCGGTTTCAGTCATGAGTGACTCGACTGGTGACGTTCTGGAAAAGACAACTTCAGCTGCTATGAGAGTGAAGCCTGGTATTTGATTCCCAGGCACCTAGTGACATTTTCATGTAAAAGCTGCTGAGTGTCTGCTGCTCCTGTGGCCCAGCATGGCTGTGATGAATGAGTGTGCTCCTCTCAGCTCTCCTTCCAAGCATAACATGGGCACGTTCTTCTAAGTCAGGATTTTAAAATATATGCACGTGTCTGTAGGTTTTTATTTCTGTGTCTATTTTGGATCTGAAATAGAGAATTGAATGAGTAGTTGTGGCTATAATGCAGCAAGACTGAAGCGTTTTTGTAGACATGGTTTACCGTAGCGTCTGGTTTTACTGTAGGAACTGTAAGATATTAAAACATGATTTTCTCCCTTAATATGGATGTGGTCTATTCCAAGTACTATGTTATCACCAACTTAGCCTTTGTAAAGTAAAAAAGATGAATGGAATACTGGCATTTGGGATTTCTTTTTTGTCTATTCATCTTCTCTTGGAGTAAGTGAACTTGGAAATATGAGAAATGAGAAAAGCGTATTACATTATGGGCAACAGATTATGCAGTTGCTTTCATGAATGAAATTTGCTTACATTCTAGAAAAACTACAGCTTTTCCTAAGTTTTTCTACCATTAAGCACCTGTTGAATCAGGAGTTGGCACACTATGGGGCTATATGGAGCAAATAATATTTTTGTAAATAAAGTTTTCCTGGGACAGAACCTTCTGGTGGCAGAGTTTGAATACTGAGATCATGTGGGCTTCAAAGCCTAAAATATTTGCTATCAGACTGCAGACCCCCAGTGCTACATGGTAGCACAAAAAATGTTTATAAATCTTTATTTTTATTTTGTGTTGAAAGACTGGGACTCTTTTCTAGTTAAAAAGTTAAGCTATCATTTTACACTGAAGGAAACAGGGCACTTAATGTTGGCAACTTTGGGGATCCTTCCTTTACCTCAACTAGTAATTATGTATATAACCTTAAATAGAAACAGTCAGAAGTTTTTAGTCATTGAATAAATATGTCAGACCAGTGTCTTTTAAGAAGCTAACAGTTAAATTATACAAGACATTCAAAGCAGGTGGTTGGAACCATTTATTTTCACATTTTATTTTGTTTGCAGTTTATAGCAAATTACTTTATGTTTTATGATATGGAAATAAATGTTTAATTTTTCCCCTAATGCCTGAGTGGGCTTGTTTTGTGGCATGTCTAGAGAGACTTGGGTTTGAATCCTGCTTTTTCCCCTTAATAGTTATGCGGGCAGGTAACTTCACTTCTCTGTGCTGTGCTTAGTCGCTTAGTCGAGTCCACCTCTTTGTGACCCCATGGACTATAGCCCACCAGGCTCCTCTGTCCATGGGGATTCTCCAGGCAAGAATACTGGAGTGGGTTGCCATGCCTGCCTCCAGGGGGTCTTCCTGAGCCAGAGATGGAACCCAGGTCTCCTGCATTGCAGACAGATTCTTTACCAGCTGAGCCCCCGGGGAAGCTCCCATGGTAAAATGGGGATGTCAGACCTGCCTTGTAGGGTTGTTGGCATAATACATGTAAAGCACATAATGTAAAGCATGTAGTACAGTGCCTTCATATTGTAAATGCTTACTGTACGTTGTCATCTGTATGGTTTGGTTTTATAGCACTTCATTAAAATATCTCCAGCCACAAGGGGGCAGCCTCTATCATTGAAAGCAGCGTGCTTGAATGAAGGTAAACGAAGTTTGTAAGAATTTGCCCTGAACCCTTAGCTCTTTCTGTAACAGCAGTAACTGTCAAGTTATGCTGTTCCTATGAGTTATCAGAGTTGAAAACCAAGCAAACACCTGCATTTCTGGAGTAACATGAAGGTTGTCCATCAATACAGTACAATCAAATTTAATTTGTTAACAGATTAATTGAGGCAAATGCTTCTTTTAAACCCTTGATTTAATTTTTCTGTTGCCTGCTTTCTGCCATTTAAATATTTTTCTCTACAGCTTGAGCTTCTGAGAGTGTGGTGTGCCCTTTAATATGTCAGATTCCTGGGTCTCTGCTCTGACTTACTGAGTTGAGCTCTCTTGGAACGAGCCCGAGGTGATTCTCATGCACACTGAAGTCTGCAAACCAGACCAGGGGACAGAGTGACTTAAGATGCAAATGACCGCATTCTCTTTTCCAGTGTTTTCGGTGAGAGGCCCCACTGGGAGGAGAATGGATTTCTGTTCGGCCCCAGGATTTGCTGAGGTTCACACAGGGCTCGTGGAGGAAGGCCGTTCAAGAGACTCTGGGCTCTGCCTGTCCTTCCTCCTCCTTGCTGTCCTGGCGAGGTCACCTTTCTGTCCCTCAGGTTACTGCTTCCCTTTGACCGCCAGCTGAGCCGCATTTACACGAGCTAACCCTCTTAGGGCAGCCTGATAATTCCTAGAGAACGTTGGAGACTGAGGAGAAAACAGATGCTTAAAGGAAGAGACAAACGTCGTGAAGTGTGGACTTCTGTCTGCTTCTGAAGACCCATTGGATCCTGGGCTCCCTCTCTCCCAGCAGTTGCGATGATGTGCACAGCTGGCTCTGCTTCCAGGCCCCCCAGTGTGCACCGCCTCCTCTGAGGCCACATAGAGGCCAGCTGCCTGCTCGTGTGGCTTCTCTTAAGACAGTGCCTACTGCTGGTTTACTTTAAAATTGCCAGATTTCCATAGATCTTCTCAATTTAGCCTCAAGAGTGTCACCAATTCAGTATCTCTTTGTTGGTCATGGGTGGTTACTACTTAAATAATCTTCATAAATTTGCTACTCCTTTACTTTTCTGGGTCCTTCCCTGCTGGCTCAGACCGTAAAGTGTCTGCCTACAATGTGGGAGACCTGGGTTTGATTCCTGGGTTGGGAAGATCCCCTGGAGAAGGAAATGGCAGCCCACTCCCATACTCTTGCCTGGAAAATCCCATGGACGGAGGAGTGTGGTACGTTACAGTCCATGGGGTCGAAAAGAGTCGGACAAGACTGAGCGACTTCACTTTCACTTTCTTTTTCACTTTTTACTTTTCTGGAGACTTCCATTAACTTAACTCCTGTAAAATGAGTGTTCCTTTTCCTTCCCTTCATTAGGAGGGATAGTAGAGGAAGGGTGAGGTGGTTCTTCTGACATGGGACTCCCATCCCCATGATTGCAGATATTTGAGTTATTCAGTGACGAGTGCTGTAGGATTCCCCTAGTGGGGAAGGTTATTTGCATGCTTGGAGGGGCCCTTTCCATGTCCCCTGACTCTGGAGAGGCCCACGTCTAAACTGTTCTATGCTTTTTTCTTTTTCTGCCGCACTGTATGGCTTGTGGGATCTTTCTTCCCTTACCAGGGATTGAACCCTGACCCTCTCCAGTGAGGGCACTGAGTCCTAATCACTGGACTGCCAGGGAATTTCTTATATTATATCCCATTTTAAAGTCTCTAACAAAGACAGTTTCACAGCCTGTCGTGATAATCTGTTCCAGTATTTAATCAGCATTACAGATTATAGTACAGTTCTTCTGTACCACCATCAAGCTGTTGCTTTGAAACACATGAAGTTTCTTTTAGTTTATTAATACTGATTGATTAAACTCATGGTCTATTATGATTTTGAGATCTTTCACTGCTCCCATGTTTGTGTGACTAGACATTACCCATATCATTTTTGGGGCATTTGGTCTTTTAATCCATCAGTGGGCTTTATTATATTTCATGAGTATGGTGACTGATTATTTTTAATTTAGAATTCTCTGGAGCTGCTGATTGATTCTTCTTGTCAGCAGTTGGCAAATTATATTCAGATTCTAACAAAATTATGCCATCCTCTTTTCATTAATAAAATTGAGTCTAATTTTAGCTTGTAAGTCTTAAGTACTTCTTCATTTACTCCTTTTGTTCTGTTCCCATTGTCTCTTTCCATGTTTTATCTCTCCCTGCATTTGCCCTCTGCCTTCTCTTGTGTTAGAGTGAGGGGCCTAATATTTGATTTCAGAGCTTTTGCTGAGTTTGCCAACAGTGGTATTGACTAGGTTGTAATTTTTAAGAGCTGTAGGGACAGCTTTATTTTGGATGAAGAGGATTTGAATGAATAAAGCTGTGGAAAAACCACATCATATCTTATAAATCCTTATAAGGCCCCCAAGTCTCTTCCAGAGCATAATGTGATTTGTCAGTTGTCACCTTTGTGAGCTGCAGACGTCGTCAATCATGAGAGAGAAAAATTTCTACTTAAATGTGTGATCATTTGTCTTTAGAAAATGTGATTTTCAACTTTCTTAGAGTCACAAAACTTATAAGAAGTAATGAGTTGGATTCCCATCAACAGGACTGATTGCTGGGCAGTGTTCAGGGGCAAAATAGAGACTTACTTGCCTTAGATTGGATGCTGTTTCCCCAGCCCTTAGGGCCTTCGACTTGTGCTCTGGGCTTGAGTGTTGATGGGCAGAGGACCTGTGATGGAATATATTTCGTGTGAAGTTTTAACCCTTTTTTGTTGTTATGATAAACAGATTTGTCTTATTGTTGAGCAAGAATTTGCGTGGAAGAATGAAAATAGGACTCTTTTTTTTTTTTGTAGATTCTTTAAGTAAGTTGTGTGAGCTCTGGGAGTCTTGTTGGTGTGTACATGTTTAGCAGAAATTGTGTGCCCTGGTTTTGAAACTGGAAGAAAGTGGAAGAAACTAGAAGCCACTTTAAGCTTCTCTATTTCTTGTGTTTTGAAGTTTTTATAGAAAATAGTTATGTAGACTAGGCCTTTTATTTTGGGTCTTAGGAGTGAGGTTTTGGGATGCTGTTATTTTATTCACTCTTTGTCTTCTTCAGTTACCCTGTTTTCATCTGGTTGATTCCTATGTGTTCTTGTTCAGACTTCCCTGAGCAGAGGTGGAGTAACAGAGATGTACCGGAGTCCAACTCCAGCAACCAGGGATTCAACCTGAAGAGATGGACGGTGTCGGCCAATGAGACAGCCTCTCAGTTTTCTATGGACTGCCTGTTTATTTCAAGTTTAAGATTCTCTTTTATAATTTTACAAAAAACATTAGGCCTGAGGTTTGACATTTTCAGTTCCTCCTCTCCCAGATTTATTATCTCCATAAATCACTGTTGCTTTTCAAACAGAGTTCCTGCTTCAATGGTTCTCTCAGAATCAGCCTTATCATCTATTATCTACCTCTTCTAATGTGTCCCATAGTTAACTTGTGATTACATTGTAACTCATGCTATATTCCTCAGTTTACTACTTATCTTCCTAAATCCAGTTTGCCTCTAACATCCTGAGCTCACTGTCTCTTAAGAAGGCTTCTAGCTATAGTGTCTCTAAAAATTCCTAACTTTTATCAGTCAGTCAGTCAGTTCAGCTCAGTCGCTCAGTTCTGTCCAACTCTTTGCGACCCCATGAATTGCAGCACGCCAGGCCTCCCTGTCCATCACCAACTCCCGGAGTTCACTCAGACTCACGTCCATCGAGTCAGTGATGCCATCCAGCCATCTCATCCTCTGTCATCCCCTTCTCCTCCTGCCCCTAATCCCTCCCAGCATCAGAGTCTTTTCCAATGAGTCAATTCTTCGCATGAGGTGGCCAAAGTACTGGAGTTTCAGCTTTAGCATCATTCCTTCCAAAGAAATCCCAGGGCTGATCTCCTTCAGAATGGACTGGTTGCATCTCCTTGCAGTCCAAGGGACTCTCAAGAGTCTTCTCCAACACCACAGTTCAAAGGCATCAATTCTTCGGCGCTCAGCCTTCTTCACAGTCCAACTCTCACATCCGTACATGACCACAGGAAAAACCATAGCCTTGACTAGACGAACCTTTGTTGGCAAAGTAATGTCTCTGCTTTTCAATATGCTATCTAGGTTGGTCATAACTTTCCTTCCAAGGAGGAAGCGTCTTTTAATTTCATGGCTGCAGTCACCATCTGCAGTGATTTTGGAGCCCAGAAAAATAAAGTCTGACACTGTTTCCACTGTTTCCCCATCTATTTCCCATGAAGTGGTGGGACCGGATGCCATGATCTTCGTTTTCTGAATGTTGAACTTTAAGCCAACTTTTTCACTCTCCACTTTCACTTTCCTCAAGAGGCTTTTGAGTTCCTCTTCACTTTCTGCCATAAGGGTGGTGTCATCTGCATATCTGAGGTTGTTGATATTTCTCCCGGCAATCCTGATTTCCCAGCCCGTGCTTCTTCCAGCCCAGCGTTTCTCATGATGTACTCTGCATATAAGTTAAATAAGCAGGGTGACAATATACAGCCTTGACGTACTCCTTTTCCTATTTGAAACCAGTCTGTTGTTCCATGTCCAGTTCTAACTGTTGCTTCCTGACCTGCATACAGGTTGCTCAAGAGGCACGTCAGGTGGTATGGTATTCCCATCTCTTAAAGAATTTCCCACAGTTTGTTGTGATCCACACAGTCAAAGGCTTTGGCATAATCAATAAAGCAGAAATGGATGTTTTTCTGGAACTCTCTTGCTTTTTCCATGATCCAGCAGATGTTGGCAATTTGGTCTCTGGTTCCTCTGCCTTATCTAAAACCAGCTTGAACATCAGGAAGTTCACAGTTCACGTATTGCTGAAACCTGGCTTGGACATTTTGAGCATTACTTTACTAGCTTGTGAAATGGCTGCAATTGTGCGGTAGTTTGAGCATTCTTTGGCATTGCCTTTCTTTGGGATTGGAATGAAAACTGACCTTTTCCAGTCCTGTGGCCACTGCTGAGTTTTCCAAACTTGCTGACATACTGAGGGCAGCACTTTCACAGCATCATCTTTCAGGA
>NW_011494842.1:847068-847625 GCF_000754665.1 Bison bison bison | reverse complement strand
ACTTTCACAGCATCATCTTTCAGGATTTGAAATAGCTCAACTGGAATTCCATCACCTCCACTAGCTTTGTTCGTAGTGATGCTTTCTAAGGCCCACTTGACTTCACCTTCCAGGATGTCTGGCTCTAGGTCAGTGATCACACCATCGTGATTATCTTGGTCGTGAAGATCTTTTTTGTACAGTTCTTCTGTGTATTCCTGCCACCTCTTTAATATCTACTGCTTCTGTTAGGTCCATACCATTTCTGTCCTTTATTGAGCCCATCTTTGCATGAAATGTTCCCTTGGTATCTCTAATTTTCTTGAAGAGATCTCTAGTCTTTCCCATTCTGTTGTTTTCCTCTATTTCTTTGCATTGGTTGCTAAGGAACGCTTTCTTATCTCTTCTTGCTATTCTTTGGAACTCTGCATTCAGATGCTTATATCTTTCCTTTTCTCCTTTGCTTTTCGCTTCTCTTCTTTTCACAGCTATTTGTAAGGCCTCCTCAGACAGCCATTTTGCTTTTTTGCATTTCTTTTCCATGGGGATGCTCTTGATCCCTGTCTCCTGTACAGTGT
>NW_011494842.1:840028-846914 GCF_000754665.1 Bison bison bison | reverse complement strand
GGCAAAACTCTATTAGTCTTTGTCCTGCTTCATTCTGTATTCCAAGGCCAAATTTGCCTGTTACTCCAGGTGTTTCTTGACTTCCTACTTTTGTATTCCAGTCCCCTATAATGAAAAGGACATCTTTTTTGGGTGTTAGTTCTAAAAGGTCTTGTAGGTCTTCATAGAACCATTCAACTTCAGCTTCTTCAGCGTTACTGTTTGGGGCATAGACTTGGATTACTGTAATACTGAATGGTTTGCCTTGGAAACAAACAGAGATCATTCTGTCATTTTTGAGATTGCATCCAAGTACTGCATTTCGGACTCTTTTGTTGACCATGATGGCTACTCCATTTCTTCTGTGGGATTCCTGCCTGCAGTAGTAGATATAATGGTCATCTGAGTTAAATTCACCCATTCCCAGTCCATTTCAGTTCGCTGATTCCTAGAATGTCGACATTCACTCTTGCCGTCTCTTGTTTGACCACTTCCAATTTGCCTTGATTCATGGACCTGACATTCCAGGTTCCTATGCAATATTGCTCTTTACAGCATCGGACCTTGCTTCTATCACCAGTGACATCCACAGCTGGGTATTGTTTTTGCTTTGGCTCCATCCCTTCATTCTTTCTGGAGTTATTTCTCCAATGATCTCCAGTAGCATATTGGGCACCTACTAACCTGGGGAGTTCCTCTTTCAGTATCCTATCATTTTTGCCTCTCCATACTGTTCATGGGGTTCTCAAGGCAAGAATACTGAAGTGGTTTGCCATTCCCTTCTCCAGTGGACTGCATTCTGTCAGACCTCTCCACCATGACCCACCCGTTTTGGGTGGCCCCACGGGCATGGCTTAGTTTCATGGAGTTAGACAAGGCTGTGGTCCTAGTGTGATTAGATTGACTAGTTTTCTGTGAGTATGGTTTCAGTGTGTCTGCCCTCTGATGCCCTCTTGCAACACCTACCGTCTTACTTAGGTTTCTCTTACCTTGGGCGTGGGGTCTCTCTTCACGGCTGCTCTAGCAAAGTGCAGCCGCTGCTCCTTACCTTGTACGAGGGGCATCTCCTCACTGCCGCCCTTCCTGACCTTCAACGTGGGATAACTCCTCTAGGCCCTCCTGCGCCCGTACAGCCACTGCTCCTTAGATATGGGGTTGGTCCTCCTGGCCGCCACCCCTGGCCTCAGGTGTGGGGTAGCTCCTCCAGCCGCCGCCCCTGACCTTGGACACAGGCAGCTCCTCTTGGCCGCCGCCCCTGACCTCGGACTTGGGTAGCTCTTCTCGGCCGTTCCTGCACCATCGCAGCCTGGCACTCTCGGCTGCTGCCCCTGACCTTGGATGTGGGGTAACTCCTCTTGGCCACCGCCCTTCGGGCATGGGGTCCTCCCAGCTTCTGTCCCTGACCTCGGACATGGGGTAGCTCCTCTCGGTCGCGCTTAATGTGCTGGTCGAAATCTTTAACTTCTAACTATTTTAATTATCTCTAAGCCCTAAATTCAGTAAACTCCTTTGCCATAAACATTCTCTTCACAAATAGGCTTCAGATATCAATCCCTCCCATGGCCTCAAGCCACGACCTATGTGCTCATCCTGGAACACTCTTTTGTAAAAGTCCTTGAACAAATGTCAATAATTAACTTTATGAATTATTTTCTGAGCACAACTGCAGAAGTCTTTGTGCCTTCTCATGCTCTTCTCATGAACAATAAGCACCTTAATATACCTTTTCAGTCAACTCAGCCGAGGAGAGGAAGAGACAAGTCAGAATTACAAAGCGTAACTCCTTCATCCTGGGATCCGTGCCTGTGGAATGAGGAGAGGGGGCTGGGGACCGTGCCTCCATTTTGTCAGTAATGCCTAACGCGGCTCCCGACAGAGATGCACAGTTTTTCGGAGGGAAGGGTTGAAACCTGGAATTCATTTTCAGTGTAGACTTTTGAGATAAAGTGATTGAAAGAGAGATGATTTGTACATTAGCAACTAACAAAGATCCTTGGGAAGGATTTTTAAATACAGTTGACCTCTGAACTACATGGGATTAAACTTTGTGAGTCCATTTATATGTGGATTTTTTTTTCAGTAAATATGGACTACTGTAGTATGCGATCAGTGGCTGATCAAATCCTTGAATGTGAAACCCCTGATTTGGAGGGCTGACTAAAAAGTTACAAGTGGATTTTTGAGTAGGGGTGGGTGGTTGGTGCCCCCATGTTGTTCAGGGGTCAACTGTAAACTCTTCTCCAATTCCACTCCCTTTTTAAATGGTATTCATTACTTAAAGAAGTTAAATGTTTTCCTAACAGTGTTGTAAAATTGCTTTAAGAAAGTCTCTTTTTTCAGTTTTGAAATATTTTAAATGTAGTCTTTTGCTTAATAAATTAAAAATATGCTAGTTATTTTTTTCCCATGATTTGCTCTTTAAGGTTTTTTCCAAAACCCTAAAGAACTTTCTTCTTGGTAGTTTATCAGTGACCAAAGTCTTTTCCTGTAGAAACGTTCAGTTTTTCAAGCTTTGTTGCTTTGACATGGAAAGTCCGTCCAGGAAAGATTATTGCTGGGGCTGGGTTCACAGACTTGCATCCCAGGGACTGTGTAGAGGAAAATGAAGAGAAGGAAAATTGTTGTGGAAATTGACATGGGCAGTCTGTTCCTGGCTCTTCCAACTCCAGTAAAGAGGTGCTGGCCGCTGGAATCACCTCCCCCACCTGGCCTGCAGCTGTGGCTCTCCTTGAGCTTGATGGATATGAGCATGTTTTAAAATTATTTCAGAAATCATCCTAATTCTGGCTGAATATTGGTGCATCAAAGTCATATTGCTTCAAGCATGAAGGAAATAGATTTAAATGCTCCTTGAGAGGTTTAGTTTAAAATGACTGGGTTCTGAAATTTGGAGGATTTTATGAAGTCTGTCTAATAGTGTTTGTTTATAGGAGTAGAAATCTATACTGTCTCTGGGAGTTGGGGGTGGTGGTCCCTCCCTCTGTAGGTTGATTCTTTCAAGTTAATGAACCTTGCATCTTGCTTTTGAACTTTTTAAGGAAATGCTACATCTTAGGATAGGAGTCAGTCACTGTTGGTTTTTAAAAGAGAGTTCCGTGGCCATATCTTGGACCTATTATGTTGTTTGTTTGTTTGTTTTTTAATTTTAATTATGGTCACTTTGACTTTGAATTTGAGTTGAAGGCTTTTTGTCTTTTGAGTGGAGTTGACAGTGTTATATGGAAAAGACTTATGTGTTTAACTTTTTCTTTTAATTGAATCTAAATGAGGCAAACTCTTCTCTTAGAGAAGTCAGTCCTGGTCAGTAGTCTATGAATTTTTTTTTTTGCCTTTATCTCATGTTGAGAGGATTAGATTGCCATGAACTTTGAGGACAGATACTTTTTTTCCTTGTGAAATTTATGTAAATTCTGTTACATTGTATGCTCAGTTCAAGATTATGTAAAATATGTTTAAAGCAGATGCTAGAATTTTAGTTTTCATACATCAAACATTATAGTTGGATTTTTTTGAAGCTAATAACTAGATTATCAATTTAAAATTCAGGCTTATTTAATGTGGAAACTTGAATGGTCAGTGCTTATTTTTAAAAAATATTTTAAATTGCATATATATATATGTATATAAATGTATCTAGCTATAAATCTAGATCTTTCTATCTGTTTTCTGATGACTAAACTAGAATAATATATGTTCCCTTTGGAAATTTCAGAAAATAACAGCAAAATGCCAGTAAGTAAATGAAAATTACTTGCAATCCAGTCACATAGAAATAACATCAGTTTACATTCTGGTAAATATAATTTTTCTAGTTCAAATTGTATTTTATCGTTAGGAGAAACTTCTCAGTCAGATTTTCAACCAAGGCTTCTGTAGATAGTATTGATTATTAGTTGACACCAAGAGAGAAATGTAAGAAAAGGAGTTAGGGATGGTACTTGGTTTCCCCTTTAGTTTTCTCTTTTGAAAAAGCAGTTGTTTTCAGACAGCTAATTTATTTTGAGGCACAGACATCCATTCCTCCATGCCCTGGATTCAAGAGCTTTCTCTAGACTGCAGGATGTCCAGTCCTCTGACTAATCTGTCTTTGTGAACTTTCTTGTCATTTAGGTAATACCTTAGATTTTGACTTTTGACTGACTGCACTTTGAATGATTCCATCAACTAATAAGACCATACAGTAACTATATTTGTTGATCAAATTAAATTACTTCCCAGAAGCCATATTTATTCATTCTCTGTGAAGCTCACTGTGTCTAAATCTTTTCCCTATAGCCTTCTTGCCATTTAACAGCAAAATTTGAATAGTACTTTGGTTCAGGATCATCATCTCAGAACAGAAATGACGCTGGTTTGGCACAAGTGGCATTAGAACCCCTCTGACATCAAAAGGCATCTGCATCTCTGATGTGGCATCTCCATGAATGTGAAGGAATTAACAGGGGCTGGTTATTTATTGCTGAAATCAAGTGCATCTTTGACATTTACTGTGTCAATGATGTGGTACTGAATGTAGCTTTCAGAGGTCGCATTGTTCATCAGCTCACGTGTCTGTGTGGGCTTTCACGTGAAGGAGCTGTGTGCTCTTTCATTCTCAGGTGTAACTTAAGGAAAAGCTCCATCAAAGACAACCCCCTTCCCACTGCCAGAGCAGTAGCAGTCTTGGCTATGAGTTGTTCATTCTGCCAGGCTTAATAATCAATACCTCTTTCTTTTCTGAGCTTACCAGACAATTGCAGTTTTAACCCAATGGGAGAAAATAAACCAGTACATTAAAAAAAATTGTTTTTTTTTTAAATTTTTGCTTTTGCACAGTGATAATAATGATTCCTATAAGGAAAGTAATAACATATGTGTATGTGTTATTTGCTCAGTTGTGTCTGAGTCTTTGCAGTCTTATGGACTGTAGCCCCACCAGGCTTTTCTGTCCATGGAATTCTCCAGGCAAGAATACTGGAGTGGGTTGCCATGCCCTCCTCCAGGATGTCTTTCCGACTCAGGGATTGAACCCGGGTCTCCTGCATTGTAGGCAGATTCTTTACCATCTGAGCCACTAGGGGAAGCCCAATAACATATGATAGTATGTAAATAGTTTTGATTTTCATCAGTGTTTTGTTTAAACAATCTAAGAAACAGTGGTTATGTAAATAGACCTATCATACTTCCCTACAGAATTATGATAGTTTTCTGGTTTTACTAGCATTAATGGATAATTTTCAAAAAAGTAAAATCCACTCTCAGGTAAATATAAAGTGAATGTATGTCAGAGATTTTATTTAACTCATGAGATTAATGAGGGAATCAGGAAAATGTTATGGCTGGTTTAAAGAGCATTTGAGACGTTAGGTATATATAGGCAATTTAACAACGAAATGTTTCTATCTAATGATAGAAAATTGGTTAATACCGATGGAAGACATCACCCTTTGTGGTTATCTGGTCCACCAGACACACAATTTTTGCATCTCATTTGGATAAATATTTGCAAATTCACAAACTCCTCTCATCCTGGGAGCTTAATCCAAAGTAAACAATGAGTTGCATTAGGTCCACGTGCTTGCTGTGTCTTTTCTTCTCCATTTGAAGCTGAAAACATGTGCCCAGATGTTTCCCTAGTTTGGATACCTTTTTTTCTTGATATAAAGAAAAGGGAAAAAAATGGAAAAGAAGGAACATGATGTTTGCTGTTATTACAAGAACATGAAGGGGGAAGTTTAGGAAAAAAGAAGACAGGTTAGGTAAGAAATTTTTACTTTGACAGTGTTTGATATTAAAGATTAAACACATCTTATGTTATAGAAGAAACAACATTTTTCCTTTTCTCCTGGTCTGTAATGTTGGTGCTTCTCTAAAAACCAGTGGAGAAGGTTAGCTGTTGTAGACTCATTCATGTTCTTGGGCCTGAGTTTGTCCCACAACTGAGTAGAAGGAACTCTTAGTAGAACAACCTTGTCTTAGTGGAGCGGCTTGTGTAACTCAGTGAAATTATGAGCATGCCATGCAGGGCCACACAACACAGATGGGTCATAGAGGAGTTCTGACAAAACATGGTCCAACTGGAGGAGGAAGTAGCAACTCACTCCAGTATTCTTGCCTGGAGGACTCCATGAACAGTATGAAAAGTCAAAAGAATATGACACTGGAAGATGAGCCCCACAGGTTAGAACATGTCCATTATGCTACTGGTGAAGAGTAGAGAGCAATTACAAATAGCTCCAACAAGATTGAAGTGACTGGGCCAGGTGGAAATGACACTCTGTTGTGGATGTGTCTGATGTGAGAGTATAAAGTCCAGTGCTATGAAGAACCGTTTTGCATAGATCTATGATCAAGGTCATACCTGAATGGTCTAGTGGTTTTCCCTACTTTCTTCAATTTAAGTCTGAATTTGGCAATAAGGAGTTCATGATCTGAGCCACAGTCAAATCCTGGTCTTGTTTTTATTGACTGTATAGAACTTCTCCATCTTTGGCTGCAAAGAATATAATGAATCTGATTTTGGAATACAGTCAATCAAATCCCTTATGATTATACAGTGGAAGTGAGAAATAGATTTGAGGGCCTAGATCTGATAGATAGAGTGCCTGATGAACTATGGAATGAGGTTTGTGACATTGTACAGGAGACAGGGATCAAGAGCCTCCCCATGGAAATGCAAAAGAAATGCAAAAAAGCAAAATGGCTGTCTGAGGAGGCCTTACAAATAGCTGTGAAAAGAAGAGAAGCGAAAAGCAAAGGAGAAAAGGAAAGATATAAGCATCTGAATGCAGAGTTCCAAAGAATAGCAAGAAGAGATAAGAAAGCCTTCTTTAGCAACCAATACAAAGAAATAGAGGAAAACAACAGAATAGGAAAGACTAGAGATCTCTTCAGGAAAATTAGAGATACCAAGGGAACATTTCATATA
>NW_011494842.1:839200-839774 GCF_000754665.1 Bison bison bison | reverse complement strand
TGGCAGGAATACACAGAAGAACTGTACAAAAAAGATCTTCACGACCCAGATAATCACGATGGTGTGATCACTGACCTAGAGCCAGACATCCTGGAAGGTGAAGTCAAGTGGGCCTTAGAAAGCATCACTACGAACAAAGCTAGTGGAGGTGATGGAATTCCAGTTGAGCTATTTCAAATCCTGAAAGATGATGCTGTGAAAGTGCTGCCCTCAGTATGTCAGCAAGTTTGGAAAACTCAGCAGTGGCCACAGGACTGGAAAAGGTCAGTTTTCATTCCAATCCCAAAGAAAGGCAATGCCAAAGAATGCTCAAATTACCGCACAATTGCAGCCATTTCACAAGCTAGTAAAGTAATGCTCAAAATGTCCAAGCCAGGCTTCAGCAATACGTGAACCGTGAACTTCCTGATGTTCAAGCTGGTTTTAGAAAAGGCAGAGGAACCAGAGACCAAATTGCCAACATCCGCTGGATCATGGAAAAAGCAAGAGAGTTCCAGAAAAACATCCATTTCTGCTTTATTGATTATGCCAAAGCCTTTGACTGTGTGGATCACAATAAACTGTGGAAAATTCT
>NW_011494842.1:837267-838721 GCF_000754665.1 Bison bison bison | reverse complement strand
ACAGTTGGAGAAGACTCTTGAGAGTCCCTTGGACTGCAAGGAGATGCAACCAGTCCATTCTGAAGGAGATCAGCCCTGGGATTTCTTTGGAAGGAATGATGCTAAAGCTGAAACTCCAGTACTTTGGCCACCTCATGCGAAGAGTTGCCTCATTGGAAAAGATTCTGATGCTGGGAGGGATTGGGGGCAGGAGGAGAAGGGGACAACAGAGGATGAGATGGCTGGATGGCATCACTGACTACATGGACGTGAGTCTGAGTGAACTCTGGGAGTTGGTGATGGACAGGGAGGCCTGGCGTGCTGCGATTCATGGGGTCGCAAAGAGTCGGACACTACCGAGCGACTGATGTGATCTGATCTGATCTGATCTGATGCGCCAACCACTAATGTCGAAGAAGCTGAAGTTGATCCATTCTGTGAAGACCTATAACATCTTCTAGTTGTTGTTGTTCAGTTGGTAACTCATGTATAGCTCTTTGAGATGCCATGAACTGTACCATGCCAGGCTTCCTTGTCCTTTTAATGCTGAAGAAGCTGAAATTGACCAGTTCTCTGAAGGCCTACAAGACTTTCTAGAGCTAAAACCAAAAAAAAAAAAAAAAAAAGTCCTTTTCAACGTAGGGGATTGGAATACAAAAGTAGGACATCAGGAGACACTTGGAGAGGCAAGTTTGACCTTGAAGTACAAAATGGAGCAGAGCAAAGGCTAACAGAGTTTTGTCTAAAGAACACACTGGTCATAGCAAACACCCTCTTCCAACAGCATAGTAGGCAACTTTGCCCATGGACATCATCATATGGTCAATACCAGAATCCGATTGATAATGTTGTTTGCAGCTGAAAATCCAGAAGTTCTATCCAGGCAGTAAAAATAAGACCTGGAGCTGACTGTAGCTCAGATCATGAGTGCCTTATTGCAAAATTCAGAGCAAAATTGAAGAAAGTAGGGAAAACCACTAGGCCATTCAGATATGACCTAAATCAAATCCCCTATGACTATACAGTGAAGGTGATGAATAGATTCAAGGGATTAGATCTTGTAGACAGAGTGCCTGAAGAACTATGGATGGAGGTTTGTAACATTGTACAAGAGGCAGTGACCAAAACCATCCCAAGAAAAAGAAATGCAAGAATGCAAAGTGGTTGTCTCAGGAAGTTTTACAAATAGCTGAGGAAAGAGAAGTGAAAGGCAAGGAAGAAAGGAAAAGATACACCCAACTGAATGCAGAGTTCCAGAGAATAGCAATGAGAGATAAGAAGGCCATCTTAAATAAACAATGCAAAGATATAGAGGAAAACAATAGCATGGTAAAGACTAGAGATCTCTTCAAGAAAATTAGAGATACCAAGGGAACATACCATGGGCACAATAAAGGACAGAAACTGTAAGGACCTAGCAGAAGCAGAAGAGATTAAGAAGAGGTGGTAAGACTACACAGAGGAACTATACTAAA
>NW_011494842.1:807277-837167 GCF_000754665.1 Bison bison bison | reverse complement strand
AGGAACTATACCAAAAAAAATCTTAAGGACCCACATAACCATGATGGTGTTGTGACTCACCTAGAGCTGGACATCATGGAGTGTGAAGTCAAGTGGGTCTTAGGTAACATTACTATAAACAAAGCTAGAGGAGGTGACAGAATTCCATCCGAGCTATTTAAAATTCTAAGAGGTAGTGCTGTTAAAGTGCTGGATTCAATATGTCAGCAAATTTAGAAAACTTAGCAGTGGCCACAGGACTGGAAAAGGTCAGTTTTCATTCCAATCCCAAAGATGGGCAAGGCCAAAAAATGTTCCAGCTACTGGACAATTGCATTCATTTCACATGCTAGCAGAGTTATACTCAAAAATCCTTCAAGCTAGGCTTCAGCAGTACATGAACCAAGAACTTCCAGACATAGTAGCTGGGTTTAGAAAAGTCAAAGGAACCAGAGGTCAAATTGACAATATTCATTGGATCATAGAGAAAACAATGGAATTCCAGCTACTTTGGCATCATTGACTATGCTAAAGCCTTTGGATCACACCAAACTATGGAAAATTCTGAAAGAGTTGGGAGTACCAGACCACCTTACCTGTATGCTGAGAAACCAGTATGTTACAGCCAGACATGGAACAATGGACTGGTTCAAAATTGGGAAAGGAGTCCACAAGGCTGTATATTGTCACCCTGCTTATTTAACTTAACATGAAAAACACGTTATGCAAAATGCCAGGCTGGATGAATCACAAGCTGGAATCAAGATTCCCAGAAGAAATAACAACAACCTCAGATATGCAGATGATAACCACTCTAATGGTAGAAAGTAAAGAGGAACTGAAGAGCCTCTTGATAAGGGTGGAAGAGAAGAGTGAAAAAGCTGGCTTGAAACTCAACACTCCAAAAACTAAGATCATGGCTTCTGGTCTCATCACTTCATGGCAAACAGAAGGGTAAAAAGTGGAAGCAGTAACAGATTTTATTTTCTTGGGCTCCATAATCACTGCAGACAGTGATTGCAGCCATGAAATTAAAAGATGCTTGCTCCTTGGAAGGAAAGCTATGACAAATCTAGACAGTGTACTAAAAAGCAGAGACATTACTTTGCATACAAAGGTCCATATAGTCAAAGCTATGGTTTTTCCAGTAGTCATGTATGGATGTGAGAGTTGGACTGTAAAGAAGGCTGATTGCCGAAGAATTGAGGCTTTTGAACTGTGGTGTTGGAGAAGACTCTTGAGAGTCCCTTGGACTGCAATTAGATTAAACCAGTCAATCTTAAAGGAAATCAACTGACTCATTTGAAAAGACCGTGATCCTGGGAAAGATTGAAGGTGGGAGGAGAAGGGGTTGACAGAGGATGAGATGGTTGGATGGCATCACCGACTCGATGGACATGAGTTGAAGTAAACTCTGGGAGTTGGTGATGGACAGGGAGGCCTGGTGTGCTGCAGTCCATGGGGTCACAAAGAGTGAGACACGCCTGAGCGGCTGAATTGAATTGAACTGATGCTGAAGCTCCAATACTTTGGCCACGTGGTACGAAAAGCTGCCTCATTGGAAAGACCCTGATGCTGGGAAAGATTGAGGGGAGGAGGTGAAGGGGGTGACAGTAAATGAGGAGGTTGGATGGCATCACCGACTCTGCAGATAGGAGTTTGAGCAAACTCTGGGAAACAGTGAAGGACAGGGAAGCCTGACGTCCAAGGGGTCGCAAAGAGTGGAACATGACTTAGGGATTGAACAACAACAATGGTTGATTTATAATTTTGTGTTAGTTTCAAGTATATAGCACAGCAAGTCAGTTACGTGTGTGTGTGTGTGTGTGTGTGTGTGTGTGTGTGTGTGTGTATTCTTTTTCAGATTCTTTTCACTTGTAGATTATTATAAAATATTGATTGTATTTCCCTGTGCTAACAGGGCCTTGTTAGCTATATGTTTTATATATAGTAGTGTGTATATGTTACTCTGAACTCTTATCTTTTTTTGTTGCTCAGAATGATAAATAACATTTCTTTTTAGTGCAGATAATAGAATAGCTTGAAGAAGAAAGAAAGTGTATGTGACCATGCAGCTGATGAAATTCAGAGCTGAGTGGGCTTCAGGCCTGGCAAGCACTGGCTCTGTTTCTTTGTGAATCTCTTGGTTGTGTTCTCTCTGGATCAGCTTTGACCTTTGGCCGCTTCCCTTATGGAAACTGAATGACCCTAGTGGTCCCAGACTTCACATCGACATACCAAAAGGTCCAGGGAGAAAGAGAATAGTAGTTTGGTTTTATACTGATTGGACCAGCTCTGGTAATATGTTTTATCTGTGAGTCATGGATTGTAGCAAGGGGGATGATGGATTATATGCATCTTAAGCTCTTTTTTTTTTTTAAAGCAGTATTCTTCATTTTCAGTTTCAGGATTGTTTTTCTTTCATAGAGTAGTTGTGAATCATGTGAAATGGACACTAATTGTTTATGCTGGAGGATAGTTGAAGTCGAGGCTAACATCAGATGAAATTCTGCTCTTTCATGTAAAATATTAATACTTTCATGAAAATATGTTTAAAAGTGCAGTGTGTGAAAGGTAAGTAGTATAATATGTTAAGTGTGTGGTGGATTTGGTTAGTTTCTAGGGAGATAGGAAATAGAATATAGTCTCTTATATGGGCTTATAAGGAGACTGCTTTGCTAAACACAGACAATGAGGTGGGTAGATAAGAACCATCAGAAATAACCAGTCAGTTATTAATGGAGACTCGGTCCAAGGCTGTTAGTTAAACAGCCCTTAAAGTTCACAGTTCTGCACAGGAGTTTGCTATTTTCCTGGAGTAGGTATTTGGGAGTAGAACCTACATTCTTCCCTCAAGATGAACGGGGGCTGAACTGGCCGCCTCCACTTCTCGTGTGTTATCCTGGCACCCACCAGACTGCTGTGTGTGCTTGTTCACTGCTCTGAACCCGCGCTCTTTGGTGGAAGGCAGGCAGTCATGGTTGGTCCAGATGTGGTTCCTCCAGGGAGCAGTGAGGTCTTGGCCGTCGAACCTCACCACCATGAACTCTTGGGAGGCCTGATCTGACCAAAGTCTCACAGCCACTATACCGTTGCAAATAATTTTTCCACCAAATTCTGTGATGTATACAAGTGTATGATATGTGGCAGTTGAGAATGACTTTAATGAGTTTTTGTTGTGGATCTGGGCCTCTTTACCTTTAGTGAGCTCTGTCGTGAAATCTGGGAATACTCAGGTGTGTCTGTGCAGATTTACAAAGGTAGTGGCTCTGGATGTGGTGTGTGGGGCTGACCCCGGTCTCAGTTGCTCTTCAAGTAGCTGATCGCAGAACTGACACACGTGACAGAATTGAACAAAGTGACAGTTGACGTGACAGTGAGTTTCTTGAGAGTCAAAGGAAAGTCAGGCTCTTACGGTCCCAAACTGAGAGATGTGTTGAGCTGTGTGCTGAAGGTGGGCAGGGTCTGGGGAGCTGGAGAGGAGTACAGGCTTTTCAGAGAGAATGGGTGAGGGGGAATGTGGGCGTGGGGAGAGGGTGCGATGAATAAAATCAGCACTGCAGACAGTGATCATAGCGATGTAACTGAGGGAGCACAGGTGGAAATCAAGTTGACTAGGATGAGCCAGGATGAGACATTCTAATATGAGGCCAAAGAAGCAGTGCAGAGAGAAGTTGCAGGTTGAAAATTCGGTATTTTAGGAGACTATTAAATTAAGCTTCTCAGCAGTAGCTTCTTTATGTAGAGAAAGAATTTGTTTCAAATGATTTGTTCCAAATTGAAGAAGTGTTAGGGAATTAGGAAAACCTTCTAACTTGTCATTAAAATGGCCCATAACTCAAAAAAATGTATGTATGTTTTGATAAAATAGTTTCATATTTTCATCATTGAAGAAAAATAGGTAATGCATAACCTTTTGTTTTTTTTGGTGTTATTCAAATAGATAGCAGAACTATTCCCAGACTTCCAAGGTTACTTTTGGGAGTAGTTAAATTTTGAGGTATTTGTATTATTTGTTTCTTTTTCTTTTGGGAAGTGAAATAAGCAAATTGTCATTCACTTTTCTGAAGTGAATTTGAAAGAATTAAAAAATATTCCTTTCAAATGTATAGCAAACATTTTTAAAGTGCTGTCCTCTAAGGCTATTTATTGGGACAATGCATTATGGAAATTTCTAAGGAAAAATCTAACACAAAATGTATTCCTGGCAAGAAATTTTAATCAAAATAGATTACTTTTAAAATCCAGTAACTTATAAGATACCTAAAATTTCAAATCAACAGGAGTCTCACAATTTCATGTAATGAAAATAGAATGTCTGCTTAATACTTATGGTTTCTTTCAGACATGAACCTTTATACTGAGAGTAAATTCTGAAATAGGATGGGGTTTGGATGGGAAGAGGGATGCCCATCTAACAGCAGACTGTTTTGGGGATCTGTTATAAGCCTGGGATAATGTGGAAAAAAATTTTAAGCCATCTTTAAATCAAATTGAGGTTTATGTTTTCATTTTGATCAATAGGGATTAATTTGGAAAAGTAAACACTAATGAGCCAATATATATGTTAATTTCTCGGGGTTGACAGTTTAGCCTTAGGTGCTAAATTTGTATCAAAGAATTATGATCAAATAATTTCTCATTAAATTGACAAACATTTGCTTTAAACAGTTCTCTCGAAGAATTAAAATTATTATTGTTCTTATGTTCGACTCTAAATTTGAGAAACTAAGTCTTCTAATTGTAAGGAGAATAAAATGACAAAATGTGTCAGGACTATTCAATTATTTTATGTAAATATAAACCCATTTACTTTAAGGAGAACCATCACACCTTTTAAAATGACATCAATCAATACCTTTTGTTAGGATTGCTTTTATTGAGCTGACAAGTAGATATTTTTGTCATGGAAATACTGCATTTTTAGTCTCCTTACTAATGTTTGTTCCCCCCCACCCAGCAGGTAGAGGAATAAGTTAATCGTCTGGCTGCTAGTAGCTCTAAGTGCTTTTCAAAGAGCGTTTTAATGCTTGTAATCACTAAGGAGTACTATAGATTAAATGTGTTATGAACCACACACGGAAGCAGTGTCTTTTTATTATCTGTAACTTTAATGGAAAGAAAATGTTAATTTAGGGTAATGAAATAGACCTCCAAGTATGATCAATGAATAGACCATTAGGTTAATTAAAATGAGTATATGTATCACGGCTGTGCTAGAACTGTCACAGTGGAAGAGACAGATTCATTTAGTGTTTGAACAGTAAAATTCAGAATATGTCACTCCCAAACCCGATTTACTACACAATGGAACAAGATTGATATCAAGGGTAATTCAGTTTTGTTTCATTTTCTTTTACCTGTCACATTGCTTGTCATTCTGAAGAGCTTGTCACTAAAAGATGAAAATTTATCCAATCTATTAAAAATCAATTAAGTGTCAGTTTTGTTACTTTTCTATCACCTAGCTGAATTAAACACAAAAACAAGACTTAAGTAATAGGCAATGTACAGATTGTGATATTTCAAAAAGTTCGTTTCAGTTGAGTCACACAGTCCTGTCAGACTCTTTGCGAGCCCATGCGGCAGCACGCCAGGCTTCCCTGTCCATCACAGGGAATTGCTCAAACTCATGTCCATTGAGTTGGTGATCCAACCATCTCATCCTGTGCTGCCTTTAATCTTCTCCTGCCTTTAATCTTTCCCAGCATCAGGTCTTTTCCACTGAATTAGTTCTTTCCATCAGATGGCCAAAGTATTCAGCATCAGTCCTTCCAATGAACATGCAGGACTGAGATGGACTGGTTGGATCTCCTAGTGGTCCAACGGACTCTCAAGAGTCTTTTCCAACACCACAGTTCAAAAGCATCAGTTCTTCGCTCTCACATCCATATGACTACTGGAAAAACTGTAGCTTTGACTAGACGGACTTTTGTCGGCAAAGTGATGTCTCTGCTTTTTAATATGCTGTCTAGGTTGGTCCTAGCTTTTCTTCCAAGGAGGAAGTGTCTTTTAATTTCATGGCTGCAGTCACCACCTGCAGTGATTTTGGAGCCCAAGAAAATAAAATCTGTCACTGTTTCCATTGTTTCCCCATCTATTTGCCTTGAAGTGATGGGACCGGATGCCATGATCTTAGTTTTCTGAATGTTGAGCTTTAAGCCAGCTTTTTCACTCTTCTTTTTCACTTTCATCAAGAGGCTCTTCAGTTCCTCTTCACTTTCTGCCATAAGAGTGGTGTCATCTGCTTATCTGAGGTTATTGATATTTCTCTTGGCAGTCTTGATTCCAGCTTGTGCTTCATCCGGCCTGGCATTTTCCATGATGTACTCTGCATATAAGTTAAATAAACAGGGTGACAATATGCAGCCTTGATGTACTCCTTCCCCAGTTTGGAACCAGTCCGTTTTTCCATATCTGGTTCTGTTGCTTGACCTGCATACAGATTTCTGAGGAGGCAGGTCAGGTCGTCTGGTATTCCCATCTCTTGAAGAATATTCCGCAGTTTGCTGTGATCCACACAGTCAAAGGATTTGGCCTAATCAATAAAGCAGAAGTAGATGTTTTTCTGGAACTCTCTTGCTTTTTTGATGGTCCAACGGATGTTGGCAATTTGATCTCTAGTTCCTCTACCTTTTCTAAATCCAGCTTCAACATCTGGAAGTTCTAGGTTCATGAAATGTTGAATTCTGGCTTGGAGAATTTTGAGTATTACTTTGCTAGCGTGTGAGATGAGTGCAATTCTGTGGTAGTTTGAGCATTCTTTGGCATTGCCTTTCTTTGGGATTGGAATGAAAACGGACCTTTTCCAGTCCTGTGGCCACTGCTGAGTTTTCCAAATTTACTGACATATTGAGTGCAACACTTTCACGGAATCATCTTTTAGGATTTGAAATAGCTCAACTGGAATTCCGTCACTTCCACTAGCTTTGTTTGTAGTGATGCTTTCTAAGGCCCGCTTGACTTCTCATCCCATGTCTGGCTGTAGGTGAGTGATCATACCATCGTGATTATCTGGATCATGAAGATCTTTTTTGTATAGTTTTTCTGTGTATTCTTGCCACCTCTTCTTAATATCTTCTACTTCTGTTAGGCCCATACCATTTCTGTCCTTTATTGTGCCCATATTTCCATGAAGTGTTCCTTTGGTATCTCTAATTTTCTTGAAGAGATCTCTAGTCTTTCCCATTCTATTGTTTTCCTCTATTTTTTGCATTGATCACTGAGGAAAACTTTCTTGTCTCTCCTTGCTATTCTTTGAATTCTGCATTCAGATGTGTATATCTTTCCTTTTCTCCTTTGCCTTTAGCTTCACTTCTTTTCTTAGCTCTTTGTAAGGCCTCCTCAGACAACCATTTTGTCTTTTTGCATTTCTTTTTCTTGGGGATGGTCTTGATCCCTGCCTCTTGTACAATGTCACGAACCTCCATCCATAATTCTTCAGGCACTCTATCAGATCTAGTCCCTTGAATCTCCCTTCCGAAAGTTAGCAACTGTGAATTCATTAAATTGTAAAAAAATGTAGTTGAAACAACCACTGCAGCTTTTTGGTTCTTAGTTCTTTTGGTTGTTTGTTGTCTGAATCTGTTGGAAACATATTTTTTTTATAGTTATCCACTTGGTCAGTTTACTATTTGAATTTACTGAAAAGACTTTTTGATGTTTTTTGTTTCTTCCTTATGGAAAGTCTTAGCATTGTGTCAACTATTGGTAGGTTTTCAGTAAGTGCTTCCTGTTTTGATATAAAAGGCTTGGCTTGTGTTTAGAGCCCCATCGGATGTCTCACGTAACAGATTAATTTCTATTCAGATCTTAGATGTAGAATCACAGCATGTGGCCTAAAAGTCAACCAACATAATCACGGCCAGTAGCTTTTTGTGTGGGACCTGAAGTATGAATGCAGGTACTAAATGTTTTACAGAGTAAATGCTTTCCCCGGAGGTTTGTATTACCAGTCAACCTAGTGTTAACTGAATTCTGCTGCTAAGTCTAGTATTGCAGTGGGTACTTTCATGTGCTTAAGGCTTTCTCCAGGCGGTGGTCCATGATCAGCATGTGCTTAGGAAGCAGTCAGCTTCTCTCCTCACCTTTAGGAAGGCGCGTTCTCTTTCTCTTTTGTTTCATCATCTTGATTCTAGGAAAATCTTCTCTTATTTTTGCCTTACTTCTCTGTTTTCCTGCAAAGTACCTAGATGATATTGAGTAGGAGATATTTAATGAGTTTATGTAAGTGTATGTATATATTATTTTTGATTATTTGTGAACATTACTTTAAATAAGCTTAATATAGGGAAATTTTTTAATGATTATATTAGGAAGTGCATATTCTGTGATTAGCTTCACTACAGAATTTTTCTGAATAATTTCCTTAGAACGTCTAACAGGTTTCATTTTGTCCTACTTTTTTTTTTTGAAGACTTACTTGGGCTTTTTAAGAAGAATAGGGACTTGTAATTCTTCAGTTGTCCTGAATGGGGCCCAAAGGCTGTGTGGAAAGGGCAGCACTGGGGTTTGGAGACCCTTGCCAGGACGTCCATGAGCCCGTGGTCTCTCCTGGTGTGTCTGTTGCTTTGTGTTGGCTCCATCTTTAAAATTCTATCACTGTGTGCTATCTTCATCATTTCCTGCTTTGTCTTTCCTCTTTGTCTCTCACAGCTTTCGCTTACTTACAACTCAGTTTGACTTGTCGTGAAGTATTGTGGGTCCAGCTGTAGCGTTTGTCACGCGTTGCTCAGTGCCCCAGTTCTTTCTGTCTCTCGCTCTCCATTCCTCAGGGAAGGAAGCTAATTGACAGAGAGGATCAGTCAAGATAGGCATGTGGTGCTAACAGAGGTTATCTACCTACTGCCATGTGGTCATCGTGGATTGATTGGGAACTCTGTCCCGTATTTTCTTCATTCAGGGATCCAAGCTATGCTCATTTTTTGAGGCACTGTCAGAAATGAAGTCCCCGTGGGTGCACCAGCTTATCCAGCTTTTATCCAGAAGTAGCATCATTCTGGCTCATATTTCACTGACTGAAGCAAGTTGCCTACTCCCCATGGCACTGGTAGAGTGAAAATGCGTGGTCCCCCTCCTGTGCCCAGGTATCTGGGGGACAAGCACGGACGATGACTGCAGTTGGCCCCTCTAGCTGTCAGCCACTCACATTTCTTGCCACACGGGTTCCTTTTTTCCTGGGAGATAGTGCGTGTCCTCGGCCAGGTGACTTCTGCAAACTCCTTGGAGGCAAAGTGTGCTGTCTCCCCAGTGGCAGGGCTTCCATGTGACATGGAGCACGTGCAGACATGATATATGCCAGCTCCGGGCAGAAGCTGTAGATGTTGTTTGTGTGATTTGACTTGAATTCTTTCCAGATGGGAAGTTCAGGCTCCTTATGCTTTGATTCCAGAGTGAGAAGAGGTGTAATGTAGACCTGTAGCCTGGAACAGGCTTTGACTCAGCCCTTACCTTCTACTTACTGTGAACTCTGTGTGCAGTTGGTCATTGACATTTGACTATGTTACTACCAGCAAGAGCTTACTTTACACCATGAAATTTAGAGTTAAGAAAACCTGGGCTTGAGTGTTAACTCCACTAGTTGTGTGATTTGGGGTGGGGATTTGGGGATTCCTTAGAAGGGTTTCTTAATCTATAAAATGAAGGTAATAATGCCTACCTTACAGTTTTGATGTGAGGGTTAAATTGAGTGACTTATCAAGTAATTAGTGTAGCACTCAGCCCTCAGGAAGAGTCAGTGAATGTCACTCCCTTCCCTTTATGTTCTGCCCCATTAGTGGAGATGTTTCAGTGCAGGATTACTTCAGAGGATGTAGATAATTAATTGAAAAGAATCAGTTATGAGATTAAGGATTGGATAAAATGCTCTTTTTAAGTGGGCCTTGTTAGCCCCAGTTCAAAAATTTCCTTCTGAAGAGAATCCAAAATGCTCTCATACCTGATATTTTTCACAAATGATGGGTTCTTATTGCAGTGATAAGTCAGCTAGGTTTGTAACTAAGCTGAATGGTCCTGCTGCAGTAGGCCTGCCAGCCCCACAGACTGTCTGAGAGATCCCCTTCTGCCTGTTGAACAGTCCATCAGGGACATTAAGAGCTCCATGGTCTCCTCCAGTGCCTCCTCCACAGAGAGGGACCTGCTGCACTGGGAACAGGGCAGTTAGCCCAGTGTCTTGCCAGTGGCCTCAGGTTTGCCTGAGCTTGAGAAGATGAGATGCTTGTGTGAAATCATGGACCGAGTTAACCTGTGCCTGCAGGAGAAGACAGAAAACAACACAGAAAGCCCATGGTGTGTGGCTTGGCTGGTTACACGAGATGAAGTGTCCCATTCACAAACAGGCATAAAGAAACGTCTGTAGAGAGTCTACACGTTTTGAACTTTGTAAGATAGAAAGAGACAAACTAATTCTCAGTCCCAACAGTAAGGGTAAAGCTGAGAAAGAGAGGCAAAGACCAGTGAAAGCTAGACTGGCAAGGATCACAGCAAGAGTAGTTTCTTGCCTCATGATGTTCCCGAAGCTTTTTGATACTGTTCCCTTCTGAAGGTGACGTGTGCCCTGCAGATAGCAGGGGGGTGGGGGTGCTGGCATGTGGCTGCCAGTACACACTCATGCCCGCGTGGTGCCAGATTCCTTGTTCTCAGCCCCCATTGCTCATGTTGTGAGAAGCCAGCCGCCACATTGTGAAAACACCCACACAGTCTCTGGGAAAGGTCCATGTGTGGAAGTGTGGTGCCACAAGCCAGTGTGAGAGATCTGTCTTCACACAGGTTTCCAGCCCCAGGCGGGTCCTCTGGTGACCGGGACACTCACCTCTGGCCTGACTGCAGCTGATAATGGGCCATGAGCCTGAACCTCCTGCTGAGGCCCTCAGGAGCTGTGGGGTCACTGCACAGCAGATGAGATCTCTGAATGGATGCAAGTGTCTTTTTAGTGACACCCAGTGTAAACCTTTCAGTATACACTGTGTTCTTTCAACTGGACAAAATGACTCAGAAAAACAGTTGTTACACTATACTTAAGTTTCATTTGTTCTGGTTTAAAATGATGATTTTAATAAAACACTAAAAGGAGGACAGGGGTTTAAAGTGTAGCCTATGTTGGGGAAAAACTATAAGACTTTTTATTGTTGATATTTTCTTTTGTTTGATTTTCTACTTAACTGATTTTCCAAATTTTAGTATTTCCTGAGCCTAAAACTTAAAACAGGTTGTATCAGGCTGAATTTTCCAGACAAACAGGCCTGATAGAAGATAAAAGTTTAAGGCATTGGTTCACAGACTGGGAGGCTATTTGGTCTGAAATCTGTGGGTGGATCAGTCAGCTGGCTGGCTGGAACCTCTGGTGAGAATTGAAGTTGTCATTTTGAATCTGAACTACGTAGGGCAGGCTGTCATACTGGGCATTGGCAGGAGTTCTAGATTACAGTGTTGAGGCAATATACTCTGTTATCAGGAACCTTGGTTTTTGCTCTTAAGGCCTTCAACTGACAGACTGAACGAGGCCCATCCCCATTAGCAGGGGGTAACCTCTGTAAAGTCCACTGGTTGTAAATGTTGATCACATCTACAAAATACTAGCACAGCCACATCTAGATCAGTGTTTAACCAAACAACTGGGCATCTAGCCCAACCAAGTTAACACAAAGTTAATGATCTTGCAGGTGAACAGGGCGGAGGAGGGAGTGTGGGGCATGGAGACTTCCTCTCCCTCATGCATTTGTGTGAAGGCTGTTGCTGCCTGTTCTCTCTTCTCCTTTAGTGCATTTGATGCCATGTGGTGGTGATGGTAATATATGTCAGCAAACGGCTTTGGTGGTGGTCTTTAACCTGTCTAGGGGGCTCTGTTTCTCAAATTTATGTTTAAAGAAAAAGTAAATTTTGTTCCTGTTTAGGGGCTTCCAAGTTGGTGCTAGTAGTAAAGAACCTGCCTGCCAGTGCAGGAGGTGCAAAAGACAGGGTTTGATCCTTGGTTGGGAAGATCCCCTGGAGAAGGAAATGGCAACCCACTCCAGTATTCTTGCCTGGAGAATCCCATGGACAAAGGAGCCTGGTGGGCTACAGTCCGTGGGGTTGCAAAGAGTTGGACATGACTGAAAATGACTTAGCATGCATGCACGTGGAGATAAAAGTAGCTTGTTAGATGTCAGAGGGAGGATGAGTCTAGAAAAATTTCCTACTGCTGGTCACTTGCTGCCAGTAGAAAAGTTAGGAACATATTAAATTTGTTGGTGTGTTTAATTTAGTGATGGTTATGGCAGACCTTTGCAGAGCCTTCTCAGGTATTTTGGAATATACCCAAGTCTCAGTAAACTTCTCCTTTGAGAATCAAAAACAGTCTCTGTGATTTCACAGGCCACAGTGCTTGTGGAAACCACCACAGTTTTATTCTGTAATGCTTCTTAAGTTTGTCTTCTTTAGGACGTTAAATATTATATCTATTGGATTTTACACCTCTGTCATTTTAAAAGGTGTCTTTTAAGAGTTAACTGATTTACGTCTTTGATTAGGCCTGGCTTATGGCTGTCAGTTTGATTTTACTTTTTATTTTCTTTTTTTTTTAGTGCCTTTAAATTGAACTTTAAGGTTGACTTCTAGATATAATTTCTGAAATCTCTCTGTGGGTTTGATTTATTGCAAAAGTAATATTATTAATTTATGAGACTGCTTCTAAGCTGTGCTTTCCTTGTTCTTGGATTTTCTCTATGAAAAATGCAGAAGGACTCCTTAGCTAAGTTTTATTGGAGTAAAATCAGTTTTATGAAGCCTAACGGCTTCCTGTTCTGAGTTTTACCTGAGTGATGCTCCAGCTCAGCTGAGGGGCTCAAAATGGTGAGTGACTTCTCATCAGCGCCTTTATTGATTAATGACACAGATAAGAAAAATGTACATCGCTGCAGCAGGATTTCACTCAAGAAAGCCTGGAGTCCCTCATCTCAGGAAGGTTGAAAATCAGTGTTTAAGGATGATATGATCTGTGAAAGAGGGGAAAGTCAGGGCTAGCACAGCAGCATGGAGTAGTGGGAAGAGCAGAGAAGGCTCAGCTTGGGCATGGTTTTGAAGATAGCTTCTGGGAAGTAAAGCCAGCGGAATGTTACATGAAACCTGTGGGTGAGCTCTGCTGGCCTGATGGGAAGATGAGCCGTGATCCTGACGGTCTCCTTGTTCTACTGTCAGAGGAACTGGTGCTCTTCCTCTTTTGACTGCTTGCTCCTTCCCTGCTGGTCTCACTGAGTTGGGTAGCCCCTGATCAAGGGCGCTCAGTTAGTGCCAAACTATCCTAAACCATTCTTGCTCTGATAGGTTCTGACTACAGAAGCTTCTGGTAGATATGCTGGTGCGGCTTCATTGTTTCTGAGGGCCTGAGTGGTGTTCCAGAGCACCTAGCATGCCCCATAGCTGGAACCCACAGTAAGTTCAGGGGAAATCAGCCTGCAAGAGAGGAGAAATACTGGAAATCAGGATGTGCTCGTGTGGTTCTCTTGCTGCTGCCGCCATTTGGTTGCTAGTTTACGTCTAGCTCTTTGCAACCTGATGGACTGTAGCCTGCCAGGCTCCTCTGTCCTGGGATTTTCCAGGGAAGAATCCTGGAGTGGGTTGCCATTTCCTCCTCCAGGGGACCTTCCTGATCCAGGGATCAAACCTGCTTCTCCTGCTTGGCAGGCAGAATCTCTACCATTGAGCCACCAGGGAAGCTATCTTTAGCTACCTTTGGTGAATTTTGATGGTACAGGCCTTTAAGAAGATAATAGGGAATTCATGCAAAAAGAGCTTGTGTGTATAAATGCTAGTCTATGTCAGACACAGTAAATGCTCACCCTTTTCTCTTCATAGAATTGGATCACCCAGTTCTGGAGTACCCTTTTGTACATAAAAGTAATAGTATTAAAACAAATTTACATAGACTAGTACCTGGAATCAGTGATCAATGCAAAGGAATAGAGGGAAACAATAGAATGGGAAAGACCAGAGATCTCGTCAAGAAAATTAGAGATACCAAGGGAACATTTCATGCAAAGATAGGCACAATAAAGTACAGATGGTATGAGCATAACAGAAGCAGAAGATACTAAGAAGAAGTGGCAAGATTACACAGAAGAACTATACAAAAAAGATCTTCAGGACCCAGATAACCAAGAAGGTGTGATCACTCACATTCAGCCAGACATCTTGGAGTGCAAAGTCAAGTGGGTCTTAGGAAGCATCACTACGAACAAAGCTAGTAGAGGTAATGGAATTCCATTTGAGCTATTTCAAATCCTAAAACATGATTCTGTGAAAGTGCTGCCCTCAGTATGTCAGCAAGTTTGGAAAACTCAGCAGTGGCCACAGGACTGGAAAAGGTCAGTTTTCATTCCAATCCCAAAGAAAGGCAATGCCAAAGAATGCTCAAACTACTGCACAATTGCACTCATCTCACATGCTAGCAAAGTAATGCTCAAAATTCTCCAAGCCAGAATTCAACAGTACATGATCCATCACTTCATGGCAAATAGATGGGGAAACAATGGAAACAGTGACAGACATTGTTTTCTTCGGCTCCAAAATCACAGCAGATGGTGACTGCAGCCATGAAATTAAAAGACTCTTGCTCCTTGGAAGAAAAGCTAGGACAAACCTGGACAACATATTAAAAAGCAGAGACATTACTTTGCAGACAAAGGTCCGTCTAGTCAGATCTATGGTTTTTCCAGTAGTCATGTATGGACATGAGGGTTGGACCATAAAGAAAGCTGAGCGCTGAAGAATTGATTCTTTTGAACTGTGGTGTTGGAGAAGACTCTTGAGAGTCCCCTGAACTGCAAGGAGATCCAACCAGTCAATCCTGGAAATCAGTCCTGAATATTCATTGGAAGGACTGTTGCTGAAGCTGAAACCAATACTTTGGCTACCTGATGCGAAGAGCTTACTCATTTGAAAAGACCCTGAGGCTGGAAAAGATTGAAGGCTGGAGGAGAAGGGGACGACAGAGGATGAGATGGTTGGATGGCATCACCGACTCAATGGACATGAGTTTGAGTTAGCTCTGGGAGTTGGTGATGGACAGGGAGGCCTGGCGTGCTGCAGTCCATGGAGTCACAAAGAGTCAGACACGACTGAGCGACTGAACTGAGTACCTGGAAAATAAGAAAAGTTACCTGAGGAATTAAAACATTAGACAGTAAAGCACCCTGACATGAAAGAGAAGCTATAGCGTAGTGTTTAAAAACTTGGGCTCTGGGCTCAAAATGGGTGGCCTCAGATCCCTCTCTTCTACTTCAAGGACTCTTTACTGTTTCTTTTTCCTCAGTGTAAGAACAGTAACAGCAAAAGAGTTTAAATGAGATATTTGTGAAAATCTGACTGACACACCTACCCATCTGCATGTTAGTGGTCTTGATGGTGGTAAAGATGATGATTCCATTGTCTGTCCCCTAGTGAGTCAATGGCGGAACCTCCATGTCTTGCTAGGCTTTGGCTGCCATGACAACACACCTTAGATGAGGCAACTTAAACAACAAAGGTTAATGCTCACAGACCTGGAGGCTAGGAAGTCCAAGATCAAAGTGTTGGCCAGTTAGCTTCCTGACAAGAGCCCCATTTCCTGGCTAGGGGTCAGATAGGGAGATGGACAGTCTCTCTTCTTGTACCATCTGTCGGTCCTGTTGGGTTAGGGCTCTTTCCATAGGACTTCCTCTAGCTTTAAGTACCTCCGAATATCCTGTTTCCAGATGTGTTAGGTTGGGCATTACAACTACAAAGCATGAATTTGGGGAGATAGTTCACTCTGTAGCAGTGGATAAACTTAGATTGTTTATGACCATTTGATGAAAATGAGTGAAGATGTGGCAAAAAATTAAACTAAAGCTTCTGGAAGTATGAAAAGATGAATGTTGTAGAAATGTCTCTTTATCAAAATCAATGAAGAAAAAAGAGTTGTGGTCTTTCAGAACAACTCATTTGTTAGCATTCTTAGTTCTGTCCATTTGAAGATGATGTTGGATTCACCAAACTTTTGTCCTAAAGTCTTTGAATTACTGTTATGATTTTGCACCAATGTTTTATCCTATTTGACAGAAAATGAAAGGCCTTAATTGGCATTAGAAGCATGAAACTAGTTAGCCTCTTTGTTAGCAGTTGTCCAAACTGTAAGCGACCCTTTCATGTGTCAGGCCCAGCCTGATGCAGAGTCGTGTCAGGAGTTCACTGTCCTCGTTTTCTCTGTGACCCAGTCTAGGGCCCTCAGTGTTGGGGGGTGTTTCCTTTGCACTTAAAAGACCCTTGCTTTCCAGTGCGACCATCTTGCCCAGGACTTCGCCCTGTAATGGAGTTAGTGTAAGAGGGTCAGCTGGCATGTGGTGCAGGTTTTTATTTCTTCTGATCATTATTTCTAACAAAAAAATCTCTGATACTCATTCTTTGCTTATAATCTGATTCCTCTTGAAAGCGGAATCCTTAACAAATCAGGGGAAATTTCAGTTAATCAAAATTTAATTATTTGGGAGGACAGCGGACAGGTGTTAAACAAAGGTTGTCCAACATTGCCTGCTCTTTCGTTTCTGGTTTGTCATGTTGCACATTAGTGTTATTTATGTCAAGGTGAGAAAGGACTGGCTTTCTCAGTGAGTTAATACAGTTTTGGTTCTTGGGCAGGTTAAGGACACGGTGTTTTCTGAGGTGTAGAGGAGCTGTGGGAAGAGCCCTGGATTGGAAATCTGGGCCTGGACTTTGGCCTGCTTTTGTCACTAAGGATAGCATGATTTCCTCAACCAGAAATGAGGGAGGTTATCCTGGATCCTGTCTCTCGGTCTTTTCTGTCTTTGATATATCCTTTTTAGTTTTGTGGTTCAGAACTCATTCTGGGTCGGTGGAGGACAGGACTGAAGTAGGTGGGGAGCCAGCAAGTGCCTGTACAGAATCTTGAGTCCAGACATTCAGGCCTTTGCAGTCAGGGGCGTGACGTTTTGAGTCTGAATTGCCTCTTCCTCCTTGGGGTCCCCTCTTCAGTGCCGGTGGCTTCCAGCAGCGCCTGGTGTCTGAGCTGGCTCCTGAGGAGGGGTGTGGTGCTGTCACCTCCTGCCTGCCCTGTGGTTGGATGGGTGCTCTTGACGTGGTTGGGAGCCTCTCTGCATCTGAGCCCTGCCGCGTCCCCCTGGTCACACCGTCTTCTCCTCATGTGTCCCCAGCAGGGCACTCTGCCAGGCTACCTCCTGCCTGGTCACATTTCCTTACACAGTCCCCGTGCTGCGTGCTCTGCTTTGTGATGATGTCCTGGATTTGCATGGTCATTTAATGACTCAGCTGCTTCCCTGTAGACTGTAAGCCCCACAAGTATGCAGACTATGTCTCTATTTCTGGACCCTGGCTCAGTATGTATTCCTTGTGAATTCAGGCACCAGAGCTCCCGAGCATCTTGACATGGGATGAGTGATGATGACAGCAGTCACCGTGGTCACAGAGGCTGTGCTGCTTATCTAGCGCTCTACGTGCCACTGGCCTGCTTGGGAACCTGTCCCCACGTCGTTAGTATTTTCATGGTCATCATCATCACCACTATTCTTGAGTCTTTTAATCCAGGCATGGCCCCTGGAGTCTGCATCCTCCACAGCTGTGCTCTGCAGCTGCTCCAAAAGCTTCCTGTGGTGCTTTTACTCAGACCAAGTCCTGTCCTCTGCCCTGCAGTCTTTCTCTTTGCTCTGTCCACCAGCACTGTGAGACGGTCGTCGCAGTGCTTCTCCTGGCACTGATTCTGGCCCCACATCTTGTTTCCTAGGGCTTCCCTCAAAGCTCAGTTGGTAAAGAATCAGCCTGCAATGCAGAAGACCCCGGTTTAACTCCTGCGTTGGGAAAATCCCCTGGAGAAGGGATAGGCTACCCTCTCCAGTATTCTTGGGCTTCCCTGGTGGCTTAGCTGGTAAAGAATCCGCCTGCAATGTGAGAGACCTGGGTTTGATCCCTGGGTTGGGAGGATCTTCCTGGAGAAGGGAAAGGCTACCCACCCCAGTGTTCTGGCCTGGAGAATTCCATGGACTGTATAGCCCATGGGGTCTTAAAGAGTCGGACACGACTGAGCGACTTTCACTCTCACTCTCTCTAGTTTCCTAGGGAATGTCTGCATATGGAGACCCTCTCTTTCTTCTGTGAGGACAGAGCCTTCCTCTTCTTACGTAAGTGGAGAATGTCAGACACTCACCTTCCCAGCTCTTCCTGAAGCTCGGGTGTGGGCATTTGATGCGTTTGTCCCCGTTGCCAAATAGGCACCAAGGAGAGCCCGCCTGCTGAGGGTCAGGCAGGAGCAGCAGCTGGGTGTGCAGAGGATCACCAGCAGCTGCTCTAGAGCCGGGAGAGGGTGGGGGAGGTGGTCCAGGGCACACCGTGAGTCTGTGCCTGGAAACAGAGCAGTGCTTCTCCCGGGAGCCAGTGTTGGACGTAACTGGGCCTTATTCATCATCCACGGCCAGGCTGGCTGCATTCAGAGCATAGATCTTTTTAGCAAATTACTGTTTCTACTTGAACTTGTCGGTTGCAGTCTTGCTGACAACTAGTACCCTGGATGATGCTGCGGCACACATTTGTTGAATGACTACTGTGAGTCCAGTAGAACAAACCATTTCTTTTTTAACTGGGCATCTGTAGAACCATTTCTCTATGCCTGTCTTGGACCAAAGTGCACTTTTTTTTTTTTAATTGATATGCTGAACTCACCTGCTCTCTGGTTTCTTTCCCCCCAACTCGCTTTGCTTAGTCCTCAGGCTTGGACCCCAGACTTACAGCTGTATTTGTTCATAAATTGCTGCAGAGCCACCCCGAAGGTGAGGCAGCTGTGGTGAGGAGGCTCTGGGGCGACATCCGGGGTGTGGGTAGGAATCTCGTTGCCGCTGCCCTCGCAGGCCTCTCTGCACAGTCACAGGCATCACTGGACCAGTACCTGCTCCTGACCCCCACCCCCGCAGCCCCCACTTCCCAGTAGACGCTCCTCTGGGACCCGTCGCTCTGGGTCCCTGAAGTGGACTCTCCAGAGGGAAGCTGTGGTGCCGCTGCACTGTTGGTGTTTTCACAGTAGGCAGAGTCTCTGCACCCTTCGTGTAAAAACACTCCTGAATCACATTTCTGGTTTTGTCAGCATTACAATCAGAACTGAGAGTGGCATTTAAACCTGGGAACATTCAACCCCGGTATTGACTATTGATGTGAAAAACTTGAAAAATCAGGTAGAACGCTGTGACCTGAGTGATACTAATTCTCTAATCAGAGCTCACAGAGCAGTCGAACATTTGACTTATTGATTTTTGGCGAATTAAGCTGTTTTGTATGCAAGGCATGAAAATAGATTGAGTTTTTGTCCTTGATTCAGAATGAGCACTGAGAGCCAGGGTCTGAAGCTGGAGATTTGAATTCATGTTGAATATTTTAACAAATATTAGCAGAAGAGATACTCAGTTTTCCATGTGTTTATAGCTATATGTTTAAAACATCGTAATTTGTACTTATATATGAATTTGTTTTAAAATGGTACTAATTTATTAATAAATATATACTTCTACTAGGAACCTAGCAAGGTATCTAAATCTTAAAAAGGCTCTAGCTGCATAATGTTATAAACTTCCTCTGCCTACATTTGGACATACTTTTTTCTGCATTCTCATCCTTTTAAATTTTGCTCTTTAGTAAAATTGCCCATTGAGAGCTTTATCTGTCAATTTCTGGTGCATTAAAAGCTAAAAATACAGTAGGTTCAGTTACCCTGACCTTCCATTTTAACTGAAGTTCACCTTTAGAAACACAGATTATCTTTTGGACAAATAGTGTTCAATAAGTTCTGCTTCCTAAAACGTAATGTGGGTGGATTTTAATTTGAGCCTTGTAGCATTTTATCAGAAGTGCTTTCCATTTTCCCCTCATTGTTTCAACCACATCTTGCAAATATTTGGAAACACTTCTGTTTCTTCACTCGATGTAACCCTCTCGTCCTTGCTATCTTCTTTTCTCTCTGGTGCTATATTCTGAGAGCTGGGTGCCTCTTCACTTAAATTCCATCACAAGTTAGTTGGCTTAAGTTTTTAGTGGGCTAATTGCAGTAAGTAGAATATGGGGGAAGAATTCTATTCTGATTGTTCAGGAATTTTTAGCAAAGCTTAAGACTAGAGAGTTGCTGCTTTGGTAGAATAACGTGTAGAGAGTAAATATGTCAGCATATTTCAGGATGAATTTGGGAACCTGAAATCCTAGGATTCTGCTTTAATGTTTAAATGACATTGAGAATTTATACTGGAAAAGGGACTTATTAAATAAATTGTATGTAGCCCCCGTGAGCTGAGCTGACTGCTGAAGAATTGATGCTTTTGAACTGTGGTGTTGGAGAAGACCCTTGAGAGTCCCTTGGACTGCAAGGAGATCCAACCAGGCAATCCTAAAGGAGATCAGTCCTGGGTGTTCACTGGAAGGACTGATGTTGAAGCTGAAATTCCAATACATTGGCCACCTGATGCAAAGAGCTGACTTGTTTGAAAAGACCCTGATACTGGAAAAGATTGAGGGTGGGAGGATAAGGGGACGACAGAGGATGAGATGGTTGGATGGCATCACCGACTCAATGGACATGGGTTTGGGTGGACTTGGGAGTTGGTGATAGACAGGGAGGCCTGTCGTGCTGCGGCTCATGGGGTCGCAAAGAGTTGAACACGACTGAGTGACTGAACTGAACTGAGCGTCTGTGTTAGCAGGTATTAATTCTAGTTTGGTGGAATTAATGTCCGTTGTCTTTTAAAAATCTTACTAGATTTTAGTTACAGTTAGCTTTACTTAACAGCCTGTTATCTTGTGCATTTGCTTTTATGGTCAAATCGTGCCTGGATTCTAGGTTTTCACTGAGACCAAGCCTTCTCCTTGGTGTTGGCACTTCACGTATTCCTCCCCACTGACTCTCCCTCCTCATAGCAACTTCCCAGAACAAGTCCTGGCCATAGCTTCCAGGGTGCAGATATAGAGATGAACATACCACCTACTTCTCTGGTGGCTCAGATGGTAAAGCGTCTGCCTACAATGCTGGAGACCTGGGTTCAATCCCTGGGTTGGGAAGATTCCCTGGAGAAGGAAATGGCAACTCACTCCAGTACCCTTGCCTGAAAAGGGAAGGGTTGGACGCAGAGTTGGACACAACTAAGCGACTTCACTTTCACTTTTCATACCACATATTTAATTCTGTAAGATTGGACCTAATTCTCTCTACTCAATTTTTGTAAAAGTATCAGTGGAGATTACAGTACTAATCGAGTTGGTTCACTCTGACAGTTTTATTATTGTTGTTGTTGTTCAGTCCCTAAGTCATGACTGACTCTTTGCCACCCCATGGACTACAGCATGCTAGGCTTCTCTGTCCTTCACCCTCTCCTGGAGCTTGCTCAAACTCATGTCTGTTGAGTCAGTGATGTCATCCAACCATCTCATCCTCTGTCATCCCCTTCTTCTGCCCTCAGTCTTTCACAGCATCAGGGTCTTTTCCAATAAGTCAGCTCCTTGCATCAGGTGGCCAAAGTATTGGAGCTTCAGCTTCAGCTTCAGCATCAGTCCTTTCAATGAATATTTAGGGTTGATTTCCTTTAGGATGGACTGGTTTGATTTCCTTGCTCTTCAGGGGATTCTCAAGAGTCTTTCTCTAGCACCACAGTTTGAAAGTATCAATTCTTCGGTGCTCAGCCTTCTTTTTGGTCCAACTCTCACAACTGTACATGACTACTGGAAAAACTGTAGGTTTGAGTATATGGACCTTTGTTGGCAAAGTAATGTCTGTTTTTTAATATGCTGTCTAGGTTTGTCATAGCTTTTCTTTCAAGGAGCAAATGTCTTTTAATTTCATGGCTGCAGTCACTGCAGTGATTTTGGAGCCCAAGAAAATAAAGTCACTATTTCCATTGTTTTCCCCTCTATGTGCCATGAAGTGAAGGGACTGGATGCCATGATCTTAGTTTTTTGAATGTTGAATTTTAAGCCAGCTTTTCACTCTGCTCTTTTACCTTCATCAGTCGGCTCTTTAGTTCTTCACTTTCTATCATTATGGTGGTATCATCTGCACATCTGAGGTTGTTGTTAGTTTTATAGTGTGATATATTTGACTTTTTAAAAACAAAAGCAAAAACACACAACCTGGAGCCTAGTTTTTCTAGTTCCTTGGAATTTTAGACCTTACCTTTCTCCAGGGAGTCCCTGCTTCAGGAAAGGTACTTGGATGGTCACATGAGGTGTGAGCTCCTGGGAGTGACACCAGGGCAGGCCCCGAGGGGACAGTGGAGCGGATGCCGAGGCGGCAGAGGGCAGGGGAGGGGGCGGTGGGCGTGCAGGGCAGGAAGGCGGACGGGCTGGGGGGCAGGAGAGGCGCCCTGAGGACAGGGGAGAGGAGGTTGTCAGAGAGAATCTAGAGGAAGGTCAGTAGTGAGAGAAAGAATGGGGGTAGACTGGTTCACAGTCAGGCAGAAACATAGCTCATAATAGCAGTTAGAGGAGAGGAGGAAGCAGAGTAGGGGAGGTGAGAAAATGAAGGGTTAGCAGAGAGGGGAGGTGGGTGGGGTGGAGGGGTCGCCCCGTCCGGTGTCCACCTGTCTGCCTGCAGGCGCGTCCCTGCCTGTGCTGCTCCGTCCGTCCCTGCGGGGGCGTCCGCGGCAGGCACTGTAGGCTCCTGAGGAGGCTACAGAAATGGTGGTGCATATCTTCCCATGTTATAAAGTTACACAAATCAGGTGAATCTTCAAAGTACCTTCTTTTTCTTGAAACAGATTAAGCGTAACACTTCAGTAAGAGAGCTTTGTGTGATAGCGATGTCTACTACATACATGAAAAGTTGAATTTTATCTATTTTGTTCAAGATATGAGAGGAAGTAAAACTAAAGCCAAACATTTGGAAAGATGCAAGTTATTATAAAGCAGACTTTGGTAATGTTTATTCAGAACACTTGTTCTGAGATGTGCAGTTTTTCTGGAGAGCTGTCGCTGTTGGCCAGGTAATACTTCAAACTTATAAAAAAGGCCTACCTGTAACGAGTTAATTCTTGGAGTCAGCCATCATTTAGGTGACTCTGATGGATGGAGAGGACAGATAGCTGAGTAGGATGGAGGCAGAGACTTGAAGGATATACCTGGAGCTGTAAGCGTGACTTTTGCCTGAGAAGGCAGACAGTGGCCTTGACAGAGATCAAGTTCTGCCCGGAGCTGGCCTTTCCTGCCGAGTGGGAGTTAAGTGTGGAGTGGAGGTCACCAACTCGCTGGCCTTTAGTCAGTTCCTACCTGGGTGCTCTGCTTGTCACATCCTTAAATTGATGCCTTTCAAATCCTTGATTTGAATTTTTTTGTTGGGGCAATTTATCATTCTATTGGGGGGAATAGAGGGATTTAATCAGTATGAAATCTTATAATGTTCAAGTCTGAGGATAACTAGTTAAATTTAATCATAGGCAAATGTGAAATTTTGACCTTACTATTAGATTAAAAAGGAAAAATTATTTTGCTTAAAATAAAAGCATACTTTTAAAAGTTTGCTTTGGAGAGCAGGAAACAACTGTAAGTGTGTGTAATTATCTGTATTCCATTCTAGCCTTTTTCGGATCAATTGGTTTTCTCTAGGAAAGGTAGTTACACGCAGAAAGCCACTCTTTGTTGAATTCCTGTGTGTTACAGGCAGTGCAGCCCATAAACCTGAAATCATAATTACAGTTTCATATTAAAGGCTTTTGCTTTTCTGCTTCAGTAAGCCTAAATTCTCCTTTTGAAGAATTCCTTTCATTAGGTCTATGCTAAGTAGTGAATCCTGTCTTTTAGAAGCTCATCAGGGGTGCTTGGCACAGAAAGGACTTCTCAGTTGGCTTTGAATGTACAGCTCGGAAGTCAGTTAGCTTTGTAGGGGGATGAGGTACCTGGAGGAGAGCCTGCTCTGGTGATGAGAAGGCAGCCTGCACCTCAGGGAGGATGGGAAACTGCAGCACATTAGTCACATGTGTTTGTCCACCAGCGGCTGCCACCCTCCGAGCACCATGCAGGCTGTAGCTGTAGGGCACCAGGCCGAGCTCAGTGGTCCTCAGCCAGATGATCGTTAGGTTCACCTGGGGCTTTACCAAAAATCTGCCATCCCCACCCAGAGCTATAGACACCAGGCCGGGATTTTTTTTTTAAACAATTTTTATTGGAATGTAATTGTTTTCTACTATCGTGTTAGTTTGTACTGTACAGCAAAGGGAATCAGCAATATGTATATACATATCCCCTCTTTTTTGGAATTCTTTCCAACTCAGGTCACCACAGAGCATTGATAGAATTCCCTGTGCTCTACAGTAGGTTCTCATTGATTATGGATATCTATTTTATATATAGTATCAATAGTATATATATGTCAGTCACAGTTTCCCAATTCATAGCACCTCCCCCATACCCGCTTGGTATTCATATGTTTGTTCTCTACATCTCTGTGTCTATTTCTGCTTTGCAAATAGGGTCATCTGTACCATTTTTCTATTCCTTATAAATATCTTAATATACAATATTTGTTTTTCTGTTTCTCACTTACTTCACTATGTATGACAGTCTCTAGGTCTTTCCACATATCTGCAGATGGCACAGTTCTGTACTTTTTTCTGCCTGAGTAATATTCCACTGTATATATGTACCACATCTTCTTTTTCTGTTCCTCTGTTGATGTTCATTTTTTAAAAGGCTGCTTGTTGAATCTAATGTGTAGCCAAGAATGAAAACACATATCTGTTCAGACCTATTTGGTGACTTTTCTCTTGAAAAGTTAGTTTTTCTCTTTCCTTTGTTTTGGCTTCATGGAAGTATAAAGTATAATCAAGCAGAACAAATGAACAGAATCTGGCTGCCTTCTTTCCTCTTGGGCTTCTGTGATGGTCTGATTCTTTTCAGAGACAGGCATTTCCCTGGCCACTCCCTTAATTTTTTGTAACTTCACCCTTTTTTTCCCATATGAAGAATGTCTAATCCAAGATTTCTTTGCTAAATTCACCTGGTTTCTAACTCTGTCCAAGACCTGTTTCTTCTCAGTGAGGCTTTGCTGTTTTTTTCCCCTGAATATTTAACATTACATTTTGATCTAGAAAAGTTTTAAAATAAGGGTTTACAGTGTTTTTCTGTACATCTTTTTTTTTTTTTGCAAATTACTAATTAAACTTCATTTTGTTTAGATTTCATGTACCTGAGGAATTTATAAGTATTATCCACCATTTTTATAAGAGAAAGATGTAGTAAGTACAGATTCATCTTGAATTTGAAAATGGGTTAGTGTCTGTGACCGCTGTGCCGTCTCTTGTTTGGCTGTGTGGCGATAACTCAGTAGTGTCCGGCAGTCCACAGTGATGCTGCAGGCATGTCTGAGGGGAGGATACTGCCGGTGTCAGGCAGCCGTGGTGGCAGCTGGTCAGAAGCCCCGCTTCGCCCTCCGCGCACCCGCTGTCGAACCTCACACTGACTTTGGGGGAGCATGCTGTTTCCATCCTTGGTTTGTAGGTGGGAGGAAGGCAGGGGGCAAGGGGGAGCCAGGCCTCTGCTTCTCGCCCTGCACCTCCCAGCGTGCCCCGAGCCACAGGCGCCTTCTGCTCTGGCTCCTCTCTTCCCGTCTGCTGGATGAGGCTCTGGGGATTCAGGCTGGCTCTGGACTCGCAGAGGAGGGGAAGGGCCTCCAGGAAGGCCATGGAGGGCGGCTGTGACGGTTCCCTTACCGGCCTGAGTGCTGTGTGGTTACTGTGTTCTGCTTTTTGCTAACGCTCATTCTGAGATATACTTCACATACTACATGGTTCACCCATATGCAGTGTAAAAATCATTGATTTTTGGTAGATTCATAAAGCTGTGTGACCATCACCTTGATCATTTCCGTTGCTCCGTCCCCATCTCCTTTCTTCTCACACCAGCTCTGGGTGCTTGTGTAAACAGTCATGCCGCATGTGGGATCTGTGCTGGGCTCTCTTGTGCAGCAGCGCTCACGCTAGGTCCATTCTCGTTGCCCAGTGACATCCCAGAACACGTCTGAGCGGTTTCTGAGTGACTGTGGGGACGCAGCAGTCTGGGGCTGGGGTTCTCCACCCCTGCCGCATCCCTGGTCCCAGCCTTGTCCGGATGTTGCAGCTGGGCTGGGCCTCCGGTCGCTCCCATGATGATGCCCACCTACGTGCTCACCTGGCTGAAACGGAGCGAGGTGTTTGCCCAGCGTTTACTGAGTGCCCAGGACTGGGCTGGGGTTTTACCTCATACACATGGAGACACATGGAAGGCATGATGTGGTGACCTGTGCAGTAAGTCACCTTCAGAGGAAGGGAAGCTCGGTGTCCCTGTGTGGGTTGTTGGCTGCGAGTTCTGGCCTCCCGGCCTTGCCTGTCCCCACCCAGTGCTTTGGGTCCTGGGTGGGAGCTCTCTTCAACAACTTTATGTGCACCGCCCACCACCCCCGCCATGAATTTAAATATTAGAATATGAGTCTGAGTTGGTTTGCAGTTTTTTTCAGTTTAAAACTAAAAATATTAAAATTTTAGAATTTTGAAGGTCATGGGTCATAATGGGTCTAAAAACAGTATCACGTTATTCAGAAATGGTACACTCTGTCATTAAAATTGCACAGTGATAATGTCCTATTTAATTCAGCTAGAATTCAGGCTAAAGGCAGGTTTAATGGATGAGAGATCTCATAGCCTCATGTGATAAGCGTTGCATAAATACCAGTCGTAGCACTTGAATGAACTACAGTCCACAAGATAAAATCTTTCAGGATGCTTTGAAGTGCATTCATTTGCTTCAGTTAGATGTCCTAGCTGCATGTCATCCTTTCTTGTTTGTTACTGTTATGTAATAGTATGTGATATAAAATATTCACCACACTACCGTCATTGTATTTGTAATGTGGTGTCATCAGCTGTGGAAGATGAATGCACAACTGTGTACATACACTGCTGTTTGCTAAAAATTCTGTATGCCATCTTCATTCATTGATTTAAATATCGTATAGTTTAAATAATATATGATTTAAAACTTTAAATTTATAAGAAACTGGGAAAAGGTCATATTAATAATTTTGTGAATGAGTTGCATTTTAAGAATTATGTGAAATTTAATTCCTGGTTTTTGAAGATGATAATGTTAGCTTTTATGAATAGTACTACTTATAGTTTGGACCCTATACGTTCGTTTAAAAGTAGTATAAAGATATCTACAGAATTAACAGCATCAGATATCAAAAATGTTCTTTAGGACTTGACATCCATAGAAAATAGCTAGCTTTTCTTCCACTTTTGAAAGGAAACTAAAATGCTTTCTATTTGTATAGCATTTGTTTAAAAAACTTCAAAGAGTTTTTTTTTATACTACAGTCTACTAACAGTAACAATAATAGTCGTAGATATTTAGTTAAGCAGCAAATATCTATATCTGTCAGCTTTTAAGGGTAGAATAATAGACAGGAAGGTGTCATAGTGCAAGTAAGTGGTGATAGGGGATTGCAAGCTCAATTGAAGATAGATGTATTTGTTTAAAGACAGATAATAGCTTCTGTGCAGTAAGTCAGCATAAAACAATAGTGTGTATATGTGTTATAAGCAATATTTTTATAGTAAGTATCATACACCCCACTGAAGCTGGAAGCTATTTACATTTTATAATAGATAGCATAGTATTCGTCACCCATGGCCATAATAAATAGATAGTGTGTGAGTTGATTATATAAATAATAACCAACAGTAAAATGACAATAATGGTTGGTGCTGGTTGTTTACTGTAAGCCAGATAATGTGCATATTTTAACATAACCACACTCTATGAGGTGCAGGGGTTTCTTTACAGATTAAGAACTGAGACTCAGAGGGGAGATAACACACACACACACACACACACATGTATATATAAAATTATGACTGATTCATATTGTTGTATGGCAGAAGATAGCACAACCTTATAAAGCAGTTATCCTGCAATTAAAAAGCAAACAGCAACAAAAAAAGAATTGAGGCGCAGAGAGGCTAAGCAACTTGCCAGAGGTCACGCCTACTTATCTGTGTTCCCCACCACCATCATACTGCTTTGTCTTGTAACTTTCCCGTTAAATTCTTTTTCTTAAATTATGAAATACTATGTTTGTTGTAACAGATTGAGCAAATACGGGGTATATATTTGTATATTTCTTGATACACATAAAGACAGATTAAAATGACTCCACTAATATTTAATTTTCCCATTGTGAGAATGTATCTTTTCTTAACTGTGAATTTGTAAGTGAACTTTGGTGTGCATATGTGTGTCGGGGGGAGCGGGGGGATGTTGGAATTGGTATTTGCCCCGAGGTTGGACAGACCTGAGTCTGAAGGTTAGTTAGCAATGCTGTCTGACCATTCCCTCAGGTGGGCTCTCAGCTGTGATATGGTGTCATTGTTCTGTTGCTCTCTTACTGACTGTCCTGGAGAGTGAAGAGATTCAGTAAAACTACATTCTAGGTTAAACATGTTATCTAAATTTTAGCAGCTAGGCTGAAAATGGGAAGAACGTGTATACATTAAGAATAGAGCACCCATTTTTATAATATATAGATATATACCTGTAACTATATTGTGTAACAGGAACTAGTGTTGTAGGCCAATTATACTTCAAATAAACAAACAAACTCATAGAAAAAGAAGATGAGATTTGTGGTTACCAGATGCAGGAGGTAGGGAGAAGGGGGCATTAAATAATGTGGTTAAAAGGTATCAACTGCCAGCTGTAAGATAAATAAGAACTAGGAAAATAATGTACCACATGATAAATATAAGTAACACTGCTGTACCTTATATATGAAAGTTGTTAAGAGAGTAAATCCTGAGTTTCCACAGTAAGAAAAACATGTTTTTTCTTGTATTTTTGTTTCTATATGAGATGGATGTTCACTAAACTTATTGCGGTCATCATTTCATGATGTCTGTAAGTCAGATCATTATGCTGCACACTCTAAAGTTGTACAGTGCTGTATGTCAACTATGCCTCAATAAAACTGGAAGGAATGGGAAAGAATAGATTATCCGATTTATTTGAGGGTTAGTTGCTAATTCTGAGCATTAAATGGTCATCTTTCTAATACATATGTGCGTGTGTATATATACACAGATAAATATATATGTATATATATATCAGTTCAGTTCAGTTGCTCAGTTGTGTCCGACTCTTTGCAGCCCATGGACTGAAGCACGCCAGGCCTCCCTGTCCATCACCAGCTCCCAGAGTTCACTCAAACTCATGTCCATTGAGTCAGTGATGCCATCCAACGATCTCATCCTCTGTTGTCCCCTTCTCTTCCTGCCTTCAATCTTTCCCAGCATCAGGGTCTTTTCAGATGAGTCAGTTCTTCCAATCAGGTGGCCAGAGTATTGGAGTTTCAGCTTCAACATCAGTCCTTCCAATGAACACTCAGGACTGATCTCCTTTAGGATGGACTGGTTGGATCTCCTGGTAGTCCAAGGGATTCTCAAGAGTCTTCTCCAACACCACAGTTCAAAAGCATCAATTTTTTGGCACTCACCTTTCTTTAGAGTCCAACTCTCACATCTGTACATGACTATTGAAAAAGCCATAGCTTTGACTAGAAAGACCTTTGTTGGCAAAGTAATGTCTCTGCTTTTTAATACGCTGTCTAGGTTGGTTATAACTTTCCTTCAAAGGAGCAAGCGTCTTTTAATTTCATGGCTGCAGTCGCCATCTGCAGTGATTTTGGAGCCCAGAAAAATAAAGTCTGTATCCACTGTTTGCCCATCTATTTGCCATGAAGTGATGGGACCAGATGCCATGGTCTTAGTTTTCTGAATGTTGAGTTTTAAGCCATAGGGGGCAGAGCACAACTTTTGAAAGAATTACATAGCACAAGGGTATAATGTAAACCAATTAAAATCAATGGGGTCCAAGATGACAAGTCAAATTCAAGTAAACC